>NC_037688.1:71428139-71750530 GCF_003255815.1 Theropithecus gelada
CAGGGAAGGGGGAAAGACCCAGGGGGGGGGGGGGGGGGGGAGGCGAAAGCCCCCAGATCCGGCCACTGCACTCCAGCCTGGGCTACAGAGCGAGAAAAAAAAAAAAAAAAAAAAAAAAAAAGGTGGTTACTGGAAAAATTTAAATGACATAGAGCCCACATTTGTGCCTTGCATTATTCTTTCTCTACTCTTTCTCCTTCTTTCTTAAGATAGAGTCTCTCTGTTGCCCAGGATGGAGTGCAGTGGTGCAATTATAACTCATTGCAGCCTCGACCTCCTGGGCTGAAGTGATCATTCCACTCAGCCTCCCAAGTAGCCGGGACTGCAGGAGCGTAACACCACACCTGGCTTTTTTTTGGTGGGGGGAGGAGGGTAGAGATGGGGTCTCGCTATTTTGCCTAGGCTGGTCTCAAATTTCTAGCCTCAAGCAATCGTCCTGCCCTGGCCTTCCACAGCACTGGGATTACAGGCATGAGCCACCTCACCCGGCTGGCTTGCACTATATTTCTATTTGCTGACCCTGATCGACAGGATAGATTTATGCAAGCGAAACTGCTCGAAACAATACTGCCTATGGAGATGTTGCTGAGATATGTGGTCAAGTGAACAAAAGTAAGCTGCAGAAGTGTGGTGTGATCTATTTATTTACCAAACTACTCCCTCCTCAGTCTTATCTATTTTTTTTTTCTTTCTTTTTTTTTTTTCACATCAGGCGGGTAACATGCCAACCTTGTAACAAGGTTTGAGGGAGGTGCATCTCACGACACCCTCGTGAACACCCGACCATCGTGCTTGGGAGCCACAGAAGCACCTCATCTGTCATTCTCTGTTGTTGCATATTCGCACCAGCAAACAATCCTGCTCTGCTGTCCCACTGGAAACCAAACTCCAACTAAACCAGACCTTCTCCCGGCCCACTTATGCTGCCAGCCACATTCCCATTTTTCTGTTCTCTTTGGCAGTGAAAGTCCTTGAAAGAGCTGCCAGTCCTGGCTCTCTCCAACTCGCGTTCTTGTGCTCCTTCTAAACCCCACCCCCAGGCCGGGTGTGGTGGCTCACACCTGTAATCCCAGCACTTTGGGAGGCCAAAGCAGGTGGATCACTGAAGTTAGGAGTTGGAGACCAGCCTGGCCAACATGGTGAAACCCCATCTCTACTAAAAATAAAAAAATTAGCCAGGTGTGGTGGCGGGCGCCAGTAGTTCCAGCTACTCTGGAGGCTGAGGCAGGAGAATCATTTGAACCTGGGAGGTGGAGGTTGCAGTGAGCCAAGATCGTGCCACTGCGCTCCAGCCTGGGTGAAAGAGCGAGACTCCATCTCAAAAAATAATAATAGGCCAGGCATGGTAGCTCACGCCTGTAATCCCAGCATTTTGAGAGGCCGAGGCGGGCAGATCACAAGGTCAGGAGATCGAGACCATCCTGGCTAATACAGTTAAACCCTGTCTCTACTAAAAATACAAAAAATTAGATAGGTGTGGTGGTGGGCGCCTGTAGTCCCAGCTACTCGCGAGGCTGAGGCAGGAGAATGGCTTGAACCCGGGAGGTGGAACTTGTAGTGAGCTGAGATTGTGTCACAGCACTCCAGCCTGGGCGACAGAGCGAGACTCCATCTCAAAAAAAAAAAAAAAAAAAAATTATTATCATTATTATTATTATTATTAAATAAATAAATCCCACTCCCACCAGGCTTGCCTGACCCCCACTGCTACACACAAACCATTCTTCTGAAGGTTGCCAGTGACTGCCACATTGCCATGTCCATCAGTGACCTCTGAGTTGACCTCTGATGCGATTGACACAACTGCTGCTTACCCCCTCCCCAGTGCCCTTTATCCACCGGGCTTCCTGGACCCAGGTCTTTTGGTTCCTCCTACCTCCCTAGCTGCTCCTCCTTAGCTCCTGACTTTTTTTTTTTTTTTTTGATACAGAGTCTTCCTCTGTCAACCCAGGATGGAGTGCAGTGAGGCTCAGCTCACTGCAGCCTCAACCTCCTGGGCTCAAGTGATTCTCCTGACTCAGATTCCTGAGTAGCTGGGACTACAGCTGTGCACCACCACACCTGGTTAATTTTTGTATTTTCTGTAGAGATGGGATCTTGCCATGTTGGCCAGGCTGGTCTCAAACTCTTGAGTTCTTGACTTTTTTTTTTTTGAGATGGAGTTTCATTCTGTCATCCAGGCTGGAGTTCAGTGCATGATTTCAGCTCACTGCAACTTCCGCCTCCTGGATTCAAGCGATTCTCATGCCTCAGCCTCCTGAGTGGCTGGGACTACAGGTACGCACCACCGTGCCTGGCTAATTTCTGGTTTTTAGTAGTGACGGGGTTTCGCCATGTTCATCAGGCTGGTCTTGAACTCCTGACTTCAGGTGATCTGCCCACATCAGCCTCCCAAGATGCTGGGATTACAGGCAAGAGCCACTGCACCCAGCCAGCTCCTGACTTCTTCATGCTTGGTCCTGGGCACTCTCTTCCTCTCCATCACCCCTTTGGTGCTTGAGGTAGGCAAAATAATGGCCCCAAAGATGCTCATGTGTGAATCCTTGGAACCTGTCAATAAGATGCCTTACATAGCAAAAGGGACTATCCAGATATGATTAAATGAAGGACCTTGAGATGGGGAGATTGTCCTGAATTACCTGGGTAGGTCCAGTGTAATCACAAGAGACCTCATAAGGGAAAGACAGAGCAGGAGAGCCAGACTCACGGAGAGATTGGAAGAGGCTATGCTGCTGGCTTTGAAGACAAGGGAAGGGGTCATGAGCCAAGGAATGCAGGAGGCCTCTAGAAAGATGAGGAAAAACAAAAGGTGGAGAGCAGATTCTCCCCCAGAGGCTCTGGAAAGGAATGGCATCCTGTTGGTACTTTGATTTTAGCCCCTTAAGACCATTTTGAAATTCTGACCAGCAGAACTACAAGATAATATGACAGGCATAGCAGCTCATGCCAGTAATCCCAGCAGTTTTGGAGGCTGAGGTGGGAGGATCGCTTGAGCCTAGGAATTCGAGACCAACCTGGGCAACACAGGGACACCTGTTTCTATATAAAATAAGAAAAACAGTAGCTGGGCACGGAGGCAGGCTTCCATTCTAGCTACTCAAGGAGGCTGAAGAAGGAGGATCACTTGAGCCTAGGAAATAAAGGCTGCAATATGAGCTGTGATCATGCCACTGCACTCCAGCCTGGGTGACAGAGGGGGAAAAAAACCCATAAGGAACTCGTGTTGTTTTAAGTTACAAAGTTTATGGTACTTTGTTATAGCAGCAGCAAAAAACTAAATCAGTGATCCTGGCCAGTCTCCTGATTTTAAACCCTGACAATGCCCATGTGTATCACTTCCAGGCTAAATGTCACACTCAGATATTCAGCTGCCTACTTACTGGACACCTCTACTGAGATGTCTGAATTCTGGACCCTCCTCTCGAGGCTTCTTCACCCACTGGAGTTGGTGGCAATGCTATCCTTCTAGGTACTTGAGCCCAAAGTCTCGGAACCAGCCTTAACTCTTCTGTCCCTATCGCTCCCCTCATCCAGGCTGCTGGTGAGTCCTGCTGGCCCCATCTTTAACACACAGCCAAATTCTGACCACTCCTCACCATCCTCCTCTACCACTGGGTGTGAGCCTCCACGGCCTCATGCCTGTGTGACAGCCACAGCCTCCCTGCCTCCACCTCTGCCCCTACATTCTTCTCAGCACAGGAGCAGAGGGGTCCTTAAGACAAAGAGTGTCACTCTTGTGTTCCCCATTTCATTTGGTGTAAAATTTGAATCCTCAGGGAGGCTGATAAGGCCACCTATAATGTGGTACCCCCTCCCACCTCCGTGACTTCATCTCCTACCCACTCCCACCTCTCTCTGCTCCAGCCATGTTGGCCTTGCTGTTCCCTGGGCACAGCAGAACGGCTGTGCATCCCCACCCCAGGGCCTTTGCACATGATGTTCCCCTCGTCTGGAGCACTCTTCCCTGGTTTCCTCATGACTGACTCCCTCACTGCCTTCAGGATCTGCTTAAATGTCACCTTCTCAGCACGGCCTGCCCTGAGTACCCTGAATTGCCACTTATCCCAGTTACCTCCATAAGGCCCAATGGTTCTCACTGTGCCCTACTTTTTCTGTTTTCCTTTCAATGTACAGTATCATTTATCCATCTATCATTCTTATTGTTTTGCTCATCTCCTGCACTAGAACATAACTCCACGAGGGCAGGGATTGTATTGTTCATGGTGTTTAAAATAGTGCCCAGCACAGAGGGCATTAAATATATAAATAAATAAATAAATAAATAAATAAATAAATAAATAAATGACTGGAAAGATATCGGGGTAAGGTGGGGGTTTTCTTTGTTGTTGTTGTCGTTTTTTGTTTTGGTTGGCGGGACAGAGTCTAGCTCTGTCACCCAGGCTGGAGTGCAATGGCATGATCATGGCTCACTGCAACCTCGACCTCCCATATTCAAGCAATCCTCTTGCCTCAGTCTCTAGTAGTTGGGACCACAAGCCTGCACCACCAAGCCCACCTAATTTTTGTGCTTTTTGTAGAGGTAGGGTTTCACCATGTTGCCGAGGCTGCCCTTGAACTCCTGGGCTCAAGTAATCCTCCTGCTTGAGCCTCTCAAAGTGCTGGGACTACAGGTGTGAGCCACTGTACCCAGCCTTTAGAAAGGTTAACAGTTCTAAAGCCACCATACATGCAGAGTGAAAGGGAACAATTAAGTAAATGGATGGAGGATGATAAGATCCAGGCTTCCCACTGTTACAGATGAGCAAGGAGAGGTATCTAGAATGATCCATGTGATGACCATGGATTAGAGTTGGAGATGTTAGTATAAACAGGTTTAGCTAAAACAGTATCATAGATGGTTACATATAGAAATATAGATTTGTGTACATACAGGTTAGTACACACACAGATTTCCTTGTTCTGTCCACTAAGAGGGCCAAGAAGCAACAGCACCCAATAGCCATGAGCACATCTTGCACCCAGATCTTGGTTTCTAATACCATTTACCAATGAAAGGAACCAGGGTTCCTTGGAGAAACAGCTGATTCTAGGTCTAAGATAGGAAATAGACAAGATGAGCCTGGAGCATCTTGTGGTGCCAGAAAGTTAAGGAAGTGCTCAAAATCTCACAGTGATGGAGTGTGTCACAGGGACACGGGAGACAAAAGAAAGGCACCCAGTGGCCAATGCTGGAACAATTTGAACAACAAAATACAGTAGAATTGGATTACACCCAAAGTATACAGGATCCATGGATCCATACTGATATAAATGAATGAATCAATAAATGGAGAAGAGACAAATCTCCAGTGCAGAAACATTCCAATAAGTGATGAAGATGCCCTGCCCTCAAGGAGGTGGAGCTTAACTCCCATCTCTTAGGTGTGGGCTGCACAGAGTGACCTCCTTCTGAAGAGCACAGTATCAAACGCAGGGGAAAACGGTAGCTCTGCTGTAAAGAAACCTGACAAGCACTGCCTCAGCCAGGTATCAAGTTAGTCCTCCTGAGAGCACATCCCCTTTGTAGGAAGTGAGGAGAAGGGCACTCATCTCCCAGCTCTTTCTCCCAGAACACATAACCCCAGTCTAGTCATGAGAAAAATATCAGTCAAATCCCAATGGAAGCCAGGGACAGTGGCTTATGCCTGTAATCCCAACACTTTGGGAGGCCGAGGTGGGCAGATGACGAGGTCAGGAGTTCGAGACAGCCTGACCAACATGGTGAAATCCCGTCTCTACTAAAAATACAAAAAATTAGCCGAGCATGGTGGCGTGTGCCTGTAATCTAAGCTACTCAGGAGGCTGAGGCAGGAGAATCACCTGAACCCGGGAGGCAGAGGTTGCAGCGAGCTGAGATCGTGCCATTGTGCTCTAGCCTGGGCAACAGAACGGGACTCCATCTCAAAAACAAACAAACAAAAAAAACTCTACTGAGTGACACTCTACAAAATACCTGACCAAATAAACAACCTAACGATGCATCCTAAAGAACTAGAAAAGGGCAATCCAAATCCAAAATCAGTAGAAAAAAAGAAATACAGATCAAAGTAGAAATTAATGAAATTGAAACAAAATAATACAAAAGATCAACAAAACGAAAAGTTGGTTTTTTGAAAAGATAAAATTGACAAACCTTTAGCCAGACTAACTAAGAAAAAAAGAGAGAAGACCCAAAGAAACAAAATCAGAGATGAAAAAGAAGGCATTACAACAGATACTACAGAAATTCAAAGGACCATTGGTGGCTACTATGAGCAACTATATGCCAATAAACTGGAAAATCTAGGAGAAACGGATCAACTGATGGACACAGACAACCTACTAAAAGTGAATCGTGAAGAAATCCAAAACGTGAACAGACCAATAACAAGGAATGAGATTGAAGCCTTAATACAAAGTCTCCCAGGAAAGAAAAGCCCAGGACCTGGTGGCTTCACTGTGAAATTCTACCGAACCCTTAAAGAAAAACTACCAATCCTACTCAATCAAACTATTCCAAAAAATAGAGGAAGAGGGAATATTCACAAAATATCTGACCAGTACTTAAAATTGTCAGCATGATCGGTTGGATGCGGTGGCTCATGCCTGTAATCCCAGCACTTTGGGAGGCCAAGGCGGGTGGTTCACCTGAGGTCAGGAGTTGGAAACCAGCCTGGCCAACACGGAGAAACCCCATCTCTACTAAAAATACAAAATTAGCTGGGCATGGTGGCGCACGCCTGTAATCCCAGCTACTCAGGAGGCTGAGATAAGAGAATTGTTTGAACCTAGGAGGCGGAGGTTGCAGTGAGCCGAGATTGCACCACTGCACTCCACCCTGGGGGACAAGAACAAATCTCCCTCTCAAACAAAACAAACAAACAAACAAAAAAACTGTCACTGTGATCAAAGACAAAGGAATGTCACAGCCAGAGGAGCCTAAAGGGAGATGGGATCGTGGAACAGAAAAACACTGAGGAAAAACTAAGGCAATCTGAAGAAACTATAGACTTTAGTGAATAATAATGCACCGCTACTGATTTAAGAATTGTGAAATGCACTATCCTCCCGTAAGATGTTAATAGTAGGAGAAATTGGGTGTGGTACCCTGAACTGGATCTTGGAACAGAAAACGAGCGTTAGTAGAAAGGCTGGTGAAATTCAAATAAAATCTAGAGCCTGGTTGGTAAGTATTAATGTGCCAAAGTTGGTGTTTTAATTGTGACAAATGTGCCCCAGTGATGTAAAATGTTAACAATGGGGGAGACTGGGTGAGAGATATATGGGAATCCCCTTACCACCTCTGCAACTTTTCCCAAAAGAAAAAGTTTATTGATTTACTTTTGAGATGGAGTTTTGCTCTTGTTGCCCAGGCTAGAGTGCAATGGTACGATCTTGGCTCACTGCAGCCTCTGTCTCCTGGGTTCAAGCGACTTTCCTGCCTCAGCCTCCCAAGTAGCTGGGATTACAGGCATACACCACCATGCCCGGGTAATTTCGTAGTTTAGTAGAGATGGGGTTTCACCATGTTGGTCAGGCTGGTCTTGACCTCCTGACCTCAAATGATCCACCCACCTTGGCCTCCCAAAGTGCTGGGATTACAGGTGTGAGCCACTGTGCCCAGCCAGAAAAAGCTTATTAAAAAAAACAAAAATAGCCTCACAATTAAATAGAATCATAGCATACAGTAAGTGCTTAGAAATGGTAATGGGTATTACTATTCTTCTCTTTTCGTTTTGAGACAGGGTCTTACTCTGTTACCCAGGCTGGCAAGCAGTGGCAGGATGATGGCTCACTGCAACCTCAGCCTCCTTGAGCTCAGGTGGTCCTCCCACTGGCGTAGCTGGAACTACAGGTGCATATCACCACACCCAGTTAATTTTTGTGTATTTTGTAGAGACGGAATTTCACCATGTTGCCCGAGCTGGTCTTGAACTCCCGGGCTCAAGCGATCCACCCACCTCGGCCTCCTAAAGTGCTAGGATTACAGACATTCTTTTCTTTTTGTTCATGGAAATAACTCATTCAACATTTAGTCACACGTCTTTACCCTTACAGAAAAAAATCCCCCCCAAATACAGAAATGAATAAAGTAGAAAGTGAAGCCTTCCATTATTCCACTTCCCACTGTCAGGTCAATGTATCACAGTCTAGACTTTTTCCTCTGTGTATGTGAGTGTTTATTTCTAAACTTTTTTTTTTTTGTTTTGACACGGAGTCTCGCTGCGTCGCCCAGGCTGGAGTGCAGTGGCGCCATCTCGGCTCACTGCAAGCTCCGCCTCCCGGGTTCAGCCATTCTCCTGCCTCAGCCTCCTGAGTAGCTGGGACTACAGCCTCCCGCCACCTCGCCCGGCTAGTTTTTTGTATTTTTAGTAGAGATGGAGTTTCACTGTGTTAGCCAGGATGGTCTCGATCTCTAACCTCGTGATCCACCTGTCTCAGCCTCCCAAAGTGCTGGGATTACAGGCGTGAGTCACCGTGCCCAGCTATTTCTAAACTTTTTACAGACATGACATGACACCCTACATTTTAACAACTCACTCAGTTTTGGTATAGCATAGACTGATATGTCCACATCGCATCACTCTCCAGGGTTCTGAATGCCTGTGAGCTAAGCTACAACATGGCAACAATTCATTTACCATTTCCTTAAGATGAACATTAAGCTATTTCTAATTTTCCCCCACAAACAATGCTTTAATGAACACCCTCCATCTCACACCTCTATGAACACGCAGGAGAATTTCTTTGGGAGAAATCCCTGACTATGGAATTGTGGGTATGATGGCACGTTTAAAACACTGTCATCTTACTGCCAAATTATCCTCTGATTATTCTGGGAATGAACTGCCTGCATTCACCCCTCCCAGAGGCAGAGCGGGGAACACATCCCCTACCCCTGCCTTCCTCCTTTGGTGACATCTCTCCTTGAACAGGGTGGGGTGAGAGGCCACTGTGACAACACAGATGTGGGGGTCGGCAGAGGGATAAGCCCTGTGGCTGCCCAATTAGGACCTCAGGGAACAGTACTGGATGTCCCCTTCTGAGACTTAGCATGTATTTAACTGGCAGGAGTCTTGGTGATTCCTAATCGCCAGTGCAAAGGACAGAAGTAGGGTGGCTGGCAGGGAGAGGCTAAACGTCATTTTAAAAATCACAATAACATGATTTTAGATTTGGAAAAAGTCAAGAAAAGAACCTTATTGTACAAAGCATCCATTTGCCATTTACTTATTCATTCAACAAATATTTCAGTTCCTTTTAGTTCAGGTTATTCTTAGGATTGCCACACTGAACAAAAGAAAGTCTCACTGAACTTCCACCCCACTTGGGGAGACAAATTATAAACACAGTATCAGTGAGTGGCAAGTACTGTATTAGAGTAACAACCAGCTGCTGTGACAAACCCAAAATTTCAGATGACCACTGAAGGATTCAGGACCCCAGATGAAGCCAAATGTCCCCACTGCCTAGCTCCAGGGCATCCTCTTTCCAGAACTTAGAACTAATCTCTGTGGCTGGACAAAGTGGCTCACGCCTGTAATCCCAGCAAGTGATTCTCCAGCCTCAGCCTCCTGAGTAGCTGGGATTATAGGTGAGTGCCACCATCCCAGCTAATTTTTGTCTTTTTAGTAGAGACAGGGTAATCCACATGGTCTCAGAGGAACCTGATGGGATGTCAAAGATTGACAGTCACCCTGGACTGGGTGTAGTGGCTCATGCTGAGGCAGGTGGATCACTTGAGGTCAGGAGTTCGAGACCAGCCTGGCCAAAATAGTGAAACCCCGTCTCTACTATAAATACAAAATTAGCCAGGCGTGGTGATACATTCCTGTAATCCCAGCTACTCAGGAGGCTGAGGCAGGAAAAATGCTTGAACCTGGGAGGTAGAGGTTGCAGGGAGCCAAGATGGTGCCATTGCACTCCAGCCTGGGTGACAACAGCAAAACTCCACCTTAAAAAAAAAAAAGTAGTAAGTGTTAGAGGATTGGGGGTAACAATTTTACATCAATCTAGACCTCAATCAATTAATGAAAAGTTACTGCTAACCTACTATGTGCTACTGTATCCCTCTTAGTAACAGTAGACTTTAGCTTCAAATTCATGGTTTCCCCGTCTTGCTAGGGTCTGGGGTGGGCTCCATCCCCTTTGGGGAAGACAGTACTAACTGTCTACCTGGTATCCACCAGTCCCTTCTCCTTTCTAGGAGCCCTGCTTTACCCCAGGGGGCAGTGTGCTTTTGCAGGGAGGCCAATGATCAGAAGGGGAAGTTGCTGGACAGGGCATCTGGGAAAGCTCTTCATACCACGAGGATTCCATCAAGGCTGCTATGAGCTATGACTGTGCCACTGCACTCCAGCCTGGGCAAAAGAGCTAGACCTTGTCTCTAAAAAAGAGACAAGAACTCCCTTTGCCACCCCTCCTCCTTCTCCTTCCTGCTTGCATGGTGGATATGGGTGAACTTGGATATGGGCCAAGTTCAGCCCTTAGTGTGCCTTTGTTCAAATTTGGACAAGACTTCTGCTGTGGGCAGTCAAATTAGGAAAAAGACAGCTCCCATGGGCTGAAGCATCCCCTTGAGTGCAGGGCCGGGGGTGGCAAGCAGACCATGGGCTGGATTTCAGTCCCCACTCAATCCCTTTGGCAGGAAGCTTGGAGCAGTACACAAACTGCACAGCCGTCCCCGGCAGCCCTGATCTTGGACTATGAGGCAACTTTGAGGATGGAAAGCACTTGCTGAAGGCAGAGCTGAAAGACAAAAGCCTGGACCCTTGATAAGGATGGAGCCTCACACCAGCCCTGGCTGACCTCCCTGGGTTTTCTTTTGTTCTTTAAAAAAAAATTTAATAATCTATTTTGAAATAATTTCAAAATTTCAGAAAATTTGCAAGAACCCCTGACAAAGAGCTCCCCTTTACACAGATTGGCCAATTGTTTTTTTAAAAATATCTTTTTTATAAGTTTTTTATTTTTGTAGAGATGGGCTCTATGTTGCTGAGGCTTGTCTCAAACTCCTGGGCTCAGCCAATCTTTCCAAAGAGCTGGATTACACGTGTGAGCCACCGTGCCTGGCATGGCCAGTTGTGAATGTTCTATCACATCTGTTCGGCTCCCCACCCATCTCTCTCTCCTCTCTCTCCCTTCTCCCTCTTTCGCTATGGGTAAATCCTTGAGAGTAGTTGGTAAACATATGTCATCACCCCTAAATCCTCCAGCATGTGTATCCCCCAAACAGGGACAATCTAATGACCCCCCAGATCACCTCTGGCTCCTTAAGAAAAACACAAAACTTCCACCCAACTCACTCATTTCGGTTTTCTGTTTAAGTAGACAAACCAATTCTAACTGCTCCCCTCTTTACCCCTAAAAGACCCACACCATGCCCAGTGCCCCACACCACACTTTGCTCCAATCCCTCACACCTGTTAGCACCTTTTGGCCTCAGAGCTTTTCGTGTTTGCAATTGAACTGAAAGCCACGTAACATAAAATTCATCATTTTAAAATGTGTAATTCAAGGCCCAGCACTTTGGGAGCCTGAGGAGGGCAGATCACTTGAGGTCAGGAGTTCGAGACCAGCCTGACCAACATGGTGAAACCCAATCTCTACTAAAAATACAAAAATTGGCCGGGTGTGGTGGCAGGCATCTGTAATCCCAGCTACTTGGGAGGCTGAGGCAGGAGAATCGCTTGAAGCAAGACGCGGAGTTTGCAGTGAGCCGAGATTGTGCCACTGCACTCCAGCCTGAGCGACAGAGTGAGACCCTGTCATTCATTCATTCATAAATAAATAAATAAACTGTGTAATTCAGTGGCATTCAGTACAGTTACAATGTTGTATAACCACCGCCTGTACCAAGTTCCAAAGCATCAGCCCAGAAGGAAGCCCGGCACAGCTGCTCCCTGTTTCACCCGCCCTGGTCGTCCCGATCACCTTCTGTCTCCACGGATCCCCTGCTGCCTGACCCTGCATAGAAACAGAACTGCACATCCAGCGCCACCTCAGAACATTTGCAGGAGCAGCTCTTTCTTCCCAGGTGCTCCTCCCTCCTCTTACTCTGGCACTCTTTAGGGTTCACTTCACCAGCACCCCTTTGGGGCTCTCCCTAGAGCCCCACCTGAGGTCAAGTTCTCCCAGTACATATCCTCAGAAGCCTGAGCTTTCCATGATCAGCATTTGTCACTATTACAATTATCCTTCAGGGCTATTTCATTCATGCCTTCTGTAGTTAGATTATAAAGTCTATTAGGGGTAGGGTGTGGTGGCTCACCCCTGTCATCCCAGCGCTTTGGGAGGCAGAGGCAGGAGGTTTGCTTGAGGTCAGGAGTTTGAGACCAGCCTGGGCAACACAGGGAGAGCCCGTCTCTACAAATACTACTACTACTACTAATAATAATAGTAATAATAATGGCCAGGCAGGGTGACTCATGCCTGTAATCCCAGCACTTTGAGAGGCTGAGGTAGGCAGATCACCTGAGGTCAGGAGTTTGAGACCAGCCTGGCCAACATGGTGAAACCCTGTCTCTACTAAAAATACAAAAATTAGCTGAGTATGGTGTTGCATGCCTGTAGTCCCAACTACTCGGGAGGCTGCGGCCGGAGGTTTGCTTGAACCCAGGAGGCAGAGGTTGCAGTGAGCCGAGATTGTGCTACCGCACTCCAGCCTGGGCAACAGAATGAGACTCTGTCTCAAAAATAAATAAATAAATAAATAAAATAAATAATAAAAAAATTTTAAAAAACAAAAAAATAATAATACTCCTTAACAAGGGCATGTCTGTCTTGTTTATCACTATATACCAGGGCCTAGGCCAAAATCTGGCATGGAGCAGGCCAAAATATTAACAGTAATATTTTGTTAATTGAATAAACTAGATGATTGCTCCCACGGAGGAGTCATCTTGTATTGCCCCGGCTGTGACATAGGCAGAACCTACACTCGGGGGCCTACCCGCCCCTCACATGCCCATATATGGACATGATGCAGGCCACCTGGCCATGGTTTGTGAGGTCCCAGCCCCTTTGCCCTCACAATGACCAACGGCCTCCTGGCATCTATAAGAGGCTGCAGAGCTGGCCCCTGACTCACAGCCCACAGAGTTCCACCTGCTCACAGGTTGGCTGGCTCAGCCAAGGTGGTGCCCTGCTCTGAGCATTCAGGCCAAGCCCATCCCGCACCATGGCCAGGTACAGATGCTGTCGCAGCCAGAGCCGGAGCAGATGCTGCCGCCAGAGACGAAGATGTCGCAGACGAAGGAGGCGGAGATGCCGGGCACGGAGGAGAGCCATGAGTAAGTGGGCCCAGCTGAGGAGGGTTGGGGCTGGGGCTGGGGGCTCTCGGGGCCCAGTCTTTCTCTCACCACCTTTCTTGGTCTCACCAGGGTGCTGCCGCCGCAGGTACAGGCTGAGGTGTAGAAGATACTAATTGCACAAAATAGCACGTCCACCAAACTCCTGCCTGAGAATTTTACCAGACTTCACGACCCTCTTGCCACATCTTGAAAACGCCACCATCCAATGAAAATCAGGAGCCTGCTAAGGAACAATGCCGCCTGTCAATAAATGTTGAAAAGTCATCCCACTCTTGTCTCCTTGTCCTTGAGAGGGTAGGCTCAGGGGGCAGGAGGGCTCAGGGATGAGCAGAGGGGGAAAGGGCCTGGGCATGCGACAGGGGAAAGATGTCGGTGGAGGGGACATGAGAGACAGTTGTCACGCCGGGTTTTGTTACAAACTCTTTTTTTTTTGAGAGGGAGTCTCAATCTGCTGCCCAGGCGGCAGTGCAGTGGCGCGATCTCGGCTCACTGCAAGCTCCGCCTCCTGGGTTCATGCCATTCTCCTGCCTCAGCCTCCCGAGTAGCTGGGACTACAGGCGCTGCCACCACGCCCAGCTAATTTTTTGTATTTTTAGTAGAGACGGGATTTAACCGTGTTAGCCAGGATGGTCTCGATCTCCTGACCTCATAATCCACCTGCCTCAGCCTCCCAAAGTGCTGGGATTACAGGCGTGAGCCATCGCGCCCAGCCATTGTTCCAAACTCTTAGTAGTACCAACAAGTCACAACCAACATCTGCCTCCCCAAGTCACAAACAGAACCAATCTCCCAATTCATAACCAGAACCTGCCTCCCAAACTCTCTTAACAGATCCCTATCCAGTGGGGTGCTGTAGCCAGGTCTCTCGAGTTTGAGGACCCACTGTGTACATTTCCGCACTCTGCTTGGTGACCTCATCTTGGCAGCTTGAAATGGACCATGGAGTATTTACAGAAATTAGCAAATGCTACAAATCTGGGTTCCCTCCATCCCTGGAACCCCAAAGCCAGTTAAACATTTACCAGCTGGAACTCAAGATTGAACCAGCTCATCCTATCTGACCTGTCCCCTAGCTGCCCACCCCGGTAGCTGAAATTTCCATTCTTCAACAAAGGAACTCTTAGGTTAAAACTTAAATAGATTAAGCCAGTCACCATCAGGAAAATTAAATTCAATACTGTTTACTCCTCATTCCGTGCTAGAAGTTTTCAGCCCCATTTGCGTACAGAGATAACTTGTCCAGGTAGCAGCAGACCTGAACTTTTCACATTTAATCAAGTGCCATTAAGGAAGTTTCTTATCTGCCATCCTGTAAACTCAAACATTTTTGCTAACCACTGGTTTCTTTACTCTTTGGGGCACAGTTTCACAGCGTTATGTCCACTTGAGGAAACAAAGGTTAACTTGTCCGTCGGATCGGACCTAAGTCCACACTCAAGCCATATGATATACTACCTATAGTAAAATTTCTAAGGCAAGGGTTTAAGACCCCAGTGAGATTTGGGGAAGGATCAGGAGTGAAGCAGCCACCCAGACACAAGAAATCCTAATGGGCACTGGTCTACTTGGCTCACTCACAGCCTAGGAAAGCCCACCTCTCCGATTCCTTGACACAGGCCCTGGGTCACAGTCATTTCACGATGGTAGAGCAAACCCAAAGCATTTCAGCAGAGACCAGAGGCTCTGAGACCCAGTTCTCTGAAGTGACAGGGCCCACCAAGCACCTCAGAAATGTCACGGTATGACTTCTGTTTATGGGGCACCAACTGTGTGCCTGGTATTCTGCATAAATCACTTCCTTTTTTTTTTTTTTTTTTTTGAGACAAGGTCTCTCTCTGTCACCCAGGCTAGAATAGAATGCAGCGGCGCAAACACAGTTCACTGCAGCCTCAACCTCCTGGGCTCAAGTGATTCCCCTACCTCAGCCTCCTGGCCTCCTGAGTAGCTGGGACCACAGATACGCACGACCATGTCTGGCTAATTTTTCTAATCTTTTTGTAGAGATGAGGTCTCACTTTGTCGCCCAGGCTGGTCTCAAACTCCTGGGCTCAAGCGATTCTCCTGCCTTGGCCTCCCAGAGTGCTGTGATTACAGGCATGAGCCACTGCATTCCCCTATGGCGGTATCAACAACCTTGTTCTTGGTCAGGTGCGGTGGCTCACGCCTGTAATCCCAGCACTTTGGGAGGCCAAGGCGGGTGGATCACGAGGTCAGGAGATTGAGACCATCCTGGCTAACACGGTGAAACCCCGTCTCTACTACAGATACAAAAAAACTAGCCGGGCGAGGTGGCAGGTGCCTGTAGTCCCAGCTACTCGGGAGGCTGAGGCAGGAGAATGGCGTGAACCTGGGAGGCAGAGCTTGAAGTGAGCCGAGATTGCGCCACTGCACTCCAGCCTGGGCAACGGAGTGAGACTCTGTCTCAAAAAAAAAAAAAAAGCAACAACAAAAACCCTTGTTCTTTCAAGGGAGCACATGAGAGTTCAGTGCTAGCCCCAGCACTATCATGACCCTGATCTGATCACTTTAGCAATGACTCCCCATAACACAGTTGGATCATGACAGCAGCTTGGCTGGACAGGCAGACCCCCGGGTGTGCCTTTTTTTTTTTTTTTTTTTTTTTTTTTTTTTAGATAGGGTCTTGTTCTGTCACCCAGGCTGGAGTGCAATAGTGGGAACATGGCTCACTGCAGCCTTGACCTCCTATGCTCAAGCAATCCTCCCATCCCAGCCTCCTGAGTAGCAGGGACTACAGGCACATGCCACCATGGACCCAGGCTATTTTTTTTTTTTTTTTGTAGGCAGGACCCTCACTATGTTGCCCAGGCTGGTCTCAAACTCCTGGGCTCAATGATCCTCCCACCTTGGCCTCTCAAAGTGCTAGGATTACAGGTGTGAGCCACCACACCCAGCCCCTTCTTATTTTATTTTATTTTATTTTTTTAGATGAAGTTTCACTCTTGTTGCCCAGGAGTGCAATGGTGCCATCTCAGATCACTGCAACCTCTGCCTCCTGGGTACAAGCAATTCTCCTGCCTCAGCCTCCCGAGTAGCTGGGATCACAGGCGCCCGCCACCACGCCTGGCTAATTTTTGTGTATTTAGTAGAGATGGGGTTTCACCATGTTGACCAGGCTGGTCTTGAACTTCTGACCTCAGGTGATCCACCTGCCTCAGCCTCCCAAAGTGCTAGGATTATAGGTGTGAGCCACCATGCCCTGCTCCACCCCTTCCTATTTTCATCAGCAAGCTCTGGCCATGAAGATTTGACTTAGCAGGACGTAGTAAGGCCTCAGCATTTATATTTTTAACACGTGCCCTAGACAGCTTGAGGGCCATTATAAAGGACCTTCTTACCCCCAAAGAGAGGCAGCAGAGAAACACCAAGGGTCTGGCAATATCACCCATCACCTCCTGCAAGGATCTGAAGATTAAGCCTTCTGAATTTGTTTCCTATTGCTGCTGTGACAGATCACCACAAATTTTGTAGCTTTAACAACATAAATGTATTATCTTACAGGTCCGCAGTTCAGAATTCTGAAAGAAGTCTCATGGGGCTAAAATCAAGGGGTCAGCAGGGCTGTGTTCCTCCTGGATGCACCAGGGGAGGATAACCCATTTCCTTATCCATCCCAGCTTCCAGAGGCTGCCTGCATTCCTTGGCTTGTAGCCTCTCCCTCCATCTTCAAAGCCAGCAGTGTGGCATCTCTGAATTTCTCTTCCTATGAGCTTCCTGCCTCCCTATCCTCTCTTCTAAGGGCCTTTGTGACTGTACTGGGCCAGCCCAGATCATCAAGGATGATCGCTACATCTTCAGGTCCTTAAATTTGTGAATCTGCCATATTCCCACATTCTCCCTGCCCTCCACGAAAGGGAAACTGGTTTTGCAGTTTCTGTGATTCTGATCCTGGACTTTAATGGGATCATCAAAGTTCAATGAGAAGCCCTGGCAAGGCCGAGCAGGAGGGGAGAAGATGCATATTTTAGAGGCAGAGAGGGGAGCATCCCCTGGGCTAGAGAGTAGGTGGAGAGCCAAGGGTATGACTAAAACCAGGCTGTCTCCATCTGAATGCTGGCCCGGCCTGGCCTTCTCAGCAGAGTGGCCTTGAGCAACTCAACATCTTCATGCCTATTTATCCCACAGAAAATGGGGATTGTAAGAGTGAGGAATGCCAGGGTGGTGGCTCACACCTGTAATCCCAGCACTCTGGGAGGCTGACATGGGAGGCTCACTTGAGGCCAGGAGTATGAGACCAGCCAGGGCAATATGGTGAAACCCTATCTATCTCTACAAAAAATACAAAAAATTAGCTAGGAGTGGCAGCACACGCCTATAGTCCCAGCTACTCGGGAGGCTGAGGTGGGAGGATCATCTGAGCCAGAAGGGTAGAGGCTGCAGTGATCTATGATTGCACAACTGCACTCCAGCCTGGGCAACAGATACTGTCTCAAAAAAAAGAGAGAGAGAGAGAGAGAGAGAGAGAGAATGAGTGAATGTATGGGAAATAAATGTATCAATGCTTGGCACATAGGAGTTATTAGGGAACTGTTTGCTGCTGTTACCATCTTAACAGTAAACTGTGTGCACAGAGAGCCAAGCATGTAAGTCCCTTCCACATGGCAGCTATGGCACAGCAGCAAGTTGGCAAGGAAGCTTCCAACGGACAGTGTGCGTGCCCACCGGCTTGGGGGGATGAGGGCTTGCATTAGACAAAAAAACACCTGCCATCTGTATGGTTGCACCTGCTGCAAGAGACAGAGGACATGCTTTACAGGCAAGGCAAGGGGGTCTCTCACCCTACCAGCCCTGCAGCTTGGGTGCCAGGGCCCTGCTAGCTGTGACCCCTGGCCCTGTGCTGCCCTCACAGAGGAGGCTGGGCAGGGTGGGGACGGGGCGGGGCCGCCGAGTCATAGTGGGCGCCCCCTTTATATACAAGCTTCCGGGGAGCCTCGCAGACCAGACCAACAGTAACACCAAGGGCAGGTGGGCAGGCCTCAGCCCTCCTCCCCCACCCCAGGGCCCACTGCAGCCTCAGCCCAGGAGCTACCAGCTCTCCCAACACCATGGTCCGATACCGCATGAGGAGCCTGAGCGAACGCCCGCACGAGGTGCACGGGCAGCAGGTGCATGGGCAAGACCAAGGACACAACGGCCAAGAGGAGCAGGGGCTGAGCCCGGAGCACGTTGAGGTCTACGAAAGGACCCACCGAGGCCACTCTTACCATAGGCGCAGGCGCTGCTCTCGAAGGAGGCTGCACCGGATCCACAGACGGCGGCATCGCTCCTGCAGAAGGCGCAGAAGACGCTCCTGCAGGCACCGGAGGAGGCATCGCAGAGGTCTGCCTGCACCCCCGCCTTGCCCTGCATGCCCCTGACCATCCCAGGCACAGGAGGGAGGCTGGGACCCACTCCACCTAACAAAGGCTCCAGCCCCCAACCCCCATCCCCACCCAGAGTCCCTAGGTGCCTCCCTCAACCAGAACTTTTTCCCAAAAGGCTGCAGAACCAGGAGGAGAAGATGCAGAAGGCACTAAGCTTCTTGGGCCCCTCACCCCCGGCTGGAAATTAAGAAAAAGTCACCTGCCCAAGAAACACCAAGTGAGGCCATAGCAATTCCCCTCCATCAAATGCTCAAGCCCCCAGCTGGAAGAGAAAGTCACCTGCCCAAGAAACACCAAGTGAGGCCATAGCAACTCCCCTACATCAAATGCTCAAGCCCTGAGTTGCCGCTGAGAAGTCCACAAGATCTGAGTGAAATGAGCAAAAGTCACCTGCCCAATAAAGCTTGACAAGACATTGCTGGCCTGTTGGGTTTCCTTTGCGCGAATCACACAAACCTGGATTTCCTCATGCCCAGGGTGGGTAGAGGCTTCTCTGCAGTCCTTCCTCAGGGGCAGGTAGGGCAGGAGCTCTGCCGCTCTGAGGGCGCCTAGGAGAGGGTTACTGTGCCTGGGAGGCCACCCTGTGATGCTGTCCTGTCTATTGCACATCGTTCCATGGAGTCAAAGGCCACATTAGTCTGTCTGGATCCCCCTCCAGTGAAAAACCTGATCCTACCCCATGAAAGGAGAAAATGGTTAGAACAGATTGAGCCCTAATTAAGTCACAAAGATGTCAAGGCACCTTGTGGCCATATTTAAAAGGCTTTCTGTGTGCCACAGTTTAAAAACACAGATGTTGGGTCGTTGGAAGTATAAGGAAGTGTAAACGGTGGGAGCAGAGGAGCAGTACAGGCAATGGCTTCAAGGTGGGGAGCAGGTCTGGCGTGCTCCAGCAACAACCTGGTCAGCACAGAGGGGGCAAAAGGCAAGGAGCAGATGAATGCAGAGTAATGGGCTGGGCTGTGTGAAGCCTGTGCTGGCTGACGCCTCTGGAGACCCAGTGAGAATCCGATCCTTGCTGCTTCCTCTCCTCGACCTGTGGCTACATCACTCCTGTCTGAAATCAAGGATCCTTGTGATTGCACTGAGGGACTTTCTGGACAACCCAGGATAACCTCCCCATCTCACAATCCTTACATCATAGATTTCAGGATCAGGATTGGCATTTAGCCAACCACAGCCACTGAGGACTGCGGGGATAAAACTGGCAAGATCCAATCCATATGTTGGAAAATGGATTCCTGGTGCTCAGAAATGACCAATTTTTAAGAAGCAATGAGTTTCTGAAAAAAATACAAAAAAATATATATATAAAATATAAAAATATATATTTATCTTATATATATATAATATAAAAATTATATATTTATCTTATATATATATATATATATATTTTTTTTTTTTTTTGAGATGGAGTTTTGCTCTTGTCACCCAGGCTGGAGTGCAGTGGTGCGATCTTGGCTTACTGCAACCTGCACCTCCTGGGTTCAAGTGATTCTCCTGCCTAACCTCCTGAGTAGCTGGAGGAGCTTTAAAAAAATATTTTGGGGGTATTTTTAGTAAAGACAGGGTTTCACGATATTGGCCGGGCTGGACTCGAACTTCTGACCTCAGATGACCCACCTGCCTCACCTCCCAAAGTGCTGGGATTACAGGTGTGAGCCACCATGCCTGGCCTGAAAAAATTTTAATTTAATACCACTGCAGTGTACAAAAGACTCATTTCAATGTATAAAAGACAAAGTCCTAAAACCGCTCCCCGCATGCTGAAATGGTGCCACACAGATGGGGAACCTTGCCAAGACTTCAAAGAGACCTGTGGCCCTAAAACACTTAAGAGGTTGTCACTCCACCCTGACCTGGGCAGAGTGGCATCTGGTTGGTGGTGTCCATCTTGCATCAGTCAGGGACAAAGCAACCCCTTGTTCATCTCAGCTTGGTTTCTGGCCTGTGCCCATGCCTTGGACAAACAGAAAAAGCTTAGGAGCCGTTGCTTTTCAAGAAGATTTCACACTTTCAGGCCCCCGAAGGAAGAGTTCCAAGGGTTCCTGAGTTTTATGAAGGCAGAGCTTACAGAGTGCATACACTTTAAGCACACAGCTTGATGATTTATTTTCAAGGGTCAGCAGTCAAGAAACTCGACAGAGACAGCTCTCTCTAGCTGGTGATTTCTGGGATGTGGGGAGGAGTCTGTGTGTGCCCCTCCTGCTTCTAGAAATTCAATCTCTAACTCCCATCCCAGCTACAAGCGAAACTTTCTCCAGGGCAAATGAGGTCTATGGTGTCGGCATCCGCACTGGCCCCAGCGCTCAGCCTTGCAGACCTTCCCTGTGAGGGCTGGCAGCTGCCAGTGGCTGAGGCCTGAGTTAGCTGTTGGCGCAGACCCAGGTTCCCGAGGGGGGCGGGCTCCCTTTGTGATGTCAGCATCCTGCCCCCACTCACAGCCCCTTCACCAACCACCTCACCTCCTTGTCCAGAGAGACAGGCAACGTGAACCATGGGTTCCCGCTGTGCCAAGCTCAACACAGGCCACAGCACAGGCCACAGCACAGGCCACAGCACAGGCCACAGTATGGGCCACAGCATGGGCCATGGCCGGGGCCACGAATCCTCCATGAAGAAGCTCGTGGCCTGCGTCAGTCAAGATAACTTCTCCTTGTCATCAGAGGGTGAGGAAGAGGAGGAAGAGGAGGAGGAAGGGGAAGAGGAGGAGGAAGAAGAGCTGCCAGTGCAGGGCAAGCTGCTGCTGATGGAGCCTGAGCGGCAGGAGGAGGGCCAGGAGGACAACGCCGAGGCCCAGAAGAGCCCCGAGTCCAAGAAGACACACTCCTGATCCGCGACGAAGGCCCAGGAAGGGACACCCACTGCTGCTCCGGCGACGGCGTTCAGAGAAGAGTCAATAAAAAGTCTCTGAGGAATCCTCCCTGTCTCTGGTTTCCCCTCACCCTATCCCTTCTGGTCCCACGTGTGCATGTGTGTGAATGCATGTGTGTGGGTGCACGTGGAGGGAGGCCAGCTGCCAAGGAAGGCTGAAGAGCAGGGCTCAGTGACCTTGTTCCCAAGCCCCAGCCAGAGGTTCAGGGGCTTTGGGAGGGGGAGATCATCTCAGCCTAACCTTCCTGTCTCTGGGACAGGGGAAATTCCTCTTCTAGTCTCAGCACAGCCCAACTGAGGGCACCCAGCAGGACAGGGTAACTGCCTTCGTCGCAGTCCCCACGGTGCCGCCCCAACCATGGGCAGTCTTTAAGAACACTGGCTTGGGAGTTCAGCAGACCTGGGTTCAAATTTCTTTTCTGCTAGCTTCATGCCCTTGAGCAAGTCACTGAGTGTCTTTGAGCCTCAGCCCGCCCCTCCTGGCATTTGGGGGAAGCTAATAGCTACTCATGGGTCACCTGATCAGGCGAATTAGCTTAAGGGCTGGGTGGGACCAGGCCTGGCACCAGTCAGTGCTGAACTATGACAGGGATTGTTGCTGGGGTCATGGTGGTTCCCTCTGGGTCCTTTTTGGCTGCGGACTCTTCCACTGCAAGTCTATGCTGCTGGCGACCATCTGCACCCCTATCTGGAAGCTCACTCCTGCCTTCTTCAAGGGGTCTAGCCCTGGGGGCAGAGACAGTGCCCCATGAGAGCAGTAGGCAAAAGAGGCCCAGGGAGGCGACTGGGTACAGATGCTGAGCCTAGGCCCCATCCTCTCGCTCCGGGCTCAGTGCGCTTTCTGCAAGGAGCTTTGGAACGCGTCTGCCCCCCACCCTACCACCGGCTCCTCCCTCACTCCTTCCACCCCAAAGAAGCGACAAATGTGATCTCCGCCACATTCCCTCACAGTCCTCCAAGCACCAGCCACCTTGAGCTAATTCTCCTGATCAGCTGATCCCCTGTCCCTGAGGGGATCCTGGTTGGTACCGTGGCAGTGGGGCTGGGGGCTGGGGGATTTCCAGGGAAGCCTCGGTTTCTCTGGGGTCCATGTTTGAGGGTAGGAAGGGGCCTTGGGCTACCCTGAGGAGAGGCCACTGCTCTGCCCTGCAATGGCCTAGGGCAGAGGAGGCCCTGTTACCCCAATACTCCCAGCCCCACAAATGACTCGGTTGGTCAGCTTTGTCCTTTTGTCCAAGGCCCGAAGGTCCACCCGCCCATTCATTTGCCCAGGAAACATGAGCCGAGCCCCCGTTGTACGCCCCACAAGGTGCTAGTCACTAGTGGACCTGGTATTAATAAAACGCAGTCCCTGCCGTCCTGGGAGAGAGTTCATGGTCACAGGTGCGAGGGCAGGTATGTGATGTGCCGCACACCTGCTGCTGGGAGAGGTCAGCCCTCCCTGGGAGGACTGGAAAGGTGTGTGGAGGAGAGGCTGGTTGATGGCAGGCCACGGTCTCCATTCTAGGCTATGTGCTTGAGGGTTGGGGAAGTGGGGCGTTGGCAGTGGAGGAGCAGCAGGCCATGGGAAGAGGGGTCCAGAGACCCAGAGAGTCTTCACGGCTTGGTCTAGCGCACACCCCACAACCGGACCTGCTGAGCCCACCCAAGGCAGGGCCCTGAGAACCCTGCCGCAGGTGTCCCTCTAATCACCGAGAATCCCTTACTGACCCTGAGAGGCAGCCAGACCTGAATATGACTGGCTCTGTCCCTGATCGGCCAAGGGACTCTGGGCTGGTTACTCCACCTCTCTGAGCCTGTTCCCTCTTTGCTAAACGCAATCATTGTACCTGCCTCACGGGGTGCATTAGTTTCCTGGGGCTGCCATACCAAATGGCCACAAACTTGGTGGCTAAAACAACAGAAATGTATTCTCTGCAGTTCTGGAGGCCGGAAGTCCAAAGTCGAGGTGCCAGCTGGGCTGATCTCCCTCCCGAGGCCTTAGCAGAGAATCCTTCTTTGCCTCCTCTAGCTCATAGACCTCCAAGCTTGTCTACATCTTTACATGGTTTTCTCTTCTCCCTGGGTGACACCTCTTCTGTCTCTCATAAGGACGTTTGTCTGGATTTAGGGCCCACCCTAAATCCAATGCTAAGCCAACATGCTTATCTCAAGATTCTTAGCTTAATTACATCTGCAAAGACGCCTTTCCCAAATATCGCACTGACAGGTTCTAGGAGTTAAAACGTGGACATAGATTTTTGGGGGCTGCCATTCAGTCCACTACAAAGGGTCACTGTGAGGTCTGAGGGCAAAGCTGCCTGGAGAGGGTGAGGCCCAGAGCACAACCATGTAGAAAGCATTCAGTAAATGAAAGTAGTTCTCACTGTGAGAAATTTGACATGTTTATTCAGAAATAAACTGCAAAGGCTGGGCATATTGGCTCAGGCCAGTAGTCCCAGCACTTTGGGAGGCCAAAGTAGGAGGATATCTTGAGTTCATAAGTTCAAGACCCACCTTAGCAACAAAGTGAGACCCCCATCTCTACAAAAAAAAAAAAAAAAAAAAATAGACAGGTGTGGTGGCATGCACCTGTAGTCACAGCTACTCAGGAGGCTGAGGTGGGAGGATCGCTTGAGTCCAGGAGGTGGAAGCTGCAGTGAGCTGTAATAATGCCACTGCACTCTAGCCTGGGCAACAGAACAAGACCCTTTCTCAAAAAAGAAAAAGAAAAAAACTTCCATAAAAGCAGATGATTGCAAATCCTCAGAGCAAGAGGCAAAGTTGCACGTGGGCAGAGTGAGAGGTTGGCTTGGGCTTGGGGCCTGCTCAGGGAGGGGAGACAGAGACAGAGGGAGTTCCATGCAGAGACAAGTGGGAAAGTACAGGCCAAGGGCTAAGCTCAAAGGCATCCGCCAAGACAGGGACGGGTGGAGGGCTCTGGATGGAAACCCAAAGACTAGAAGATCAAATGGCCTGGTGTTCAAATACAAGTCTGGGCTTTCTTCTAGAGGTGCTGGAGTGTTTGAGCAGGGACAGCATGATTCAAATGGTATGGCGAGGCTTCGTTAGCAGGGACGGGAAGAGAATCAAGAGGCAGAAACTGAAGGAGAGAGATGGGCTTCCAAGGACCTCCTGTAGCTTGACAAGCATCTTAGGCTCACAAGAATACCAGGAAAGAAGCAAAGACACCCCTTTGTCACATAAGGCAACTAAGCCTCAGAAACCACAATGGCCTACCCAAGATTGAACATCAGTGCAAACTTGGATTTGAACCTGGCTCTGAATCTCCTGACTTTAGATCTGGCTAGGGAGGTAGGCTTGCTGGGCGAGCCCCAGGACCACCCCTTGGACCATGTGGTTACTCATCCATCCACCAAGCCATCTGGTCAATTCATCACCTCCCCATCATCTGGGCACTAATCATCTGTCTTAACAACTGCCCACCATTCAGCTGCCATCACCAGGGTCAGGGCTGCACTCCTGGCACCCAAGCTGCCCAGGAAGTTAAGAAAAAGACCTGACGATGCTGGTCAGTGATGTTTACTGAGCTCTTATTGTGGGCTGGGCCTGAGCTAACTGCTTGATATAAATTCTCTCCTTTATTAATAATTCTTCTAATGTCTGAATGAGGTCAGTACAGTTATTGTCTCTATTCTGCAGAGATGGGGAAACTGGGACTTCTTCAGGCGAATCCCCAGGGCTGACCATGTAGAAAAAGCAGATCTGGGATGCAGACTCAGCTTAATCTGACCCAAGGGCTCCTACCCTGAACCAGCAGCTGGGACTACCCCAGGGTACCCCTGAGGGCTGCCCCAGCCTGGGGGTGAGGGTAAGGGGTAGGGGGCTTTGTCTTGGCTGGGCCACATCTGTCACACCACTGTGGCCTGTGCCATCATAATCAGCCCCAACTATATAACCAGGGGCTGCCAGGGCCTCTGTAAAGCTAGGCCTGCTGGGAGAGGACGAGGAGGAGGCCCTGCCCCTCCAAACGTGGCCTCCTATGGACACCAAGACTCACAGCCTTCCCATCACCCACACCCAGCTCCACAGCAACTCTCGGCCCCAAAGCCGCAGCCAGTGCACCTGCACCCACCACTGCCAGACCTTCAGCCAGAGTTGCAGAGAGAGCCAGCGTGGCAGCCGGAGCCGGAGTTCCAGCCAGAGCCCGGCTACCCACCAGAACCCAACCGGAGCCCACAGCTCATCCGGCTGCCAGAGCCAGAGTCCCAACGCCAGCCTACCACCAAAGCGCCACAAAAAGACCATGAACTCCCACCACTCTCCCACGCGGCCCACCATCCTGCACAGCAGCTGCCCCAAGAACAGAAAGAACTTGGAAGGCAAGCTGAACAAGAAAAAAATGGCCAAGAGGATCCAGCAGGTGTACAAAACCAAGAAGCGGAGCTCAGGTATCCTTTAAGGAGGTGGGAAGGGCCACAGAGCCCACAGATGATGGGGAGCAGACCTTGGGGGCAGTGAGAGGAAGGCTGCAGCCAGGTCACAGAGGAACCACAGGCAAGGGTGAAGAGGCAGAAGAGAAACAATGACAGTTGGCTAGTATGATATGTTGATTGACGGACAGATTCTTTGGATAAATTGGATGGGTTGATTAGGAGGATGGAAAGATTAGCTAGATGGAAGCATGAATTGGGTTGAGAGGTTGGGTGGATGACTGGGTGGGTAAATAATAAATAGGTAATAGGATAGTTGGAAGAATGCATTGGTTGAATGATAGGAAGTTTGGATGTGATTAGCTGCATGGATGAATAAATGGATGAATGCACTGGTTCACTCGTTATTGGTTGGTTAGGTAGATGATTAGTTGGAAGAATATGGTTGGTGGACATGAATTGGTTGGATATAGAGTTAAATAGATGTAAAAGTTTTGATGGGTTCATCTGATTGGTTAAATAATATTTGGCTAGGTAGGCTAGTTTAGATGAAGGGATGATGTTGATAAATTTATCTTAATAGAGTAATATAGAGTAATTGAATGAACTGATAGATGGAAGAATAGATATCTAGACTAATGGGATAGAATGGGAAAGAAATGTTGAATAAATGAATGGAATGGGTGAACTAATGAATGGATGGATGACAAATGGAAGGGATGAATGGATGGATAGATGGATTCACATTGCTCAAAAGGACACTGACAGTAGTCTAAACTCTATCTATGCCCCATATTCAATCACAAATGAGTAGCTGTAAGACCCACAGGAGGTCAGTGACTTCATGAAGTCCTCAGCTATTAAAAGTTCCTTTCCCACTCTTATCCCTTAGGACGGAAATCCAACTAATGACACTGCACTCCTTGGCTTGTTCCTGCGTGTTTCACCCAAATGAGAAACGCTATCATGCATAGAATGCTGGGATGAAGTCAATCTTCTTGCAGGAACATGTTACTATGGTGATTTCTACGCAACACTAATTAAAGCTTGTACCCTGGAAGACTATCCCTGAGTAGTCGTTTTAGAGTCATTTTGATTTCACTAATAAAGGCGTTATGTGTTTTGGGGGCCTGCACAGGGGCAGAAATGAATGGGGGTGGGATGCCAAGAAGCCTGCAGAGTCCACTTTGCTTGGATAACAATCTTTTGCCCTGTACACTCCCACATGGGTGTGTACATATGTGGACACATAAGATGCGCACAGGTCCATACTCTATTCATGTGATCCACATGTATGTAGCCCAAGGAGACAGGAAGAGGGGTTCAGAATGTGCCTTTTGCAATCCAGAGCATCCTGAGTTTGAATCCTGGCTCGTCTTTCGTACACGCTGTGTGACCTTGAACTGTGACCAACCTCTGAGCCTCACTTGCTGATTCTGTAATATAGTACCAACCTCAAGGTTCCTCAAAGCGGCCATTTCAATCAACTTTTACTAAGGGACCAAAGACTGTTCAGGGGCTCTGGGAACAGAACTAGAGAACACACAAGGCCCTGCCCTCATGGAACTTACAGTCCAAACACAAGACTTGTCAGAATGAGCTGTATCAAGGGAGCAGGGTGATGTCATGTCCCCGTGAGGGAATGAGCCTGGGTTAGAACTTGTGTTCCAGAGCAGCTGGCATAGAATCTGAAGGTGCTGGGACATGAGCTGGGACCATCTCACTCTGTCACCCAGGTTGGGGGTTAGTGATACAATCATGGCTCACTGTAGCCTCGATCTCCCAGGCTCAAGCCATTCTCCTGCTTCAGGTTCCTGAGTAGCATGACATGTACCACCATGCTTAGCTATTTTTGACTTCTCGCTCTGTCGCCCAGGCTGGAAGGTAGTGGCGCCATCTCAGCTCATTGTAACCTCCGCCTCCTGGGTTCAAGCGATTCTCCTGCCTCAGCCTCCCGAGTACCTGGGATTACAGGCGCCCACCACACCTGGCTAATTTTTATGTTTTTTTTCCCCACTGTGTAGGTGTTCTGTCACTGCTTTTAATTTTTATTTCATTTTAAGTTCTGGGATACATGTGCTGAACGTGCAGGTGTGTTACATAGGTATACATGTGCCTTGGTGGTTTGGTGCACCTGTCAACCCGTCATCTAGGTTTTAAGCCCTGCGTGCATTAGGCATTTGTCCTAATGCTCTCCCTCCCCATTCCCCCTACACCCCAATTTTTGTATTTTTTAGTGGAGACGAGGTTTCACCATGTTGGTCAGGCTGGTCTCAAACTCCTGACCTCAAGTGATTCACCCGCCTTGGCCTCCCAAAGTGCTGGGATTACAGGTGTGAGCCACCATGCCCGGCCACCTGGTGTGTTTTCAAAGTGGTGCGGCTGCTATGTGGAGGCTGGATTGCAGGGGATGGGACAGGGTACAGCAATTGGCAGAATGGCAGCCTGGTCTAGCGGAGAGATTTTCCACAACAGGTGGGCCGGAGGTTCCTCCCAAGATAATGCCCAGAGTCCTGCCTTCCTCATTCCTCTTGTGCAAACATTTACTGAGCACCCACTTGTGTGGGCTTTGGGCTAATGCCAAGGAGAGAAGATAAGGGTGAACCAGACAGAACCCTGCTTCCAAGTAGATATGGAGACAGCTATGGACATCAATCTTAGGAAAACCTGCTCTCATCTGCAAAATGGGCACCCTTGCTGGGGGACTGGGAGAGGTCAGTGTGTCATGCATGTGACATGGTGTCTAGGCTCAGTGCTTGGCACTCAGTAAACCTCTGCTATTAATATGGCATAAAAAGTACCAGGCATCCCAGCACTTTGGGAGGCCGAGACGGGTGGATCACGAGGTCAGGAGATCAAGACCATCCTGGCTAACACGGTGAAACCCCGTCTCTACTAAAAAAATACAAAAAACTAGCCGGGCAAGGTGGCAGGCGCCTATAGTCCCAGCTACTCAAGAGGCTGAGGCAGGAGAATGGCATAAATCCAGGAGGCGGAGCTTTCAGTGAGCTGAGATCCGGCCACTGCACTCCAGCCTGGGCGACAGAGCGAGACTCCGTCTCAAAAAAAAAAAAAAAAAAAAAAAAAGTACCAGGCAGATTTTCGTGAAGGAACACCGGCTGCCAGACTAAAGGACTGGGGAATGGTCAGGGTCTTGTGTAAATTGGCTTCTGACCTTCATACCCACCAGCCTTGGTTTTAAGGTCAGACTCAAGTTTGCTCTGGTTCTCACTATCCTAGCTGAGGGGGCTGGGACTAGACCACTCTGAGCCTCACTCACCTCCTCTGTCTAATGGGCTCACTATTCTGACATGCTGGGGGGCGGGGTACCCAGCAGCCTGGTGTGTGACAAGGTGCCCGGCACAGCACCAGACACAGGGTCACTTTGTTTTCTTTTGTGCTGCATTTGGCATTTGGGCTGAATGAACGGGGTGAGCAGGTGAAGGCGGGGTGGGGCAGGAGTAGAAATGAGTGGTGATGGGGTGTCTGCAGGGGAGGGAAATGGACCCAGGTGTCTTGGGGAAGGCCTTGCAGGATTCCAAGCTTTGCTGAGCCTGTCCCAGGTAGCGGCATGACATGGAAGTTCCTCTTTCAGATCTCAGCTGTGTGACCTTGAGCAAGTCATGTCCCCCGTCTGCATCCTGGTCTTTTCTGTAAAATGGGAGGCTAACAGTGCCTCCCTGGAGGGGTCCTGGTGGGGATTCATTGAGATAATGCACCTGCAAGCATCCAACAGAGGGCCTGGTCCATCTGACCAACGTCACTCAATGTCACTGTCAGTCTCCTTTCCTTGGGTCCCTTTATCCTCCCCTCACAGCAGGGAAAGGTTCCAGGCTGTTTCTATTAGGAGAGGGTGCGGCGAAGCACTTCTATAGGCTCAGTAATTACATTTATTGAGCACCTACTCGATGCCCGATGTCTTGACATAAATGTTTCCACGGAATCCACACTCCTCAACAAGAGACATTATTGGTCCCACTGTACAGATGAAGAAGCTGAGACTCAGAGGTGAAATAACTTGGTCAAGGACTCCTGGCAAGCAGGTCTGAGATAAGACATTCATGTTTTGTCCAAAACTTCCTGGTTCCCAGCTGAAAATGTAAGGCCACATGAAGCCATGATAGTCACTGACACATCAGTGCAAGAGTTTGGGAGGCCCTTCTGGGGAACACATTTTGAAGGAGGAAGTGGAGACAGTGTTAGACATAAAGTCAGGGACTTTGAGCCCCACTCACCAAAGGACCTCCCTGCTTCCTGGGCAGTGTCCTTTTATGATATGATTACTGAAGGCAGATCTTTTATTATAAGCTGATGGACTGGCTCATGCGTGTGGCTTATGGACCTATCTTTAACTCCACATTTCCCTGAAACCAACACCAACACGAGCAACACAAAAGTGGCGCAAACACGGATAGTCACATACACAAGCACAACTCACCGGAATCGCGAACTCCTGGCCACATATGCAAAGAAGCGGCCGTTCAAACCCACTCAGACACAGAGACCCACATTCACATGTGGACCCCAAATACACACACACCCCCGCTACACATGCATGCAGGCTCTCAGTCACCTCCCCCGACCCTTCCCACAGGAAACACATACGTAAGCAAGCACTCACAATACACACCACCCTTGTACAGTCAGATGCACGGTGATGACAGGAAAAAAAAATCCAACCACAGATTCACGCTTTCACTTACTTGGCTTGGGGTGGCTGGCAGTAGGTTGGGGGCAGGCCTGCTGGAGACCCAAATTCAGGAAATGGAGACAGACAGACAATAAATCCAGCCAGCAAGATAGTATGCGGGTTCCGAAGATGATCTATCTTGATACTCAGAGATTTAATTTCAGTGGGCTACTGGGGAATGAGGTGAGGTCTGGGGAACAGTAAGGTGCAGCCTGTCCTGTGGTGGGGTTACCTGCAGGGCTGTCACTCCTGAGGGTCTGAGGGATCACCAAGGGGAAACGCAGGGGTCCCGGGTTGAGGAAGGAGTGGGGAACGGAGTGCTCAGACGAGAGGGCAGACCCTGGCAGAGATGCCCATGTGAGCTATGATTCAAGAGGAAAAATATCTCAAACCCTGTAGTCACACAGACCCAGCTTCAAATCCCAGCTCCCCCATTCCCTGGCTGGGTGATCCCAGGACTATTCCTCAACCTCTCTGAGTCTCAGGTGCATCTCACACTTTGTAAAGAGAACCGAGGAGGCCCTGCTGTTCACTGCTGCATCTCTAGGACTTAGCACAGTGCCTAGCACATACTAGGTGCGCAGTAAATATTTGTTTAGTAGATGAAAGAAGGAGCAGGCATTAAAGCAACAACAAGAAGCCATCACTTACCAATTCATCAAATAGGCAAAAATGGAAAAAGTATGATAATGGTGAAGGCATGGGGAAACACTGTTGAACGCTTTTGCCCAGAAGGTAAATGTGCACAGCACACTGGCAGGCGACTGGGTGGCGCCTATGAACATTCAAACAGTAAGAACGGTTTATCACATGTGTGCCAAGAGGCTGTACAGGGAGCTGCAGGCCACGTTGTTTGCAACAGCAAAAAAACAACCTATGTGTCCGCCCACCAGGGATGGCTAAATGAACATACGCTGAGGAGTACCATGCAGTTCTTAAGGAACTTGGGGTCGATCTATACGTGATCTAGCCAAATCTAGCCAGATTGTTGGGGGGAAAGGGCAAGATGGAGAAAGACATGACATTGATAGAGGGAAAAGTCCTACACAAAGGAATACTTTTTTTTTTTTTTTTAAATAATTGGAATCTTGCTCTGTCACCCAGGCTGGAGTGCAGTGGCACAATCACAGCTCACAGCAGTCTCGAACTGACCACAAGTGATCCTCCCAGCTCGACCTCCCAAAGTGCTAGGATTACAGGCATGAGCCACCATACCGGGCCAAGGGACATCATTTTTATGGGTCAAAATACAAGCATGTAGATGCACAGAAAAAGATCTCAGGGTGGGAGCAGTGGCTTATGCCTCTAATCTCAGCGCTTTGGGAGGACCAGGCGGGAGGATCACTTGAGGCCACGAGTTTGAGACCAGCCTAGGAAACAAAGTGAGACTCTGTCTCCCTAAAAATGAAAAAATTAGCCAGGCATGGCAGTGTGCGCCATCTACACGGGAGGCTGAATCAGGAGGACTGCTTGAGCAGCGTGGGGGTGGGGGTGTCAAGGCTGCAGTGAGCTGTGTTCATGCCACTGCACCCCAGCCTGAGTGACAGAGGGAGACTCAGTCTCAAAATATAAAAATAAAAATAAAAATAAAAAAGATCCCAAAGAACAGACTGAGCTGGTGCCTGGGTTACCTTTGGGGAGGAAAACTGAAGGAAAAAGAGGACAAAAAAGGAATGAGCATTAGTGAATGTGTCTAATGGGTGCTCAGCGAAGCTCTGTTGAATCCGGAGAGGCTGTAAAGGCATGTGGATATAACATCAGCCCCTGCTCTGGGCTTGCTGGTCTGGGCAAGGTGACCCAGAATGCTCTCCCACAAAGGGACCCATCACCCCAGGGCAGGGAAAGGTCCAGCCCAGCCCTCTCCCTTCCTCTAGACCACTCTCCTCCTAAAAGCCAGTAGGGTTGCCTTGGGGTGTCCGGCTTACCTTTGGCCTCATGTGCTGCCCAGGGCCTCACATTCTTGTCATGCTCTGCCCGGAATATGTCCTCCCTCCCTTCCCTTGGCGAGATCTCATTCTTTTTTTTTTTTTTTTTTTTTTTGAGACACGGTCTCCCTATGTTATCCGGGGTGGAGTGCAGAGGTGTGAGCTCAGCTCACTGCCATTTCTGTCTTCCGAGCTCAAGTGATCCACCTCAGGTTCCCAAGGAGCAGCGACCACAGGTGTGTACCACCATGCCCAGCTAATTTTTTCATATTTTTGTAGAGATGGGGTTTTGTCATGCTGCCCAGGCTGGTTTTGAACTCCTGAACTCAAGTGATGCTCACTCTTTACAACTCAGTTGAGGGTCACCCCTCCCTGAGCCTGCTTACGGCGCTGCCAACAGGGCCAGTAGATGCTGGGCTTCTTAAGTTGTGGCACGTGAGGAGACTGCTGCTGCTCTGTGTGCCCTGAGACCAGACGCCTCCTCAGAGAGAACCGGGCCCAATTCCACCTGTCATCATGACACCTGACATTCTCAACAGCATCACCACAGCGAGGGCCCACGGACATGAGGAATCTTCCTGCCCCACACTCTGTGTGCTAGCTCTTGTGCCTAGTTTCATAGTTTCTGCACGTTCTTTGCCCCCATGTCACTGCTACTGGTCCTTGTTGTCAGCTGCTGACACCTAATTTGTCACTTATGGGATGGGGTGGGGTGGGTAGAAACTGGTTAGGCTTGTTGGAATACTGTGCAAAAATGGAGTGAATAGGCCACGACAAAGATCCCAAGGGAGTTACTGAGGAACGGGCACCGTGCTCTCCAGGCTTGGGCTTTGTGACAGTTCTCTGGGCCACTGGATTTGCCTGAAGCCACACAGCTGATGGGGAGGGGAGCTGGAACTGGAGGCAGGTGTGTCTGGACCCCTCCCCCAGCATTCCTAGAATTCTACTTTCCTGCCCCTCCTATTTTACAGCTGTTAACATAACAATCTTGACTGCTTTCCGAAAGCCAGTGACTACTGACTACTTCAAGTAACGGCTGACTTCATCTCTCCTTTCTTTACCTGTGCCTGCTGGAAGAGTCTCACCAAGTCTCCAGGACTGGCGCCACTTTGGAGTCCGGCCACCGGCTCATGCCATTGCTCCCTGGCCTCTCACACCTTCTCCTTGGACTTGGGTCCTCTGAGTTCACACCCCTCTACCCGCCACTGAGACGCACAGTCGTTCCTGCGGTGGGAGCAGAAGGGATCTACTCCGTACATCAAAGCACAGGACCCCAGACACAGGACTTCAGGCCAGGTTCTGCCAAGCCCCAGGGCTCCCCAAAACACCTTCACCAAGTTCCACCAGTTTCCCAAGTTGTGCTCTCCTCATCTGATCAAGGGAAACATAATTTCCAATTCACACAACCATGGGCAAGTGTCCCAAGGCCACTGCCACAGCTCCTCGTGGCGAAAGCCCAGCAGCTGGGAAGGTCAGCAGCTAGAAGACCCTTTCCACACTCAGTCCTATGCTGTCTCCTGGGCTTGGATGGCTGGCCCGTGCACTCAGGCCAAAATCCAAAGCCCTGCCACAGCCCAGCAAGGCCCTGCTTGATGGATCAGACCCTGCCAACCCCTATGCCTCACCCCCACACCACCCCCTGGCTCGCTATACCAACTCTCCTTTCCTATCTTCAAGCACCCCCACCACAGGGCCTTTGCACTGGCTGTTCTCTCCACCTGCGGTATTCATCCCACTTTTAGAAAGACCTCAGCGCTAATGTCACCACCTCCAAGAGGAATTCCCTAACTTTCTTATCTCACCCTACAAACACAAAGTCACCCCTTCCTCTATGTTTCTTTCCCACATAGCACCCAGTATGATCTGCAATGATGGTGTGAATTCACTGACTCCCCTAGGTCTGCCCGAACACCTCTGAGTCCCCTGTGCCTGGCACACAATAAGAACTCAATAAATATCTGCTGAATAAATACTGAATAAGTGAAATAGATATGTTATCACCTCATCTTGCAAATATGGAAACTGAGGCACAGAAAAGCTAAGAAGCTGGCCCCAGGCCACATGCTTATGAAATGACCCATTTTAATTCAGACCAGCGGTCGGCAGAATCCACAATGTGAGCCCTACTGCTCGGGGCTCCCAGAGGCACAGATTCCCATGGGAACCTCGCTGACACATGGGTTAGAGGAAAAGGAGGGCTGAGGAATTTCAGGGCAGAGACCAGTTTCACGATTACACACCCTGACCAGGAGCTGCTTTTCCCAGCAAGGCGCCACCAAAGCCAGAAAGAGAAACTGAAAAGCTGAGTGCCATAAGCCACCAGGATCTTGACTTCCCCTAGATGCTGGCTGGGCCCCTCGCATATGGGGTTCGAGGACCTGCCAAAGTAGGGAGGAGAATGTTCCCACACATCTGGCTCTGGCTGTGGTTTAGCAAGCTGTGGACATAGGGTTGGTCTATCCGCCCTGTGACAAGAGGTCATTATGCCAAGCATCGACTCCATGCCTGGCATTTTGCCCTTGGCTCTGCATGTCTGGCTGCTCTGTGAGGTACGAGATGTTCAGAGCTCACTTTGCAGTTGGGGCAAATGAGGTACCAAGAGGGCAGACCGCTTGCCCAAGGTCATGCAGCAGGTCTGGGGTCAGAGCCTGGTCCCATCCTGCCCAGCACTCTGAGTCCCCTCAGGGTTTCGCACTGCCTGGCTTCCTGTGAGTCTGGTGCCCAGCCCTCCAGGGAGAACAGCCCACAAGGCGGATGCTTGTCAATCAGCAGATTTCTTTTTCTCTTTCAGCATCTGGATTTGGTTTCATTTTGAACACAGGACTTAGAAAATGAAACCAAAGCTGTCTGTCACTGGTGGCAGTGAGGAGAACCCACGTGTGCTGAGTGTACTCTTAGAAGCTTCCCTGCTCCCTTGCTGTGCCTTCCCTGGCCTGTGGTCCCTGGACTAGGGGTTATAAGGCAGTGCTTTGGGAGGCCAGGGCAGGAGGGTCACTTAAGGATAGGAGTTCAAGACCAGCCTGGGCAATGTAGTGAGACCCCATCTCTACAAAAAATTTAAAAAATTAGCCAGGTGTGGTGGCATGTGCCTGTAGTCTCAGCTGCTCAGGAGGCTGAGATGGGAGAATCTCTTGAGCCCAGGAGGTCGAGGCTATAGTGCCTCCTCGATCCTATCACTACACTCCAGCCTGAGCAACACAGCAACACTCCATCTCTTTGAAAAAATGGACACGGGGGTTGAAGCCATGTGTCTGTGGGCTCCAACAAACAGCCACACCCAGAGGCACACTCGGATGAACAACAGCAAACATCTACCGAGTGCTTATTATACGCTATGGGTTGTTTTAAGCACCTGACCCCGTATTCACTCATTTAATTCCCACACAACCCCGGGAGGGAGGTACTGTTGTGTTTTTCTTTTTGAGACAGGGTCTTACTCTGTTGCCCAGGCTGGAGTGCAGTGATGAAATTATGGCTCACTGCAGCCTCGACCTCTTGGGCTCAAGCAATCCTCCTGCCTCAGCCTCCCAAGTAGCTGGGACTACAGGTACAAGCCACTATGCCTGGCTGATTTTTGTACTTTTTTTTTTTTTTTTTTTTTTGTAGAGAAGGGGGTCTCACTTTGTTGCCCAGGCTTGTTCTCAAACTCCTGGGCTCAAGCAATCCTCCTGTCTTGGCCTCCCAAGTGCTGGGATTATAGGCATGAGCTACTGTGCCCTGCTAGAGGTACTATTATTATCCCCATTTCACAGATAAAGAAACCATGGCAGAGAGATTAATTACACGCTCAAGGTCACAAGAATAGAAAGGTGCAGAGTTGGAGCTAGGTCTCCTTGTAATTCCATTACCCACCGCAGAGTGTGGCCCCCAGCAGATGTTCAGTGGACATCTCTCGAATGATCACACACCTGACCTCTGGTGCAGGCAAAGTTCTGCATCTTCTCTTACCTCTTACACACGCACAACCTAGGAGGCTACATCAACGACCACCACTAGCCCTGGCCAAACGCAGATTCAGGGTATTCATGGGGTGCTAAGCCAGGCTGATTCTGGGTCACCCCCTGTGTTCAGGAGGTGAATAAAGACCTAGGCTCTGCCTGGGGAAGAAGGCATCCTGGGGCCAGGGAGGCGGGAAGAAGGACCAGGCACCAGGACTTCCAGGGGAGAAGCTGTCTGGGCTGTCACCTGAGAGCTGTCTGTAGAGGGCAGTGTGCCCCAGTGTGAGACCAGTCACCAAGTCCCCAGCCTACCCAGGCTTTTGAGTGGCCCCTTGTGATGCTGGGGCTCCCCACATGCCTTCATTCAAAAATACACGGAGCAGCCAGGCACCTACTCCATGGCCTCGCACGACAATGGGAATCACTAAATCACCAAAACGCGTGCAAAAGACAACCCTGACCACCGACCGCTCACCATCCCAAGCTCCGGGTGTGTGTGTGGTGGGAAGGCAGTCTTTGAAGGACAGATGCTTGACGGAGCAGTAAGAAGGGGAAATCTATGAGGAAGGGGTCGAGGGAGATGAGGGCTAGGAAACCAGGTTTTGGGATTCATCATTTCTGAGAATGCACCATTTCTTCACTGGGTTCCAATCTGATGTCGTCCAGCTGCTCCTTTCCCCAAAATGAAGATGGGGAAGGCGGGATCCAGGTCCAGAGCTCCCAATCTGCAAGCCATTGCAAATCCCAGCCCCTCACTGGCCTCAGTTTCTTCCGCTGCCGGGTAGTGGGAGCGCAGGGAGGGCAGTCGAGGCCACCAGGGACCTTGCCCGGCCCCGCCCAGTTTCCGAGGAACTGGGCCGGGGTGGAGGCGCCCGCGCCGCCAGGGTTCCTCTGAAGCTTGTGGTCAGGCAGCCGCTTCCCGGGAAGCCCGAGCCAAGACCAGAGGCAGCGGCCGGCAGGGCTTCGGGACAGGAGGGAGGGCGACTGAGGGAGTCGATGGCGGGTGAAGCAGGGGCTAGGAAGGGGTCTAGGGGTGGGGTCAGGCTCAGGGTTGGGGACAGGTTCTGTGGCCTCCTGGGGGGATCTGGCTGCAAGGGAGGAGAGGACAGGGCTCTGTCCCCGGCGGGTGTGGAGACACCTGGGGTGGAGGAGGGTGTGTCAGGGAGCGTCCCAATAGGGCCTGGCGGCAGAAAGTGGAACCAGAGGTAGCGGGGCAAAAGCGGGGTCGCCAAGTCCGAAAGAGGCGTCCGAAAAGTGGCCGGAAGGCGCAGGGTCGGGGCCAGGGGCCCTCGAGGGACGGGTGCTGGGGCAGGTGCGAACAGGTGGGCAGAGGGCCCCGCGAGAGGGTCCAGAGGAGGGGTGCGGACGGCCGGAGCGGTCCCCGCCGGACGCCACGGCAGAAAGAGAAACCGAAAGTGGAGTTGGGGGCGGGGCCTGCGGGGGCGGGGCCTCCCGCCGTCGCTAGCCCCGCCTCACCAGCTGGTTTAAAAGACTGGCGCAGGGGCGGGCGCGGAGCAGAGCGAGCTGCGGCCGTGGCAGCTGCACGGCTCCTGGCGCCGGAGCATGCGCGAGAGCCGCCCCGGAGCGTCCCGGAGCCCCCCGCTGCCCCGCCCGCGGCGCCCCGCGCCCCGCCGCCAGGTGAGCCGAGCCCTGGGCGAGGAGGCGGGAGGGAGGAGGAAGGGGAGTCCAGGGCAGCCAGGAGTCGGGCGGGCCTCGGGGGCTGCAGGATGGGGTCGCCACTGCCACGCCCCCTGCCCCCGCCGGCCCCACCCAGGCAGCCCCCCGCGCGCGGGTCTCCCACAGCACAGCCTTTCTCTGGTCCTAGCCCAAATCTCCCGGACCAGGCGCGGGTCCTAGCCTCGCCAGCAGGCGGCGGGCGCGGGGCGGCGAGCCGGGGCCGGACGGCTGGAGCCGGAGCCGGCTGCTTTCCACGCCCCCCTCTCGGTGCTGCCTGGAGGCCGGACTCCGCCTCCACCGAGCCCCCACCCGCCGGGAAGAGTTCCGCGGAGTAAGAGCCCATTTTCTAGCTGTGCCCACTGAGGCTGAACGGTGCCGCGCGGACTTGGTGCTCCGCGCTCGCCCCCTAGGGCCGGATCCACCGGGAGCGCCGCCCTCCCTAGTTGCCCGGCGGGCGCTCACCTGCCCGGTCCCGCAGCGCCCCAGCTCACCGCCTTGTCTCCCCCGCAGCGCACCCCCGGACGCTATGGCCCACCCCTCCAGCTGGCCCCTCCTGTAGGATGGTAGCACACAACCAGGTGGCAGCCGACAATGCAGTCTCCACAGCAGCAGAGCCCCGACGGCGGCCAGAGCCTTCCTCCTCTTCCTCCTCCTCGCCCGCGGCTCCCGCGCGCCCGCGGCCGTGCCCGGCGGTCCCGGCCCCGGCCCCGGCCCCCGGCGACACGCACTTCCGCACGTTCCGTTCGCACGCCGATTACCGGCGCATCACGCGCGCCAGCGCGCTTCTCGACGCCTGCGGCTTCTACTGGGGGCCCCTGAGCGTGCACGGAGCACACGAGCGGCTGCGCGCCGAGCCCGTGGGCACCTTCCTGGTGCGCGACAGCCGCCAGCGGAACTGCTTCTTCGCCCTCAGCGTGAAGATGGCCTCGGGCCCCACGAGCATCCGCGTGCACTTCCAGGCCGGCCGCTTCCACCTGGACGGCAGCCGCGAGAGCTTCGACTGCCTCTTCGAGTTGCTGGAGCACTACGTGGCGGCGCCGCGTCGCATGCTGGGGACCCCGCTGCGCCAGCGCCGCGTCCGGCCGCTGCAGGAGCTGTGCCGCCAGCGCATCGTGGCCACCGTGGGCCGTGAGAACCTGGCGCGCATCCCCCTCAACCCCGTCCTCCGCGACTACTTAAGCTCCTTCCCCTTCCAGATCTGACCGGCCGCGCCCGCCGTGCACGCAGCATTAACTGGGGTGCCGTGTTATTTTCTGTTATTTGCCTGGAGCTACGGGGTGGGTACCTTCCCCTGCCTGGGTTGGAGGGAGCGGGTGGGTGTAGGGGCAAGGCGCCTCCTGCCCTCGGCTGGAGACGAGGCCTGGAGACGAGGCTGCAGACCCCTTCTCACCTCTTGAGGGGGTTCTCCCCCTCCTGGTGCTCCCTCGGGGTCCCCCTGGTTGTTGTAGCAGCTTAACTTAACTGTATCTGGGGCCAGGACCTGAACTCGCACCCTCCTACCTCTTCATGTTTACATATACCCAGTATCTTTGCACAAACCAGGGGTTGGGGGAGGGTCTCTGGCTTTATTTTTCTGCTGTGCAGAATCCTATTTTATATTTTTTAAAGCCAGTTTAGGTAATAAACTTTATTATGAAAGTTTTTTTTAAAAAAAAAAAAAAAAAAAAAGGTTTCTAGAACGTGTGCTTTGGCCAAAAGTTTAACTTGGTTCTGAACAGGTCCAGGGGAGAGGGTCCTAAGGCTGACCTGCTGGGCTGCAGGTGGTGTACCGGGCCTGCTCTGTGGCTGGGCATCCCTCAGGGTTCCACCCACAACTCTCCAGGGAGAGAAACGGTTGGTCTAGTTTTGGCGTGTGTCCAGTAAGACAGCAGCTCCCGTTTGAGCACTTTGTCTGTGCCAGCCCTAATTCTGTGCTTTGCATGCTTAAATTTACTTAATCCTATATAGAGAGGCATAACCCTGTGAGGCACGGGCTCTTATCCCCATTCTACAGAAGAGAAAACCGAGTAAATCTGCCAATGGCCATTCCTGTCAAAGACAATACTTGGGCCGTTTTTTTGGCTGTCCACTAAGCATCTGCTTGAAATGGATAACAGAGAGGAAACTTCTTTGGTTCTATGACCACAACAGCTTCCAGGAAGAGGGTGGGGGTGGGGGCTTAGTGAGTTTTTGGAAGGAGGAGTGGCACATTCTGAACCAGCATCAAGGGATACTCATTTGAGATGAGATGGGGGATACAGGGCTGGGTCTAGCTTCCTTCTTGTCACGCTGTTCTGTCTTGTGTACTTTTTGGTGAACACACGACTTGGAGCCAGAAAGAGGCTCTGTGGTCTGTGGTGGCGGGAGGGTGCTGCTGGCGGCTAGGGCAATTCCCCTTGCCTCCCTGGGCCTCCACCTTTCTAAGGGCAACTTTCTGTGCATCATATAGGAGACTGATGTTTTCAGGAGCCAGGGAAGGGAAGAGTGGCTCCAGGATGTTTGTGGGGCTGGCCTACAGCACCAGAAAGTGCCCAGGACCTGGGTTTCTGGCAACTTCTGTGTCTTTGGCCAGCCTGACACATGGACCATGCTGGTAACTCAACACATGGTGAACTGAGTCATTTTCAGGTTAAGGGTTAAGCAACCTGATGGATACGTCACACTTCATCTTTAGAAGCTAAAGTGGCCCTCTTCAGCCTTGGACACACATATAATAGTGTCCTAATGCTTAATAATACCTTTCAGACTTGAAAGTACAGCATAAAATTAACTTGATGGTCGAAGAGCCAGAGCAGCCCAGGCCTGTCTTGGGGATTAAATAGGCTCCAGGCCTTTAAGGATGGCCAGAAGAGATTCAGGATCTCAGAGAGCTTTGGCAGTTTCATCCCTTAGTAAGGTGAAGTGGGAGGGAAGGAGGTGATGTTTTACCTCGACCTCCAAAGAATCTCTGCTTTTTCTTTTTTTTTCTTTTGCCATGCCCCTGCCCTTCCTTCTCTGAGGTGGATTAAGTCCTGTCCTTGTTCTTTTCTGTCTGTTACCTCCTGTGGGCAGTGTTTGGAGAAACAGAAATCCAAGATGGCAATGCTTGGGGATCGGGTTGTAATACTAGTGATACAGACCCTTAGTGACCACTTGCTGGCTGTGCTGGCCCCATTTGACAGATGGGAAAACAGGCTCAGAGAGGCAAAGCAGGACCACAAGGGGTGGAGCCAGATTTTGCAAACCCACTCAGGACTTTTTCAGAGACTGGGTACCACTAGGCAACCTGAGGACCTAACCGTTGCAGTAATAATAACAGCTGCAGCTGCTTGTATTTCTATGTAGCACTGACTGTGCAGGAGCCGCTCCCAGGTCCCGCATCACCTACGTGAAGCATTCAGCTCACACCCAGCCTTCTGATTTAGGTACTGTGAACATCTCCATTTTACAGATGGGAAAACAGGACCTCCTCAAAGGAGGGGTTAACTAGCAGGTAGCTTGTAATATTTTTTTTTTTCCCTTCTTTGAAAAAAGTATAAAAAACACATTTTCCTTACACAAGTGTTGGGTATCCAAACCCATTCCCCCTGTAGAACTTGAAGCAGAACAGCTAAGAGTAAAGGCCCCTCTGATCACACTTCCCAGAGCTGGCCCCTTCCTCCTTTTATGAGTCATTTAAAATCTATGCTAACATAGGTACAGTGACCTAAAGCCTTGGGAGCTGCACCCCATGTCCCGTGTGACTAAAAGTGTGTGCAGGCACCACTGAAGGGGGAAAAGGCTGTGTGTGTGTCTGTGTGTGTGTGTGTGTGCGCGCGCGCGTGCGCGCACTAGCGCCATGTGGCTTCCCGGGTGGTGTAGATCTCTCTCAAACCTCAGCTTCATGATTCAGCAGCGCTGACGTCAATTTACAAGAATGAAAAGTGAGAGGAGGGTTTGTGTGCGCAAGGGAGTGAGTTGGGGCCCCAGGTGCAGTGGAGGTGTCCTCCCCACTGAGCAGGTAAGCCAGGGCAGTGTGGCAGGCACCATGAGAAAGGAGGCACTCTTTGGAATGATGAGGACTGTGTGTGGGTGTGGGGACAGCCTGTGACCAGCCTCCAAGTCACCCCTGAGCTGAAAACTCTGGCCCCCATTTTCCATATGAGGAAATGGAGGCTCAGACAAGTGCAGATACCTACTCAAGGTGACACAGCTCAAAAGTGATGGCCAGGACTTGGACCAAGTCTATCCCACTCTAAACAAGATGGGTTTCTTCCTTTTTTTTTTTTTTTTTTTTTGAGACAGAGTCTCGCTTTGTCGCCCAGGCTGGAGTGCAGTGGCGCGATCTCGGCTCACTGCAAGCTCCGCCTCCTGGGTTCACGCCATTCTCCTGCCTCAGCCTCCCAGTAGCTGGGACTACAGGCGCCCACCACCTCGCCCGGCTAGTTTTTTGTATTTTTAGTAGAGACGGGGTTTCACCATGTTAGCCAGGGATGGTCTCGATCTTCTGACCTCGTGATCCACCCGCCTCAGCCTCCCAAAGTGCTGGGATTACAGGCTTGAGCCACCGCGCCCGGCCTTTTTTTTTTTTTAAGACAGAGTCTCGCTATGTCACTTAGGCTGGAATGCAGTGGCGACATCACAGGTCACCACAGAATCAAACTCCTGGGTTCAAGCAATCCTCCCACCTCAGCCCAGGGACTGAGTAGCTGGGACTACAGGTGTGAGCCACCGCACCCATCTAGTTTTCTTGTTTTTGGTAGAGATGGGGCCTCACTATATTGCCCTGGCTGGTCTCAAAACTCCTGGGCTCAAGTGATCCTCCCACCTCAGCCTCCCAGAGTGTTGGGATTACAGGCATGAATCATTGTGCCCAGCCCAGGATGGGTTTCTTAGATAGTGGGAGAGGGGATGGGATAAGGGAGGACTCTGGTGAAAATGCATATTCCTAGGCCTCACCTCCTCCTACTTGATACTCCCAACCTTATGAGTAGGTACTGTCATTATCCCAGGAAGTGGCGAACTGAGCCTCTTCTATGACGTAATAGGTAGAATGTGCTTAGCCCACGACTTAGCATGTAGTAGGTGCTAAATGCATCTCTGAATGATGAGGTGCCAATAATGATAGTTGAGGTTCATATAGCAAACACTGAGCGCCTCCTATGTTACAAGCATTATCCTTTTCCTCCTCTTTTTTTCTTTTTTCTTTTTTTTTTTTTTAAGAGATGGGGTCTCACTCTGTTACCCAGGCTGGAGTGGAGTGGTGTGATCACAGCTCCTGTAGCCTTGACCTCCTGGGCTCAAGCGATCCTCCCACCTCAGCCTCCTGAGTAGCTGGGACCACAGGCGTGCACTACCATGCCTGGCTAATTTATTTTTGCGAAGATGGGGTCTCCATATGTTGCCTAGGCCAGTCTTGAACTCCTGGACTCAAGTGATCCTCTCACCTCAGCCTCCCAAGATGCTGGGATTATAGGTGTGAGCCACTGCGCCCAGCCAGACATTAATCTAAGCCAAAAAGATAGGAATGAACAAAATAGAGGGGTCTGACCCTTGCTTACGGAGTTTCCATTCAGGGCCTTGGACAGTAAATAACTAAACACGAAATAAAGGAAAAGGAACATTCCAAGTACATAGTGACAGTGGTCAGATAAAACTCGACAGGGTAGTTGGACAGTGAATAGGGCCTTTTTAGAGAGAAAGGTCAGGAGATGACACTGAAATTATTGTGCCTGGAATGACAGGAAGGCGCCAGCCAGGCAAAGCCAGGAGATGAGCAGTCCACGCAGAGGGAAGAGCTAGCGCAGAGGCGCTCAGTCAGGAAGGAGTTCAGCCCATTCAAGAAGGCTGGTGGAGTGGGAGGGATGGACAGGGGCCCGGGCACGTGGGGCCCTGTAGACCTTGGTGGAAAGCGTGGATTTCAAGATTGATGGGGGACGTGGAGGTGACCTGATCTGACCTGGCTGCTGGGTGGAGATGATCTGAGCAGAGGACCTGGGAGGTGGGCTTTGGCTTCCTGCCTCAGGTGTATATTTACAAGGGAGCGGTTCATTCTTGGCCAGGCCCCTTGGCTCCAGCCAATCAGACCAACGGCAAGGGAAGGCCACAGGACCTGCCTAGTGGATGCTGGGACAAGGTGGGTGTGGCCAGTTCCACCTGGATGCCAGTTTCGTACCTCTCACCTGGCCTCCCACTGCCATCACTCAGAGCCTCCCCAGGGCTGGGAGCTTACCAGGAATAACACGGTGGGCTTGGCCTGATTTGGGGGTAGGGGGTATCTAGTGTCCCCCAGAGAAGGAAGCACAGTTTTCACCAAAGCACATTCACACAGTGACAACGGTGCCCAGGTGGGCGCTCAAATTATCCCAACCGTGGTCCTGGCTCTGGGACCCGACAGACGACGCTCAGGAGAAACGGGTTCCAGGCTCTAGAATGACTTTACGGCCCCAGTACAACCTTCCCTATCCCCTCCTTCCCCCGACACCCAGGGCGAGTCCGGCATCCCACGCCGCAGCCCTGCGTGGCTCCCCACGCACACTGAAGGCCCACGTCCCACGACGGCCCAGGGGTCTGGGCAAGGCACTCACCGCGCTCCCTCCTGTTTCAGGTCCTTTGCTCGTGCTGCTCCCTGGTCCCGTGCATCAGGAGTGCCCTCTACCAGCCAGGGTCGGGGTCGAGGCAGATAAACGAAAACTGGTCAGTTTTTATCCAGCTGAGACCCCACGGCTCCTGCACTCTCGGCCCCCACGTGCCGCGCCAGTGACGTCATTGCGCCGCTCTCCCCACCAACCGCTGCCCCGGCCCACTCGGCGTGGCTCGGCCACGCTCGGCTTCACTTGGCTCGGCTAGGCCAAACTCGTCTTCCCTGAGCTTCCTCTCGGCCTCTCGGAAGCACTGCTGGCCCCGCAGCCCTTGTGACCTTCACGTGGTTCCCAGTCCTCGTGGTCCGTCCTGCCTGCTGGGATCTCAGGGCTCTTGGAACAGCCCAGGCCCGGGAAGGGCATGTCCCAAGGGCATGCCACGTCAAGGCCAGAATAGCGAGCCCTCTCCCACACCCTGTGGTCCTCAGAGACCAACGTGTGCTCCCACCGCATTCCAGTCCACAGCAACCCCTGCCTACCCAGCCTCACATAGACCTTAGGTCTTGAACCTCTTTTCCTATCTGGAAATGAGGTTAAGAACTAGCCACCTCGTGAGTGAAGTTCAATCAAAGGATCCCTGAAAAGTGCTTAACACGTGATGTGTGCCCAGTCGTTGGAAACAGCCCTCTCTGCTTGATTCTTTCATTGCTGCTGGTTTTTTATTTGTTTTGTTGTTGTTGTTGTTGTTGTTGTTGTTTGAAACACTGTCTTATTGACTGGGCGCGGTGGCTCACGCCTGTAATCCCAGCACTTTGGGAGGCAAAGGTGGGCGGATCACTTGAGACCAGGAGTTCGACACCAGCCTGGCCAACATGGTGAAACCCTGTCTCTACTAAAAATACAAAAATTAGCCGGGCGTGGTGGTGTGCACCTGAAGTCCCAGTGACCAGGGATGCTGAGGCAGGAGACTCGCTTAAACCTGGGAGGCAGAGGTTGCAGTGAGCCGAGATCGCACCACTGCAATCCAGCCTGGCTGACAGAGCAAGACTCCGCCTCAAAACAAAAACAAACAAACAAACGAAAAACAGTCTCACTGTCGCCCGGGCTGAGTGCAATGACACAATCACAGCTCACTGCAGCCTCAAAATCCCGGGCTCAAGCAGTCCTCCTGCCTCACCCTCCCAAGTAGCTGGGACTACAGGCGTGCAACACCACACCTGGCTATTTTTAATATTTTACTTGAGACAGTGGTCCTGCTATCTTGACCAGGCTGGTCTCAAAATCCCGGCCTCAGCGATTCTCCCGCCTTGTCTTTCCAAAGTGCTAAGATTACAGGCATGAGCCACCACACCCAGCCAGAACTGTAATAATAATTATTATTTTGCATCACACCAGCTGTGCAGAGGATTTGAATCAGCATTGCCATGAAGTCAGACCCACCTGGTCCCATTCTCAGCTTGCTTCTTGCTAATAACAGCAGTGGCTGCCAGCTCACCCATGTCACTAGACGCCAGGCATGATTCTAAGCAAATCATGCGTAGTATCCCAATTAATCCTCACAAGAACTGTATGAATCAGGTGTAACTATTATTACCCTCATTTTGCAATGAGGAAACTGGGGCATAGGGTTAAATAACGGGCTTGGTCACACTGCAGGTAGATAGCAGAGCCCTGGTGGGGGGTGGGTTCTAACCCCCGGCAGCTTAATTTTATAGCCATGCCTTCATTTTCATCTCTAACCTGAGGCTGTCACACCAGTCACTGGAGCTTCACTTGTATGTTTTTTTGTTTGTTTGTTTGTTTTGTTTTTTTCTTTTGCCAGATCTGTCCAAGTCCCCAACTGTTCTGTTATTTAATTAATATTTTCTGCAAATTAAGTTACATGATTTCCTTAAGTAAATTTTATTTCAAGGGAAATGTTTCATTACATATGTGGAAGGTAGAATCACCCGCAACAAAGAGGTAACCCTTAAGCAATGCAACGAAATCCAAACAATGTAAGTTCTAGGTAGATACTGCTGTGTTCTAAGTATTTGCTGTGTGCTGAGCAAAAGGTCTGCTCTGTGTTTGGTTGAGAGACAGAAAAAGAAAGAAGGAGGCCAGGCACAGTGGCTCACGCCTGTAATCCCAGCGCTTTGGGAGGCCGAGGTGGGCGGATCACCTGAGGTCAGGAGTTTGAGACAAGCCTGGCCAACATGCTGAAAACCTGTCTCTACTAAAAATACAAAAATTATCCAGGCATGGTGGTGCACACCTGTAATCCCAGCTACTCGGGAGGCTGAGGCAGGAGAATCAGTTGAACCTTGGAGGCAGAGGTTTCAGTGAGCCAAGATCATTGCCACCGCAATCCAGCATGGGTGACAGACTGTCTCAAAAAAAAAAAAAAAAAAAGAAAAAGAAAAAGAAAAGAAAAGAAAAGATAAAAAGAAGAAGAAGAAGGAGAGGCTGGGTGCAGTGGCTCACGCCTGTAATCCCAGCACATTGGAAGGTTGAAGTGGGTGGATCACATGAGGTCAGGAGTTCAAGACCAGCCTGGTCAACATGGTGAAACCCCATTTCTACAAAAATACAAAAATTAGCTGGGCATGATGGCAGGTACCTGTAGTCCCCAGCTATTTGGGAGATTGAGGCGGGAGAATTGCTTGAACCCAGGAGGTGGAGGTTGCAGTGAGCCAAGATTACGCCATTGCACTCTAGCCTGGGTGACAGAGTGAGACTCTGTTTCAAAAAAAAAAGGGAGAAGGAGAAGGGGGAGTATTAGCAAGCATTAGAGAGGTGTTTATGGCACAATAGCACCAACATGAGACTTTCATTTTGACTTAAGCAGAAAGACTACAAGAGGATGAAAATATGAAATCATGGTTTCACAGAGGAGAAAGAGGCCTCAATGTTTTATGAAAATGTCCATGTTTCGCCTAAAACTCCCACCCAGAGACCCTCCAGGGCACTCGTCCCATGCCTGGAGAAACACTGCCAGCTGTGTGTTATTGACAAGTAGCCCCTTCAGTGATGCTGGGCCTCAGTTTTCTCACCTGTGAAATGGCATAGGCACCCAGAGCTCAGTGTGTGAAGGATTAAAAGAAAGTGGTAATAGGCCTGGCAAGGTGGCTTATGTCTGTAATCCCAGCACTTTGGGAGGCCAAAGCAAAGGCAGGCGGATTGCTTGAACTCAGGAGTTTGAGGCCAGCTTGGGCAACATGGTTGAAACCCCATCTCTACCCAGAAAAAAAAAAAAAAAAAAGCCAGGTGTGGTGGCATTCACCTATAGTCCCAGCTATTCCAGAGGCTGAGGCACGAGAATCGCTTGAACATGGAAGGTGGATGTTGCGATGAGCCAAGGTCATGCCACTGCACTCCAGCCTGAGTGACAGAGTGAGACCCTGTCTCCAAAATAATAATAATAATAATAAAATAAATAGTGATAATAAACTGTGCAGCCCGGTGTACGTGCTCAACTAAAGGGATGATATTCCCAGGTCAGGCTGGATCCTAACTCAGGGGACCCTGGCTCTGTCCCCAGCTTGTACTGTTGAAAATGAAACCCCCAGCTTGCCCATCTCTGGGCATCTTTCTGCCATTTGTTGCCGAGTCCTCTTATAGCCAGCCTGTTGACAGGAAAGGCCTCAGTTGCCAGAAGTTGGGTCAAAGTGAAACTGCCTCAGGTCCAGCCTGGGCAGGGATGTGGGGGCAGGGGAGGAAGGCACACTCAAGCCTTAAAGCAGGTCCCCCTTCATTGGATTCACAATGGGGAAACTGAGGACCAGAGATGTGGGCCCAGCTCCCTTTGCAGGCATTAGGAGGGAATTGGGTATGATTACCCAAATTGCAAATTTGATCACCTTATAACCCCAGTTATACACTTAGCTCCCACTGCAAATAAAAATTACTGTCAGCTCACCCTTATCTAGCACATTCCAGTTAGGTATTATTATTGTCTACTTTTACAGATGGGGAAACTGAGGCCAGGAGAGGTTATATTTCTTGTCCACGATTTCACAGGTAGTCGAAGTAAAAGAAGCAGTATTTGAACCAAGCAAGGTGACTCCACAGTGTTCCAGCGGCTCTCAACTGCTAGATATTCAAATATGACCGCTTTTCCATTAAACTTGAGGCCCCCCCACCATCTGGCCTCAATGTACATTTCCAACCACATCTCGTTCCTGTCACACTCCTCATCTGCTCCCGTTTACCCCAATTTCTCATGGTTCCCTAGGCTTTCCTAGCTCCCCAGGGAAAGCCTTTGCTGTTTTGCTTGCTTTCTTTTCACTTGGCAAACTCCTACTCAACCTTCAAAACCCAGCTCAGCAAATACCTCCCCTAGGAGGCTCTCCTTGACTTTTTCCACTGGGTCCCACTGCCTCTGTTAAAGTCCACGTGAGGGACTGCCAAGAGGTTGCTCTGTCTTACAGATTGAGTGCCAAGAGGGCAGGGACCTCTCTGAGAGAGTTTAACCTCTGTAACATAAGCAAGTTTACTTAATCACTGATTAAACCACTTCGTGCCTCAGTTTCCCCATTTGTTGATCATGAATTATCATTGTCACTATCTCCCAGGACTATTAAGGGGATGTAAATGCTTGAATATTGTGAAGTGCTTAGAATCATGCCTGGTACAAAGAAAGTTCTCTAGAAAAAAAAAAAAAATTCTCTAGAGATGAGATACCAGTCCCACATCAAGTGCAGATAATGGGCTAAGTAACCAAGGAGCAATGGCGACAAGGATGCCAATGGGGTGGGGCGCGGTGGCTCACACCTGTAATCCCAGCACGTGGGGAGGCTGAGGCGGGCAGATCACTTTAGATCTGGAGTTTGAGACCAGCCTGGGCAACATGGCGAAACCCCGTCTCTACTAAAAATACAAAAATTAGCCGAGTGTGGTGGTGTGTGCCAGTAATCCCAGCTTCTCAGGAGGCTGAGGCAGGAGAATCACTTGAACTCAGGAGATGGAGGTTACAGTGAGTTGAGATTGCACCACTGTTCTCCAGCCTGGGTGTCAGAGCAAGACTCCATCTCAAAAAAAAAAAAAAAAAAAGGGATGCAACGGAGGGAAGGAGGAACCAGGGCACAGGGGTGAAGGAGACACTAACTCAGCCCCTCCCCAGGTGCAGATATGGTGTCCCGCCCCATCACGTGTCAGGCATAAAACTGGTGAATATTTTCTTTCTTTTTTCTTTTCTCCAAATTCCTGGTTTAATAAAGACTTGTTTGTTTTGAGGAAAAAAGGTCCCAAACATCAGGCTGTTCACAAAAATAACCCACAGTATCAACGTTAGAAAGCAAATCTTTTTTTTTTTTTTTTTTTTTTTTGAGACAGAGTCTCGCTCCGTCGCCCAGGCTGGAGTGCAGTGGCGCAATCTCGGCTCACTGCAAGCTCCGCCTCCTGGGTTCACGCCATTCTACTGCCTCAGCCTCCCAAGTAGCTGGGACTACAGGCGCCCGCCACCACGCCCGACTAATTTTTTTTTTTTTTTGTATTTTTTAGTAGAGACAGGGTTTCACCGTGATAGCAAGGATGGTCTCAATCTCCTGACCTCGTGATCCACCCGCCTTGGCCTCCCAAAGTGCTGGGTTTACAGATGTGAGCCACCACGCCTGGCCTAGAAAACAAATCTTAAGACTATAACACTAATTATTTTTCTAGAGGCTGCATTTGAGGTGCCAACTCTCATTCACAAAAATACATTGTTACATTTGTACATTTGTTACATTGTACATTGTTACACATGCCAACTCATTCACAAAAATACATTGTTACATTTGTACATTTCTTACATCCTACATTGTTACACAGCACACTGATGTAGGAGTGTAACACACATACTTCTAACTCAAAGCTGCTTTTAGGAGCTCATCAACTCAATGAGATTGCCTTTGCAGTTAGGGAAGCAACTACTGAACTTATGTATGAATGAAAAGAACTGCACTCCCTACATGACAAGAGATTATTTTGGAGACAGTTGATAAAACCATACATCTTTTTTATTGTTAAGTCATAAAGAGGTGTCAAAATTAAAAGCAAAAATTACAGGGTAAGACTTAAAACTACGAGGAGTGTCAGAGGAAGTGAAAATGGGACTAGGCTCAGGGCAATATGAATTAATGAACATGGGAAGGACAAGGATGAGGAGGACGGTGAGCACATGCTGAAGATACTAGAAGAGAGGATCTGGTGAAACATTTGACCTTAGACAAGCACCTAGGCAAAGAAATAACGGGCTAAGATTTCTAAGCCCCTTTATGTGCTTACAAGTCATCTTCGCCATTGGCGCTGTCTGTCATGCTCTCCTTCCTCAGCCTCCTTTTCATCATCCTTGATCAACTCCAGCTGGTCATCCTCCCATCTTCATTATCCTCATCATCCACGAGGTCCCTCTCCTCAGCAGAGTCATGTGCACCCCCCTCAGACTCTATCTTCACATGAGTCTCATGTGAGCTGCTGCTCTGCTCCTCTTCGGACTTATCATTCTTCATCTCTACTCCTTGTTTGCTCTGTTTCTTTTCCATTTTTTCCAGGTTTTCCAGGAGAGAATCCACGTTTCATTTTATCTGGGTCAACTCCTTCTTAATGACCTGAAGGTCATCTCCTTTCAACTTTCCAGACTTGGAAGATCCCTGCTGTCCACTCTTACAAATGAAGCCACTTTTGCCCCTTCGTGAAGTGTTTCCTCATACACGCTGACATTTCAAGGGCACTACAGCCCCAGCAATAGAAGGAGGAGGAGGTACACGTGCTGGGTAACTGCACATCCTATCATAATAGTCCCATTAAAAGTCATAGTCCAAGTCAAAAGAGGAGCTGAGTAGAGGGATGGAGAAGGGTGTTCTGTTTCTGACCCATACATCTCCACTGCTGATCATTTCACGCCTGCTTTTCCTCGGTTCACTGTTGGCTCTGCAGCCAGGTTAATATCTAACACCCGGCCAGCGATTATTCTGCCATCCGCTCCTGCTACAGCAGCCCGGGCATTTCTCTCATTAACATATTGAACGAAAGCAAAGCCCTTATGAACAACGCAGCCCACACTTTTGCCATACTTGGAAAAGATTGCCTCCACATCAGATTTCTTTACCACAAGAGTGTTGAGATTCCCAATGAACACACGTTCATGGGGCGAGGATCTGTCTTGTTGGTAACATTGCTGGCCATTGTGTTTGATGATAAGGTTTCTCACAAAGCCGAAAACGTAGCTGAAGATCAAAAATATCTCACAGGAGCAGGGAGGGAGAAGAGATTCAGTTCTGAGTCTCCTACTCCTGGGTTCTACGTGGCGAAGCCAACTGCTGCTCGCGGTCGGCAACACGGCCACAACCGCTCAGTCTTCATCTCTTCACCCCCACCCCCTTTCTTTAAAAAAAAAATAGAGGCTGGGCTCGGTGGCTCACGCCTGTAATCCCAGCACTTTGGGAGGCCGAGACGGGTGGATCACGAGGTCAGGAGATTGAGACCATCCTGGCTAACATGGTGAAACCCCGTCTCTACTAAAAATACAAAAAAATTAGCCGGGAGTGGTGGCAGGCGCCTATAATCCCAGCTACTCGGGGGACTGAGGCAGAAGAATGGCCTGAATGCAGGAGGCAGAGCTTGCAGTGAGCCAAAATTGTGCCACCGCACTCCAGCCTGGGCAACTGAGCAAGACTCCATCTCAAAAAAAAAAAAAAAAAATAGAATCTTCCTATGCTGCCCAGGCTGGTCTCGAACTCCTGGGCTTAAGCAAGCTACCTGCCTCAGCCTTCCAAAGTGCCAGGATTACAGGGGTGAGCCACCACACCTGGCTGCAAACATTCTCTTAATGGTTGTATTTATTTCAGTGTGTATTAGGGGAAAATGTATCTCATAAAACCTTAGATGTTATGGTTATTATTCCCCGAGACAACACTAAAGTAGACATTTAGATTTCTTTAATGTTCAGGGGAACATTTGTTTAGAACAATATGGTAAAAAATTGTTTTTGGGCGTGGTGGGTGACATCTGTAATCCCAGCACTTTTGGAGGCCAAGACAGGTGGATTGCTTGAGCCCAGAAGCTCAAGACCAGCCTGGGCAATATGGTGAAACCCCATCTCTACAAAAAATACAAAAATTAGCTGGGCCTGGCAGTGCACATCTATAGTCCCAACAAGCAGGAGGCTGAGGTGGGAGGATCGCTGAAGCCTGGGAGGTCAAGGCTACAGCAAGCTGTGATTACACCACTGCACTCCAGCCTGGGGTGACAGAGCGAGACAACAATAACAAAACAACAGATAACACACATACAGTAATAACAAAAACATTGTCTTACGTGAATGAGGCAGTTTGAGGAATGCTGAATAAAGACAAGTGAGAGAGGCATATTGGGGGAAAAGAGACAGAGAGATAGACAGAAGGGGAGAGAAACAAAGAGAGAGTTGGGGAGATAAGGGAGAAAGGGATGGAGCCACCCAGAGAGGATGGAGAGAGAAGGAGCAACACATAAAGATGGACGGACAGAGAGGGAGAGGAGAGAAGGGGGGAAATGGGAAGGAAATTCAAGGGGAAAATGAGAAGGAAAAGAAGGAAGAAAAGAGAAAACAGGGAGAGAACCTAAGGACAACAGAAAGGAGACATGGATGAACGAATGAGTGAGTGAAGGAATGAATAATCTAAGGCATGTATAAAATAAACGGCGAGGCCGGTTGCAGTGGCTCACACCTGTCATCCCAGCACTTTGGGAGGCCAAGGCAGAAGGATGGTTGGAGCCCAGGAGTTTGAGACCAGCCTGAGCAACATAGCGAGTTCCCTGTTTCTACAAAAAATACAAAAATTAACCAGGTGTGGGCCGGGCGCGGTGGCTCAAGCCTGTAATCCCAGCACTTTGGGAGGCCGAGACGGGCGGATCACGAGGTCAGGAGTTCGAGACCATCCTGGCTAACACGGCGAAACCCCGTCTCTACTAAAAAATACAAAAAAAAAACTAGCCGGGCGAGGTGGTGGGCGCCTGTAGTCCCAGCTACTCGGGAGGCTGAGGCAGGAGAATGGCGTAAAAACCCGGGAGGCAGAGCTTGCAATGAGCTGAGATCCGGCCACTGCACTCCAGCCTGGGCGACACAGCGAGACTCCGTCTCAAAAAATAAAAATAAAAATAAAAAAAATTAACCAGGTGTGGTAGTGCATGTCTGTGGTCCCAGCTACTTGGGAGGCTGAAGCAGGAGAATTGATTGACCTGGGAAGTCGAGGCTGCAGTGAGCTGACTGTGCCACTGCACTCCAGCCTGGGCGACAGAGCAAGATCATGTCTCAGTAAATAAACAAATAAATAAATAAAGGATAAATGGATGAGCCAGGGGCCAGGAGCCAGGATGCAGACTTTCAGATGCTGTGTCCTGCCCGGCAGCCCCCAATGACGGCTGCCCACTGCACCCACCCTCATGCCTGTGTCGCTGGGGCCAAGCAGAGCCACTCTGGGCTCCAGGCCTGGTCTACGTCCCGAAGTGGTGGCTATTACTTGACTCTAAGAGGCTGTGACTGCACCACCGTCCCCTCCCCACTGAGAACCCTGGGCACCTGCTTTGCTCCAGCCCCAGAAAACTGAAAGTAAAAGCCGTCCTAATCACCCTTTGCCCCAGCCTTCCTGTCCCTCAACTGGTTTCTTAGAAATCAGCCGCCTGGGCTTCCAGGTGCAGCCTGGACTTCCTCTCCCGCCTAAAGGCCCCCTCCTTCGGGAAGGTGTCATGCTGCCAGCAAAGCCGCAGTAGGAGACCTGTGCTGGAGTCGGGTGACCCCGAGAAAGCTTGGAAGGCATCTGCCGATCCTGCAAACGTTGATTCAGTGCCTTTGCATGCCAGGCACAGAGCAGTCAGAGGAATCTGAGCTGTTCATAGTTAGGATAAAAAGGATATAGGTGCTGGCTCACACCCGTAATCCCAGCACTTTGGGAGGCTGAGGTGGGCAGATCACTTGAGGTCAGGAGTTCGAGACCGGACTGGCCAACATAGTGAAACCCCATCTCTACTAAAAATACAAAAATTAGGCAGGTGTGGTGGTGAGAGCCTGTAATCCCATCTACTCGGGAGGCTGAGGCAGGGGGATCACTTGAACCCAGGAGGCAGAGGTTGCAGTGAGCCGAGATTCTGCCAGTGCACTCCAGCCTGGGTGACAGAGCAAGACACTGTCTCAAAACAAACAAACAGACAAACAAAAAACCAACCAACGAACCAACCAACCAACCAACCAAACAAAAAAAACCAGACTTAGACATGGCTTGAATACTACCTGATCCAGGCCTCAGCAGGAGCATGGCTAATCAGGCCTAGGAACTGTGGGGAGGATGATAGGAGATGTGAAGTCAGGGAAGGCTCCCTGGAGGAGTTGCTGTCTGAGTCTTCAAACATGGGTGGGAAGGAGTTTACCCCAGAAGCTTCAGTGGGAAAGGCATCTCAGGCAGAGGGGACAGCATCAGCAAAGGCCTGGAGGTGTGATCTCTAGCAATGGGCCTGTGTTATCTACCATCATTGGAATAACTGGCCCTGTAGTAGCCATGTGCTATGGTTTGAATGTTTGTCACCTCCAAAGCTCATGTTGAAACTGAATCCCCAGTGTGGCAGTATTGAGAGATGGGGCCTTTAAGAGGTGACTGGATCAGGAGAGACCCATGGCTTAGTGGATGAATGAGTAATAGATGAATGGGTTATCATCGTTGTGGCCCTGGTGGCTTTGTGAGAAGAGGGAGAGAGATGTGAACAAACACACTCAGCCCCCTCACCATGGGATGCCCTGTGCTGCCTCGGGACTCTGCACTGAGTCCCCACCAGCAAGAAGGCCCTCACCAAATGCAGTCCTTGATGCTGGACTTCTCAGCCTTCAGAAGTTTTCTTTATAAATTACCCAGTTTCAGGTGTTCTGTGATAAGCAACAGAAAATGAACTAAGGGCCAGACACAGTGGCTCATGCCTGTAATCCCAGCACTTTGGGAGGCTGAGGCAGGCAGACCACCTGAGGTCAGGAGTTCGAGACCAATGTGGCCAACATGGTGAAACCCCATCTCTACAAAAATACAAAAATCAGCAGGGCATGGTAGCAGGCACCTGTAATCCCAGCTACTCAGGAGGCTGAGGTGAGAAAGTCGCTTGAACCCAGGAGGCAGAGGTTGCTGTGAGCCAAGATTGTGCCACTGCACTCCATCCTGGGTGACAGAGCAAGACTCTGTCTCAAAAACAAAAAAAAAAAAAAGAAAATGGACTATGACAGCATGTTTCTCTATTTTTTGCAAGGGAAGAAACTGAGGTTTAGAGAAGTGTTATCTGCCCAAGACTGCACAGCCTGAGTGGAAATCCAAACTTTTCTCACATGAGATACAGGCAGTGCCCCGATCCCCATCATGGCTGTAACATCCGGACCAGGGCCCAGGTTCCCACTCTACCCTTAGGGACTAACTTAAATCCTTGGCACCATCCCATGTTTGGGAGTAGAAATAAGACTTAGAGAGTTAAGTGACTTACAGAGCTTGGATTCACACTCAGGTCTATTGGAGCCCAAAGTCCCTCCTCCTTCTGCTATATGAGGAGTCCCAGCCCTAAGAACATAGACCTGAGCCGATGGTCTCTGTCCCACATTCTAAGGAGCTGGAGGGCTGGAAAGCAGAAACCATGTGTGGAGTACTGTGAGCCAGAGTTTTGCTCTCAGAGAACTGTCCGGCCCCCATGCTGTACGGTCCTGAAGGAGCTGTCAATCACAGCGCCCTGGCCAGAGATGGGGACCAGACTAGCCAATCAGAGTTCCCCATACCCCAGTTCAGGGTAGGGACATGAACTAAGCTGGACCAATCAGACACCTCCCTTTTCAGTTGAAACTAACAGAAAGTCTTCTAAATTAGGGCCCAGTTTAGCCAATGTGCCCAATGTATCAAGAGAGTTGATGAGAAAGACACGAGACAGAGCCCTGGTGCATGTGTGAGTGCCTGTATCCAGCCATGCCTGAAGTCCACGTTGATGTCCTTGTTCCATGCGCCACATTTCCTTTTTCACTTATGCTGCCTGAGTCATGTTTCTGTCACTTACAACCCAGAGTCCTAGGTAATTGGAGTCTGGTGAAAAGCAGGGGTCAGAGGTCAGGTTTGGCTGGAATGAAGTGAAATGGAGCCATGTGTCATAAGAAGAGACACAATGATCTTCCAGTGTGAAAGAGCCAAGACCAGTTTTGCCAGGAGCTGGGGCCAACAGTGGCCCCCGTCACTTGCTGATGTCTGTGGTCAAGGAAAGCTTGAGGGAGAGCAAGTGGAACACAGGGCTTCTACGTTTTCATACCCCCTGATTAGCGGTTGCTTTATTTATTTAGTTAGTTAGTTTTGAGTTGGAGTCTTGCTGTCGCCCAGGCTGGGGTGCTGTGGCGCGATCTTGGCTCACTGCAACCTGTGCCTCCTGGATTCAAGCGATTCTCCTGCCTCAGCCTCCCGAGGAGTTGGGATTACAGGCATGTACCACCACATCCAGCTAATTTTTGTATTTTTTATAGAGACAGGGTTTCATCATGTTGGCCAGGCTGGTCTCGAACTCCTGATCTCAAGTAATGCTCCTGCCTTGGCCTCCCAAAGTGCTGGGATTATAGGCATCAGCCACCACACCTGGCCTCATGGTTGCTTTTAATAACTCAGTATTTATTAGAGCAGTTTTAGGTTTACATCAAAATGGAATGGAAAGTACATAGTGTTCCCATGTTCTCCCTGCCCCCACGTACACAGCCTCCCCCTCATTAACATTCCCCACCAGCCCACATTATTTTTTTAATTTCCACATTTGTTTCAAAAAATGTTTAAAGAACCTACCAATAACATATTAAATTATACACACACACACACATGTGTGTGTGTGTGTATGTGTAATGTAGGTATTTCTAACCTGATTTCTGCAGATACACACATATATATAGTTTTTTCTTTCTCTTTTTTTGAGACGGGGTCTTGCTCTGTCACCCAGGTTGAAGTGCAGTGGTGTGATCACGGTTCACTGCAGCCTCAAATCCCTTGGGTTCAAGTGATCTTCACACCTCAGTCTCAGAGCAGCTGTGACCACAGGCACGTGCCACCACATCTGGCTAATTTAAAAAATTATTTTTATGGATACAGAGGGCTCACTATGTTGCCCAAGTTGGTCTCGAACTCCTGACCTCAAGTGATCTTCATGCTTTCGTCCCCCAAATTGTAGGGATTATAGGAGTGAGCCACTGCACCCAGCCTATTCTCTCTTTAGAAAAGAAAAGATACCGTTCCTTATGACCCATACTGAAACACACCTTTTTTCCACTTAGCATTTCATGAGCATCTGTCTAGGTCATTGGCTGGCTAGGGAGGAACTGTCATCCCCATCTGGGCAGTAAGGAAGCCCAGGCCCAGCCAGAATGGGGAAGGGACCCAGTGTTGACCTCAGGATGTGCTTTACTTCACCAAGCGTTCCTAACTGTCCACTGCAGTTTTGTTCCCTTTTCATGGATGGGAAAACTGAAGCTTAGACTGGGGAAGTCACTCCGGCTGGGAGCCCCAAAGCCCTGGGCCAAGTGGGATGGGGCTGCTGGTCAGTCCCTGTGAAACTAGACACAACAAAGGCTTTGAGGCTGTGTTGTGAGAGGAGGGAGACTGGCCTCCTAGGGAACCTGCATGGAGGCATGGCACTCCAGTCCCTGAGGGACAGCCTTGCCTCCCTCCTGCCTCTGCCGAATTGCTGGCCCTGGGGACGTGCTGCTGTTCAACTTTTCAGGATCCATCTGGTACAGAGATACTCCATGGCTCTGGCTCAAACAGCGATGGCAGGCCAGACACTGCTAGGAGCGCCACGTACACTGTCTCAGTCATTCTTTCTACCACCCCATAGGGGTAAAACTGTCACCATCTCCACTTCTCAGATGAGAAAACTGAGGCCCGGAGAGGTGAGACAACTTACTCAAGGCCTCACAGCTAACATGTGGCAAGGCCAAAATTATCCTTCAGTGAGGTTTTTTTTTTTTTTTTTTTTTTTGTGATGGAGTTTCACTCTTGTCCCCAAGCTAGAGTGCAGTGGCATGATCTCAGCTCACTGCTGCAATCTCCACCTCCTGGGTTCAAGTGATTCTCCTGCCTCAGACTCCTGAGTAGCTGGGATTACAGGTGCATGCCACCATGCCCAGCTATTTTTGTATTTTTAGTAGAGACGAGTTTTCACCATGTTGGTCAGGCTGGTCTCAAACTCCTGACCTCGTGATCCGCCCTCCTCGGCCTCCCAAAGTCCTGGGCTTACAGGTGTGAGCCACTGTGCCTGGCCCTTCAGTGATGTTTGAAGCCAGACAGAAGCATTAATATCCAGGTTGAAAACTTTATAAATGAGTTTTACTTTTTTTTTAAGCCAGGGTCTTGCTCTGTTGCCCAGACTGTAGTGCAGTGGCATGATCCTAGCTTACTGCAGCCTTGAACTCCTGGACTCAAGCAATCCTCCAGCCTTAGCCTCCCAAGTAGCTGGGATTATATAGACTGTGCTACCACACCTGGCTAATTTTGTTTTGTTTTGTTTTGTTTTTGTAGAGACAGAGTCTATGTTGCCTAGGCTGGTCTCGAACTCCTGGCCTCAAGTGATCCTGCATCAGCCTAGCAAAGTGTTGGGATGATAGGCATGAGCCACTGCCCCTGGCGGCCAACTCTGTAAATTATTAACTACACACACACACACACACACACACACACGCACACACACCCCACATGCTTGCACACACATGTGACAGCTGGCTGAGTTGTCTGATGTGGTATGCCACAGGGCTCTGGCCTCAGCTAATGCTCTTCCTTCCTTCTTCCTGGATTCCCTCATGAGGAGCCAGACAACCTACTTACTGCAAGGACAGTGAACTCACTGGGCAACAGAGCCAGAATCCCAAAGAAACCCTGGACTGGGACACTGAGCGGGTACAAAGATTTGAAGACATAAATGTCCTACATTTGGCTTTAAAAAATCAATTGCTCCAATAGAGGGTGACTTCTCTTTTTTTTTTGAGACAGAGTCTCGCTCTGTTGCCCAGGCTGGAGTGCAGTGGCGCCATCTCAGCTCACTGCAACCTCTGCCTCCCAGGTTCAAGTGATTCTCGTGCCTCAACCTGTAGCTGGGATTACACCATGCCCAGCGAATTTTTTGTGTTTTTAGTAGAGATAGGGTTTCACCATGTTGGTCAGGCTGGTCTCGAACTCCCGACCACAAGTGACCTGACTGCCTTGGCCTCCCAAAGTGCTGGGATTACAGGCTTGAGCCACCATACCTGGCCTAGGGTGACTTCTGATCTTAACACTATAGTGGGATAAAAACTCAAGATTAACCGTGAGCACGGTGTGGCTTGCACAAGTTAATGTAGCAATAGGGCCATCCCCAGCAAGCATGTGCCAAATGAGGAGAGACTGGGTCTCACTCTGGAGTGAGACAGCCAGAATGAGAAGGGACATAGAATGAGGCCGTGCTGGCTTATGTGCTGTATACACGTGAATCCTGAGCTCTGACACCATGCCTGCACAGGCTCACACTTGTGGGTGACAGTAAGTGGTGAAAACTGAATGGAGAACGTTTATATCTGTCCTGGGTGCACAGTGTGCTCAGTAAGTGGAAGCGTCTGTGGGTTTGACAAGGAGAGGATGGGTGAAAGAATTAGGAGCGCTGTCATCATTATTATTGGCGACATATCATTAGTAGGAGATATAAGAGATACAAGATATATATTATGGCTAGTACGGTGGCTCACACCTGTAATCCCAGCACTTTGGGAGGCCAAGGCAGGAAGATCGCTTGAGCCCGGGAGTTCAAGACCAGCCTAGGCAACCTAGTGAGACCCCTGTCTCTACAAAAAAATAGTATTTTTATTTGAAAAAGTATTATAATATAAGGCCTATTGTTTATTGAGCACCTATGATATGCAAGCACTCTGCTAAGCACTTTGCAGGATCTCATTTCGGTCTTCAGTTTTCCAGATAGGTCATGTTAGAGCAGCATAGAAAACTGCTGGTTTCGGAGGTCGAAACCACGAGAGTGTTGGCAATTTCATATGGCTCAAGCTAATATCATTTTCATTTTATAGAGGAGGAAACTGAGGCCCAGAGGGACCACAAGCCTGACAGTCTTTCCTTCCCAAAACCAGGTTAAGAAAACCCCGATGGCCTGGAGGCTTCTGCCTTTTCAGGGGAATTAGATTTTGTCCTTGGTTCTTCCTCCTCACTCCCCATCTCACTCTGCCCCCGCGCCCACCACCCCGCCCCATTGTGGCCAGGTCTATATTTACAACTGGGGTTTCTGTGAACTGGGGAACTGAGGAAGTGACTTATCCCAAAGTCATCACCGAGATGGTGGTACCCTAGAATCTGAGTTCTGAGCCACCACACCTCCACCAAAGTGAGGTTTTAGCCCCTTCTCTGGATTTCTAGGGCCCAGCCAGCCAGAAACAGAAACTATCTGTCTGCCTCCAGCGGGGCCCCTGTCTGGTGGGCGGGATGAATGGGGTGGAAGATTTATCTCCATTTCTTTTCTTTTCTTTCTTTCTTTTTTTTTTTTTTGAGATGGAGTCTCGCTCTGTTGCCCGGGCTGGAGTGCAGTGGTGCACTCTCAGCTCACCGCAACCTCTGCCTCCCGGGGTTTGGTTCAAGTGATTCTCGTGCCTCAACCTCCTGAGTAGCTGGGATTACAGGCGCCCACCACCACGCCTGGCTAATTTTGGTATTTTTACTAGAGACAGGGTTACACCACGTTGACCAGGCTGGTCTGGAACTCCTGACCTCAAGTGATCTGCCCACCTCGGCCTCCCAAAGTGCTAGGATTACAGGCGTGAGCCACCACGCCCGGCCTTGTGCCCATTTCTCTGACAGCAACATTGAGGCACATCTGTGCTAAGTCTCATTGTCAGCTGCCCTGAGAAGCTTGTTCAGGGGCAGAAAAAAGAGGAAGTGGGTTTCTGGGCACACAGGGGTCCCGGGCGGGTCCAGCCTAGCCTGAACATCACAGGGGCTGGTGGAGCAGCCCCTGCCCCACGGCTCCTGGGGATGCCGGTGACCTGGCAGCCAAGCTGAGGGCCGCTGGGCTGCAGGGTGGAGTGCCGCTTCCAGGTAGTCAGACTGAGATAGACGCGGCCGCGGAGGCAGCGGAGGAGGAAGGGGGCAGCCTTGTCCCCGCTGCGCGCAGCCCGCCCGCCAGGCACAGCCGGTCTTCGGGGAAGTCGCCGAGTTGGAGTTCCAGGAAACGATAACGCTTGTTGAAACCTCTTTCTTGTGGCCTGGTCTCGTCACATGGCTTGATGGGGACCAACGTCAGGCAGGGCCACAGGTCTGGGCCTGCTCGCACCCGACAGCCGCTGCCACCCCCGGCTCCACTCCCCCCGTGAAGAGGGAGGAGGGGGTTGGGCAGGAAGGTGGGCATTTGCTGCTTCCCCATCCCAGGCACAAGCAGACTGGTCCCCACTGGCTGTTTTCACCCCAGTAACACTCCTTGTAAACTGGCGGAGCTGGCCAGGCCTCACATGCCCCCTCCAGCAAAGCTGACTGAGAATGCCTAGGCCACAGGCTTGCTGTCAAAGTGAGGAAAGAGCTTCCTCCTGCCCCTGGAACATAGTAGATAGTGAGGATCTAGACATCTTTTTTTTCTCCTTTCTTTTCTTTTTTTTGGTAGAGACAGGGTCTTCCTATGTTGCCCAGGCTGGTCTCAAACTCCTGGGTTCAAGGCATCCTCCCATCTCATCCTCCCAAAGTGCGGGGATTACAGATGTGAGCCACTGTGCCTGGCCAGAACTAGCAATGATTTCCTCCTTTCCTGTGAAACCAGGGAATGTGTCTTTCCTCTTTCTAGAGCAGGGCCTGTTTTTTTCTTTTCCTTTCTTTTCTTCTTTCTTTCTCCCTTTCTTTCTTTTTCTTGCTTGCTTTCTTCTTTCTTCCTCCCTCCCTCCCCTCCCCTCCCATCCTCCCTCTCCTGTCCTCTCCTCTTCCCTCCTCTCCCCTCCCCTCTCCTCTCCTCTCGTCTTCTCCTTCTTCTTCTCCTTCTTCTGCTTCTTCTTTTTCCTCCTCCTCCTCCTCCTCCTCCTCCTCCTCCTCCTCCTCCTCCTCCTCCTTCTCCTCTCTCTCTCTCTCTCTTTCTCTCTCTCTCTCTCGGCAGAGTCGCTCTGCCACCCAGGCTGGAGTTCAGTGGCTTGATTTCAGGTCACTGCCACCTCCATCTCCCAGGTTCAAGTGATTCTCCTGCCTCAGCCTCCCAAGTAGTTGGGATTACAGGCATGTGCCACCACACCCGGCTAATATTTTTGGTTTTGGGGGGGCATTTTTAGTAGAGACGGGGTTTCATCATGTTGACCAGGCTGGTCTTGAACTCCTGACCTCAAATGATACACCCACCTTGGCCTCCCAAAGTGCTGGGATTATAGGTGTGAGCCACTGTGCCCAACCAGAACCAGAAATTCTTTACTCCTGTCCTGTGAAGTCAGGGAACGTGTCTGATCTTTCTAGAGCAGGGTTTCTCGACCTTGGCTCTATTGACATTCAGAGCCAGGTATGGGAGGCTGCGCTGCGCATTGTAGGACATTTAGCAGTGACCCCGTCCTCTACCCACTAGATGCCATTAGTTCCCACCCCTACCACGATTTGTAACACTGAAAATGTCTCCAGACATGGCCAGATGTTCCTTGTGTGGAAAAACCCGGATTTAGATTCAGCACCCGGCACATAGTAGTTGCTCAATAATTAGTAGGTCTTCAACCAGCATTTCTGGTTCATTTTTATACCCCATCACCTGGCATCCTAGGGGTGCCAAGGAGTAACTTGGGAGTCCATTTACCCTCCAGTCTCTATCAGCACCCATCATAAATATACTATCTAAATAAAACCTGTCCTGGAGGCTTAGAGTTTGAGGATAGCAAGGTGAATTGAGGTGGGTCAGTATGAAACAAGGAGTGAAGGGAAAGGCCACATGCCTGTCAGGGAGATGCCCCTGGCCCCATCCCGCTGCTTGGTCCCTGGAAGCTGATAGCCTGCTTTCTCTGCAGTCAGGAGACCAGAGGGATCCTCTCAGAAGACACTTCCAATGCTGGCTTTGGGATCTTACAAGGACAGCCAGATCCCAACAAGCCTCACCTGTCCATACGTCCTGCCACAGGCATGAAGCTTCCAAGTGTCTTCACTTTCAAGTATCTTTTTCAGTTCCCTGCTCTTCAATATGAATGTGCAATGGAGGGTCACTGAACCCTTGAGAGTAGCTTGTAAAATGAAAGTCAAAAACCGAAGCCAAGAGAGGAAAAGAACTCCAAAAAAAAAAAAAAAAAAAAAAAAAAAAAACAGAGCCAGGCAGGGAGCAACAAAAGTCTTCAAGAAAATAAGGAAGCTTCAGATAAATAAAACATATTGCATTCATATAAGAAGAATAAGATGCTGTGAAAAGGAACACTCAGAATAAGAGAATAAGAAATAACTAGAGGCTGGGCACAATGGCTTACACCTGTAATCCCAGCACTTTGGGAGGCCGAGACGGGTGGATCACGAGGTCAGGAGATCCAGATCATCCTGGCTAACATGGCAAAACCCCGTCTCTACTAAAAATACAAAAAATCAGCCGGGCATGGTGGCACGCACCTGTAGTCCCAGCTACTCGGGAGGCTGAGGCAAGAGAATGGCGTGAACCTGGGAGGCAGAGGTTGCAGTGAGCTGAGATCGCGCCGCTGCACTCCAGCCTGGGCGACAGAGCGAGACTCCATCTCAACAACAAAAAAAAAGGGTGGAATTTTCTCTAGCTGGTGCCAGGAGAGGAAGTCAGAGATTTGAAGCACAGGAAAGATTCACTGCACCATTGCTGGAATGAAAGTGGAAGGATGTAATCCCAGCACTTTGGGAGGCCAAGAAGGGTGGATTGCCTGAGCTCAGGAGTTCGAGGCCATCCTGAGCAACATAATGAAACCCCATCTCTATGAAAACACAACAAATTAGACAAGTGTGGTGGTGTGCACCTGTGGTCCCAGCTACTTGGGAGGCTGAGGTATGAGAATTGCTTGAATCTGGGAGGTAGAGGTTGCAACGAAGAGAGATCATGCCACTGTACTCCAGCCTGAGTGACAGAGTCTGTCTCTGTTTCCAAAAAAAAAAAAAAAAAGTTGAAGGAAAAAAAAGTTGGCATCTAGAATAGAGAGAGGCCCTCAGCTGACATTGGCAAGGAACCATGGACCTTAGCCCTACAGCAATACAATAGGAGAACTCAATTATGCCAACATTAAGAATGAACTTGGAAGTAGATTTTCTCCCAGAGCCTCCAGTTGGGAGCTTCAACCCCATATGACCCCTTGATGGTAGCCCAGTGAGACCCTGAACATAGAACTCAATGTTATACCAAATTTCTAACCTGCAAAAACTCTGAGATAATAATGCATGTGTGTTATTTTAAGCCACTAAAGTATGGCTATTTGTCATGCAGCAATAGAAAACCAATATAGCAGCTTAAAACAATGAACCTTTATTGTCTCTCTCAGTTTCTGTGGGTTAGGAATTTGAGAGTGACTCAGTTACGTGGTACTGGCTTGGAGTCTTTTTTTTTTTTTTTTTTTTTTTTGAGACGGAGTTTCACTCTGTCGCCCAGGCTGGAGTGCAATGGCATGATCTCGGCTCACTGCAAGCTCTGCCTCCCAGGTTCATGCCATTCTCCTGCCTCAGCCTCCCAAGTAGCTGGGACTACAGGCGCCCGCCACCTCGCCTGGCCAATTTTTTGTATTTTTAGTAGAGATGGGGTTTCACCATGTTAGCCAGGATGGTCTCGATCTCCTGACCTCGTGATCCGCCCACCTCGGCCTCCCAAAGTGCTGGGATTACAGGCGTGAGCCACCGCGCCTGGCCTGGCTTGGAGTCTTTAATGAGGTTGCAGTCAAGATGTTGGCCAGGGCTGCTATTATCTATCTGACGGGTTGACTGGGATTGAGGGACCTGCTTCCACACGGACTCAATCACACGGCTGTTGGCTGGAGGCCTCAGTTCCTCACTTTGAGGGACTCTCCACAGGACTGCTTGAGTGTCCTCACAGCATGGCAGCTGGCTTCCCTCACAGCAAGTGATCTAAAACGGGGAAGGGCAGAAGCCACATGTCTTTTATGACCTAGCCTTGGGAGTCACGTTAATATGATCATTGTCATCCACCTCAATGTACTTCTTTCTAGCCAAGTGACCTTGGGACGATTCCTTCACCTCTTCAAGTTTGTATTTCCCCATCTGTGAAATATCCCCAGGAAGGATCTGAATAGGACTGAAATGAAATAAAAATAGCAGCTGGGTGCGGTGGCTCACGCCTGTAATCCCAGCACTTTGGGAGGCCAAGGCAGATGGACCACTTGAGGTCAGGAGTTCGAGACCAGCCTGGCTAACATGGCGAAATCCCTTCTCTACTAAAAATACAAAAATTAGCCAGGCATCGCAGCAGGTGCCTGTAATCCCAGCTACTTGGGAAGCTGAGGCAGGAGAATCACTTGAACCTGGGAGGCAGAGGTTGCAGTGAGCCGAGGTTGCACCACTGCACTCTAGCCTGGGCAACAGAGCGAGACTCTGTCTCAAATAAGTAAGTAAGTAAGTAAATAAAAGTTAAAATAGCATCCCTTGAAGGACCCACCTGCATCTGTCCCCCACTTTAATACCTAGGTTTAAATCACCCCTGGCTCTTAGGCCCATGCATGAGAGGCCCAGAGCAGAGGCTCAGGGAGGGTTTGTGGGCCTGATTCAACTCTGACCTCTGAGCTGTGAAGGACAGTGTCCTCCCCAGGGCTGATCCTGCCACTCAGGGCTCCCTCCTGTCACCTGCTTCCTCCTCAGAAAGGCCTTTGTCCACTTGACTGTTCCTTGGTCCTGCTCCAGGCCTCCAGGGCTCTCCCAGCACCATGTAGCCATCAGACAACACGTGAGGCTTTGCAGACATGCCAACAGGAAGGGCCCTCTGGCATCTGGCCCAGAATCAGGCCTTACTTGGCAGATCCAGGAGCAGAGACCTTAAAGGGTTGGCCCCTTTAAGATGCTGTGCAGCTCAAGGCCCTGCAGCCCAAGGCCAGCTCCACGTCAGAGTCCCACCATGGCTCCTTCTGCCGTGCAAATGGGAGCCAGTTCCCTTCTTGAGCTCTTGCGTCACAGCTGAAAAATGGGAATAACACTGGCATTTACTCTATAGGGGTATATATTTGTTCATTCATTCAACAAACATTTACTGAACACTTATTATACGACAGGCATTCTTCCCGGCTCTGGGCTCTTGGCAGTGAACAAAACAGACCAGATCCTCTGCCCTTGAGGAATGTATGGTCTAGCAGGGAGAGAGTCACACTCTAGCCAACAAACCTGTTAAACAGTATGTGGGCTGGGCGCGGAAGCTCACCCCCGTCATCCCAGCATTTTGGGAGGTGGAGGTGGGAGGATTGCTTGAGTCCAGGAGTTTGAGACCAGCCTGGGTAACACAGCAAGGCTCTGTTTGTACAAAAAATTATATATAAAAAAAGGTAGCTGGGTGTGGTGGTGCATGCCTCTGGTCCCAGCTACTCTGGAGGTTGAGGTGGGAGGTTTGCTTGAGCTGGAGAGGCTGAGGCTGCCGTGAGCCGAGATCATGTCACTGCACTCCAACCTGGGTGACAGAGCAAGACCCAGTCTCAAAAACAAAAACTAACAAACAAAAAAACAGTATGTCAGAGGGAAGTAAAGTAAAGCAGGCAGTGGCGGGTGGCAGGGGGCAGGGTTAGGAGGTGCCAGGTGTGGGTTGGTATTTTATGAGGATGGCTAAGGAAGGCCTCTCCAAGAAGCTGGGGGTTGGCCGGGCACGGTGGCTCACACCTGTAATCCCAGCACTTTGGGAGGCCGAAGTGGGTGGATCACGATGTCAGGAGATCGAGACCATCCTGGCTAACATGGTGAAACCCCATCTCTACTAAAAATACAAAAAATTGGCCAGGCACGGTGGCGGGCACCTGTAGTCCCAGCTACTTGGGAGGCTGAGGCAGGAGAATGGCGTGAACCTGGGAGGCAGAGTTTGCAGTGAGTTGAGATCGTGCAACTGTACTCCAGCCTGGGCGACAGAGCCGGACTCCATCTCAAAAAAAAAAAAAAAAGAAAAAAGAAGCTGGGAGTTGGAGTGGGTGAACAAGCTACTCATTTGGACATAGAGCCTTTCAGGCAAGTGGAAGAGCAGGTGCCAAGGGCCTGAGGTAGGACTGTTCCCACTGTGTTCAAAGAAAGGTCAGTGTGGCTGCTGCAACATCCGTGAGGGGTGAGGAGTCAGAGGCGAGGCTGAGAGGTGAGTAGTAGAATCAGATCACACAGAGACCATGGAGCCTGGAAAGGAGCGAGGCTTTGATGCAGAGTGAGATGGGAGTGTCCTGAACACAGAAGATTAAATGAGATGGTACATGCAAGACCATCTGCAGTGTGCCTGGCGCAGAGCACGTGCTCCCTAATTGCTGGCTGTTACTATTACTGTTGTTGCTGCTGTTATTATTAAGAGAATAAGAAGCACATTGGAAAGCATGAAAACCCACGGAGATGCAAATTTTAATTGCCGGACAGAGATTTTTCAACATTTTCAATGTGCTGTCATGAAGTATTAACCATGCAAATGTAGGTTTGAATTCTTTGTTTTGTGGAAGAGCCACCTATGGCTAAGAGAGGTTAGGAGACTTACCTGGTGTTGCACAGTGATAAAGGGTGGAGTCCAACTCACCAGAATCCAGGTCTGTCTCCTGAATCCAGGATCGTGGCTGCTGGTTTAGCCGTAGGGGCTGAGAGGCCTTGGAGCAGCGGGCAGAGGGGTGTTCCCTGTATATGAAGGGCAGAGGCTTGGGGGCTGCACTTAGGACCCTCCAACATCATTGTGAGAAAAGCCTGGAGCTCTCAAGCTCTGACCTGGCACAGTCAGGCAGACAAGGCTCACAAAGACCAAAATAACCAGAGGCATCATTAAGGATGTCTTTGAGGTCAAGTAAAAGGAATCCTGATGTAAACCGGCTTGAAGAATCTGGAAACGGGCCAGGCATGTGTGGCTCACACCTGCAATCCCAGCACTTGGGGAGGTTTAGGCAGGATGATTATTGAGGCCAGGAGTTCAAGACCAGCCTAGGCAACATAGTGAGACCATGTCTCTATTTTTAAAAATATTTTTTTTTAAAAAAGGATCTGGAAATGGGCCAGGTGTGGTGGCTCACATCTGTAATACTAGTGCTTTGGGAGGCCAAAGTGGGAGGATTACTTGAGGACAGGACAGTGAGGCTACAGTGAGCTATGACCACACCACTGCACTCCAGCCTGGGTGATAGAACAAGACTCCATCTCTTAAAAAAAAAAAAAAAAAAAAAAAGAATCTGGACATGTAATATCTTCTTCAATAGGAAAAAAAATGAATCTGGACATGTAATATCTTGTTTAACAGGAAAAAAAAAAGAATCTGGACATGTAATATCTTGTTCAATTGGAAATCCAAGTTCATTTGCCTTCCATCTTTCAGATGATATCTCGCTGTTGTTTTTATCTGAGGCCAGTCCTAACATGGCCAGTGAAATTTCAGGCATCACCTCAGGAAGAACAGAAACCATGTCTCCCTGGGGCTTCCCTTAGGAGCAAGGAAAGCTTTCTTCATGTCTCATTGGCCAGAATTAAGTTACCTGCCCATTGTTGAAAGTCACTGACCAGGAACTGGAATTTTTTTTTTTTTTTTTTTTTTTTTGAGAGTCCTGCTCTGTCTCCCAGGCTGGAGTGCAGTGGAGTGATCACGGTTCACTGCAGCCTCGACCTCTCAGACTCAAGCAATCCTCCCACCTCAGCCAATCTCCCACCCAGATTGCTGGGATACAGGCAAGCGCCACCACACTCGGTTAATTTTTTATTTTTTGTAGAGACAGGGTCTCGCCATGATGCCCAGGCTGGTCTCAAACTCCTGGGCTCAAGCAGTCCTCCCGTCTCAGCCTCCCAAAGTGTTGGGATTACAGGTGTGAGTCGCCTCGACTGGCCTGGAACTTAATTGACAAGGGATGAGTGTTGGGGAGTTGATCAGAGTGATTGAAAAACCAGCCCTGCTGTCTGCAGTGGCTCACGCCTGTAATCTCAGCACGTTGGGAGGCTGTGGTGAGCAGATCATTTGAGGTCAGGAATTCGAGACCAGCCTGGCCAACATGGTGAAACTCTGTCTCTACTAAAAATACGAAAATTAGCCAGGCATAGTGGCAGGTGCCTGTAGTCCCAGCTACCTGGGAGGCTGAGGCAGGAGAATAGTTTGAACCCGAGAGGTGGAGGTTGCAGTGAGCTTACGACACTGCACTCCAGCCTGGGTGACAGAGCAAGACTCTCAAAAAAAAAAAAAAAAAAAAAAAAGAGAGAGAGAGAGAAAAAAAAGAAAAACCATCTCTACCTCTTCATCCCTCCCTGTGTCCCTGCCCTTGTCAGTGTGACTTTGCTACTTCTCCCATCAAGAAGTTGAGTCTAGATCCCCATCCCTAGAATCAGGCTGCTTTAGCCAATAGGAGGAAAGGAAGGGATGCAGTGACGAAGTGATGTGCTAGATCTCAGCCTAGGCCTCAAGACACCTGTGGCTTCCGCTTGCTCCCTCTGGACTCTGCTAACACCAAGAGAACAAGCCCGACTTCTCAGACTCAAGCAATCCTCCCACCTCAGCCAGCTGGGATATAGGCAGGCGCCACCACAGCCTGCTGGATGATGAAAGTCACCTGGAGCAAGAGGAACCCTTCTCAAGCCCTGTACTCTGTGCCCCAGGGCCTTAACATGTGCGGACCATGCTCTCCGGACTGCTCGGGCTCACCTCCCGTGACTTAGGGACACTGTTCTCTTTGGAGACTCAGCTCAGGCAACCCTCTCCCAAGAGCCTTCGCAGAACCTGGAGGTCCAGGGCCTCCGTGGTTTCCTGTAGCCTAGTTTGTGTCACTTTGATTTCTGACTCTCTATTCTTTAGTCCAGCTGCCTCATTCACAGATACGGAAACTGAGGCCCAGAGAGGGGAAGTGACCTGCCCAAGGTCACCCAGCCTCTGAGGGCCATGTTGGCCGCTCCCCCAGCAGGTTTTCTTCTTTCCTTTCCTCAGCATCTCAACCCACGAAAGCCTGGATGTGGCAATCCCATGGCAGGAGAGGGGACCTGTGCCCCCACCATGTGCCAAGTCTCGAGTCAGGATGAGACTCCTGGAGCCTCCACGGGCACCACCTCCTCCCCACATCCCTGCAAGGTGGGCACAAGCAGCATTCCCTCTTCAGATGAGGACGTGAGGCTCAGAGGGAAGAGGCGGGCCTGGTCACGTGGCCATGGAGGGATTGGGGGATCTGATCCTAGACCTTTCTATAGCCTGCATTCGGCCTTCTCCATGGCTTTGGGGCAGAGCCAGGGCCAGCCACCACAGAGAGGAGCAGACAGAAACCCAGGGCGGGCAACGAGGAGGTCTCAGTCTGGGGGAGCAGTGGACGGCGGGGAACCACCAAGGCAGGAAGACGCAGAGCAGAAAGTGAAAGGAACCAGAGGCCTAGAATAGCTGCGGGTGACAGAGCCAGGGGACTACAGACGCTGCCAGAAAGAGAAACCAGGCGGCCCACGGAGGTGTGGGGCACCCACTCCTCAGGGAGGCGGCCCCAGGGGCTGAGGAGGCCCATGGCCAGGTCCCTGCTAACCCGGGCAGCCCCCGCTTGGCTTGGCTTGGCAGCCTGGGTGGATGCCCACACTGTGGGAATGGCATTGGGGTGAAGAGCTGTCTTGGGGCAGAGAGGGGTCTACTTCTAACTTTAGGCCGACCTCCGCATCACTTGGATCAATTACCACGAGCTTATAAGATCTGGGACCCACAAAACTCGTCAAACAGTGCAGCCGGTGAAGTGGGGGCCATGCCGTGAAGACAAGCCTGTTGGTTAACATCTCCTAGTGGCTGTTGATGTCTGTCTCTGGTGGTGGTTCCCCGCTGTGGTGATGCTGCAGGCTCCAGAGCCAGGCGGCTGGGGTTCAATCCGGGCTCGGCCTCTTGCTGGCTGTGTGACCTTGGGCAAGTCACTTCACTTCTCTGGGCCTCTGTGACTATTATCACTGACTTCAAGGGGGGGGCGTCCTGAGAATTAGATGAATGAGTATAAGTGAAGCACATGGAACAGCTCAGAGAAAGTGCCTGATAAACAGCTTTTATTATCCGCTGTCTGGATACACTGTATAGACACACACACACATCCACCCACACACACACACACACACACGGGGAAGGTCCCTCCAGGATGTGACAGGGACTCTTTTTTTGTTCACTTCTGTGTCTTCAGGGCCTAGAACAGTGGCTGGCACACAGCCGGTGCTCAATAAATGTTTGTGGTATGGAGGGAGTGGTGGAAGGAGGAGGGGAGGGAAGGAAAGGGTGGGGGAGGGAACAGAAAGTCGGCAATTTCCCGGTGTGGGGCATTGATTCTGTTGCTTTGTATTTGATTCTCTGATCACATTGCCATGCACTGCTTTGGTTCATTGAAAAAAAAGTGTCTTCAAGGAGAGCCGGCAACAGAGCGGGGAGGTGGCTTTGTGAGCTGTGATGGTCTTTCAGCTCAGGCTGGCCCCAAGACACCCCCACCACCACGGCCTGCTAAGAGCTCCAGAGACCCGCCTCTCCCGGGCCAGGGCCGGCGGTGGCAGCTGTGCAGCCTGCGGGCAGCTAGAGAGGCGACAGGAAGCTCAGCAGGACAGGCTGTTCCCAGCCTACCAAGAACCTCAAGGCGAGAGGACAGGCTGTTCAGGGCTGAGATCTGAGTGCTCCCGGCCCCTCCCGCCCAGGGGAAGTGTCACCAGCATCCAGGGCGGGGACCTCTGCCCTGGCCTGGAGATCTTGTTGCTCTTCTGATCTCTACGAGGAACTCAGCCCGCTTGCTTTCCAGGAACGCCTCCTGCAACCAGCGGGCAGATGGTTCGCAGGGGAGGCTGGGGAGCCCAGCCCTGCCTGCCTCACACCCTGCGCTGGGCTGCTTCGGACATGCCACTCACCTCTCTGGGCCTCAGCTTCTCCACCTTCAAAACAGAGAAAACAGGGCAGCACATGCAGGCATACTGTGAAGACTCAGAGCAAAGTTCAACGTTTTTTTTTTTTTTGTTTTACCATTAATTACTTTATTTGTTTGTTTGTTTTTTATTTTTTTGAGATGGAGTCTCACCTGTTGCCCAGGCTAGAGTGCAGTGGTGCCATCTTGGCTCACTGCAACCTCCGCCTCCACGGTTCAAACGATTCTCCTGCCTCAGCCTCCTGAGTAGCTGAAATTACAGGTGCATGTCACCGCGCCTGGTTAATTTTTGTATTTTTAGTAGAGATGGGGTTTCACCATGTTGGCCAGGCTGGTCTCGAACTCCTGACCTCAGGTGATCCGCCCGCTTTGGCCTCCTAAAGTGCTGGGATTACAGGCGTGAGCCGCCCCACCCAGCCCCATTAATTACTTTAAAACAAATGGCAGCTAGGCGCAGCGGCTCATGCCTGTAATACTAGCATTTTGCAAGGCTGAGGCAGGAGAATTGCTTCAGGTCAGAAGTTTGAGACCAGCCTAGTCAACATGGTGAAGCCCCATCTCTACTAAAAATACAAAAATTAACTGGGTGTGGTGGCGCACACCTGTAATTCCAGCTACTTGGGAGGCTGAGGCATGAGAATAGCTTGAACCTGGGAGGCAGAGGTTGCAGCGAGCTAAGAACGCGCCACTGCACTTCAGTCTGGGTGACAGAGCGAGACTCTGTCTCCAAAAGAGAAGGAAAGAAAAAAAAAAAGATGGTAAAATACACATCACATAAAAATCACCAATTTAAAGTACAGTTAGGTAGCATTTAGTACATTCACAATGTTATATAACCATCAGTCTAGTTCTAGAATGTTTTCACCACCCTAAAATATAACCCCATATTCATAGCAGTCACCCCCCATCCCCCTTGTCCCAGCCCCTGGTAAACGCTAATCCACTTTCTTCCCCTGTGGATTTGCCTATTCTGGACATTTAATATAAATGGAATCATACCGTATCATACAGTAGGTGGCCTTTTGTGTCTGGTTTCTTTCACTCAACATAATATTTTCAAGTTCATCCACTTTATGTAGCATGAATCAGTCTTTTATTACCATGATTCCTACAATCCATTGATCACTTTTTTTGTTTTTTTTTAAAGGGGATTTCAAAAAGTGTTTATCGGCTGGGTGCAATGGCTCACGCCTGTAATCCCAGCACTTTGGGAAGCCAAGACAGGAGGATCGCTTGAGTCTAGGAGTTTGAGACCAGCCTGGGTAATATAGCAAGACCCCGTCTCTACTAAAAATACAAAAATTAACCAGGTATGGTGGTACATGCCTGTAGTCCCAGCTACCGGGGAGGTTGAGGTTGAAGGATCGTTTGAGCACAGGAGTTTGAGGCTGCAGTGGGCTATGATGGTGCCACTGCATTCCAGTCTGGGTGACAGAGGGAGACTCTGTGTCATAAAAAAGTGTTTATCAAGGGACAACACAATCACTTACATGCACACATCTGAGTGTCCTGCTTGGTGAGTTTTGACATAGTTGTATGTCCACAGACCCACCACCCAGGCTGAGGTCCAGCCTGGGCAACATAGTGAAACTCCATCTCTGCTAAAAATAATTTTAAAAATTAGCTGGTGTGCACCCTTAGTCCCAGCTACTCAGGAGGCCAAGGCAAAAGGATGGCTTGAGCCCAGGAGGTCGAGGCCACAGTGAGCTATGATTGTGCCACTGTACTCCAGCCTGATCTCCAGAGTGAGATCCTGTCTCAAAACAAAATAAAACAAAAAACCAAACAGAAACTGAAGTACAGAAGAAGAGGTCACATGGGCTGCCAAGGTCACATGCCCAATAGAAAGAGCTTAGTCGGCCGGGCGCGGTGGCTCACGCCTGTAATCCCAGCACTTTGGAAGGCCGAGGCGGGCGGATCACGAGGTCAGGAGGTCAAGACCATTCTGGCTAACATGGTGAAATCCTGTCTCTACCAAAAATACAAAAAAAATTAGCTGGGCGTGGTGGCGGGCGCCTGTAGTCCCAGCTACTCAGGAGGCTGAGGCAGGAGAATGGCGTGAACCCGGGAGGCGGAGCTTGCAGTGAGCCGAGATTGCACCACTGCACTCCAGCCTGGGCAACAGAGTGAGACTCCATCTCAAAAAAAAAAAAAAAAAGAAAGAGAAAGAGCTTAGTCTCCAGTTGAAGAACCTCAGCTCACGTGGCCCCCCCGGGCCCAACTCTGCCCTGACACAGGGCCCAGAAGGCTGTGGTTTGGGGATTTCTCAAAAGGACCTTCTGGAGCACTATATGAGAAGCATAGATGGAGAACCCGACTCTTGCCCTGCAGCCCCTCTCACACTCACCACACCCATACACATTCAAGCACACGCACACTCACAAATGCATTCACACACACGCTATGCCCAAACACATCACACCCTTGCAAAAACACACACTATACATCTCATACACCACACACACTTATACAATATATATATGCCATGCATTCTCACACACACGCTTCCACACTCACACACATATCCTGCACGCATACATTCATGTGTTATCACACACCTACCATGAACATACACCCCACATTCCCTTACACTCAGCCTTTAGAAAACGCAAACTAGTCTGGAACACCTCTATACAAAAGGCAGTGGCAAGCTGGGTGCGGTGGCTCACTCCTGTAATCCCAGCACTTTGGGAGGTTGAGTTAGGAGGATCACTTGAGGTCAGGAGTTTGAGACCAGCCTGGCCAACATGGTGAAACCCCATCTCTACTAAAAACACAAAAATTAGCCAGGCGTGGTGGCGCAGCCCTGTTATCCCAGCTATTCAGCAGGCTGAGGCAGGAGAATCGCTTGAACCTTGGAGGCGGAGGTTGCAGTGAGCTGAGATCGCGTCACTGTACTCCAGCCAGGGCGACAGAGCAAGACTCAGGCAAGGGGACGTTACCTCAAAGCTAATTCCCCCATTCCTGCTCCCTCCTGTACTAAAATCTAAGAAAGTACCTATGGAAAATATCCCCCAGTGGGCAGCACTGGTGACTTTTGGAGGGCTAGGGATGTTCCACCAACAGCCCCACCAAGTCTGCAGTGCTTGTTACCCTGTGCCAGCCTGGGTACCGGCAGCCTTCTCTGGATTATCTCTTGACTGTCATCATAATGGGTCCATGAGATAGGATGTTATCCCCACTTTGCAGAGGAGGAAGTTGAGGCCCAGAGCAGGAAGTCACTTGGCCTAAGACTCTTGCTCAATGTTGCATTTAGAGAGATAGGCTGCATTTGCCTCTTTGCTTTCATATCTGTCCTCTTGCTCAACTCCGTATAGTGAGAACCAACATATCCCAGGCCTCCTTGCCAAATGGCCCCCTACTGAGTTAAACAAAGAGGAAGCCTGGCGGGAGGCTGGAGGGTGAGAGGAAGGGATGAAGCATGGCGTTTCTCCCTCTCTCTGCTTCAAGTGGCATCTTTGCAGTAGCAGGGACTTCTTTGTGGCTCCAGCGTCCTTGGGAAAGTCTAGCTTTTGGAACGGTTCAGTTGCCATTCCTGCATTTCAGATGGCCCCAGCTCCTGGGCTCTGGTAATACGGGGTCCTCTGGTTTTCCCTCTTCCATTCTGGGAGGTACTGGCTTCCTGCTAATGCTCATCTCTGATAGTCTCATCATTCATGTATCCATTTCCCTCTGTTTGAAATACCTGATGTGGTTTCTATTTTCCTGAGTGGACCCTAATGGACATGCAACAAGGCAGGGATTTGATCTCAGATCTTGTGACTCCCGAGACTCAAGTGTAATCATTCTGTGACACTGTCTCTTAGTTAAGCCTTCCCTTGAAATTGTTTCCAGCTCCAGAGATTGCCCCATGTACATGTGTCACCTCTCTTTTGTCTAATAGAGCTGAGTTGCAATACCACTCATCACCAGTAGGGAGAAACTCATTTGGCAGGAAGTGCTCGGCAGAATTTCGTGTTTAGAAAGCTTTCCTCCTAACTTGTTCCTCAGTTGGATCAGAAAGCAAAAATTAATTTAAATGTAAAAGAAAGGTCTCCTCTTACTAAAGGGAATAATAGCTTCATTTGTTTGTTAAACAGCAGGATAGTTAACTGTAAGACCATCTGGCCAGTTGAGATTCTCAATGAACAGAATTCTCGCCAACAGTGGAGAGTTTACACATTCCTCCCTGACTACACAACATTGGCAGGAAGAATGGATGCACAATTTTCCAGCAGTTTTTGCCAAAAATAGCTCCCAGAGGACCCAGGCATGGAACTTCTGATCTAATTCAGTGTATTCTTTGGGTCTATAAATTTCTTATGGCTGAGCCTGAAAGTTTGACACAATGAGTTGTTTCCCTCTTTCAGCAAGCAACCCATGTAGGAGGGTGGGTCTGGAGCCAGAAAGACCCAAGTTAGCATCCAGGTCTTTCAGTCACCTGCTGTGATGCCTTGGGCGAATTGCTGAACCTCTCTGAGCTCTGCTCTTCTTCTCTGTAAAATGGGGTTGATAATACTTGCCCTGAGAGATTCTTGGGAGAATTAAATGAGCTAAAGTGTATAAATGCTTGCTATACATTAAAACAAATGTTCATATCCTTTATTCTAGTTTTTTTTATGGTTTATTTCTGTTCCATGAAGACTAAGGCCTCAGCTGGGGAGGGGGTCACTCAAAATGTCTGGAGACTACTTCACTCACATGCCTGGTGTCTTTGTTGGCATGACTTGAAGGTTGGGTGTCACCATCACTGGGAACAGTGACTGATGTGTTGACATGTGGTCTCTTCAAGTGTCTTGGGCTTCCTTCCAGCATGGCAGCCTCAAGGAGTTAGACATCTTAAGTTGCAGGTAAGGGCTCCAAGAACAATCTTCCAGCAAACAAGATAAAACTGTATGACCTTTTATGACCAAGTCTCAGACATCACACAGCATCACTTCTGTAATACTCTCTTGGTTGAATTCATCAAAAAAGGGGAGGAGATATAGGCTCCAATTCTTTTTTCTTTTTCTTTCTTTCTTTCTTTCTTTTTTTTTTTTCTTTTTTTGAGACAGAGTCTGGCTCTGTCACCCAGGTTGGAGTGCAGTGACATGATCTTAGCTCACTGCAACTTCTGCCTCCTGGGTTTAAGTGATCCTCCCACCTCAGCCTCCCGAGTAGCTAGGACTACAGGTATGTGCCACCACAACCAGCTAGTTTTTGTATTTTTGGTAGAAATGGGGTTTCACCATGTGGTCCAGGCTAGTCTCAAACTCCTAAGCTCAAGCAACTCACCTGCCTCGACCTCCCAAAGTATTGGGATTATAGGCGTAATCCATGGCGTCTGGCCTAGACCCCACTTCTTAACCCAAGAAGTGGCAAAGACTTCACAGCTGTGTTTTCAAAGTACCACCCCTTTTGACTAAGCCAGTCCACCCCTGAGTATCACCCCATCAGATATGGGAAATAATGCCTCTGCAAATCAGATGGTCACTGCAGCCCTGATGGTAACAGCAAATGATCAGGAATAACCCAAAGGTCCATCAGTAGTGGGCTGGGTAAATACATCATGATGTTTCCACACAGTGGAATACTATGCAGTTAAAAAAAAATAGGCTGGGTACAGTGGCTTACGCCTGGAATCCTAATATTTTTTGGGAGGCTGAGACAGGAGGAGCACTTGGGCTCAGGAGCTTGAGACCAGCCTGGGCAATGTAGTGGGGCCCCATCTCCAAAAAACATTTTTTAAAAATAATTACCCAGGCATGGTGGTATGCACCTGTAGTCCCAGCTACTTGGGAGGCTGAGGTGGGAGGATCGCTTGAGCCTGGAAGGTTGAGGCTGCAGTGAGTTGTGATCGTACCACTGTACTCCAGCCTGGGTGACAGAGTGAGACCCTGTCTCATAAACAAACAAACAAACAAACAAACAAGGTTATTCCATGTATATTGTTACAGAACCATTCTGAATACTACTGTGCAGTGAAAAAAGCAAGGTGCAGGACATTGTGTGTGCTAGGCAGCCTCCAGATGACACACAATAATTCTCACCTCCCGGGACCTAATGTGGTCCTCTCTCACATTAACTAAGGCTGACCTGTGTACTTAGGAGGATACAGTGGAAACATGTCTTCCAAGGCTAGGTCATAAACGATATTGCAGCTTCCAGTCTGTTCCATCTTGGACCACTTGCCCTGACAGAAACCAGCTGCCATGTTGTGAGGACACTCAAGTAGCCCTATCGAGACATCTATGTGGTGAGGAGCTGAGACCTCCTGCCAAAAGCCACATAATGAGCCATCCAGAAAGTAGAACCTCCAGCCCCAGTTGAGCCTTCAGATGACAGCGGCCCTGGCCAACTGCTTGACCACAGCCTCATGTGACACTGAGCCAGAATCACCTATCTGAGTTGCTCCCAAATTCCTGCCCCTCAGAAACTGTGAGATAAAAAAGGTTTATTCATATTTCAGGCTGCCAAATTTTGGGCTAACTTGCTATGCAGCGACAGCAATAGATAATGAATACAGTATGTACATGGATTCGTCCATTCTTACATTGCTCTAAAGAAATACCAGAGACTGAGTAATTTGTAAAGAAAAGAGGTTTAGTTGGCTCACAGTTCTGCAGGCTATACAGGGAGCATGGTGCTGGCCTCTACTCAGCTTCTGGAGAGGTCTCAGGAAACTTCCAATTATGGCAGAAAGCAAAGAGGGGGCAGGCATGTCACATGGTGGGAGCAGGAGCAAGAGAGAGATGAAGGAGGTGCTATACACTTGTAAATGACCAGATCTCATGAGAACTCACTCGCTATCATAGGGATAGTACTAACAGGGATGGTGCTAAACCACTCATGAGAAATCCACTCCCATGATACAATCACCTACCACCAGGCCCCACCTCCAACATCGGGGGTTACAATTCAACATGAGATTTGGGTTGGGACACAGATCCAAATCATATCAGTATGGTAGTCTAACATTTGAGTAAATGTATTAAGTATTTCTGGAAGGAGGCTGGGTCTGGTGGCTCATACCTGTAATCCCAGGACTCTGTGAGGCCAAGGTAGGCAGATCACCTGAGGTCAGCAGATTGGGACCAGCCTGTTCAACATGGGGAAACTCCATCTCTACTGAAAATACAAAATTAGCTGGGCATGGTGGTAGCCACTTGTAATCCCAGCTACTCGGGAGGCTAAGGCAGGAGAATCACTTGAGCTCGAGAGGTAGAGGTTGCAGTGAGCCAAGAGCGCACCACTACATTCCAGCCTGGGCGACAAGAACAAAACTCCGTCTCAAATAAAAAAAAAAAGGCTGGGCGTGGGGGCTCATGCCTGTAATCCCAGGACTTTGGGAGGCTGAGGAGGGCAGATCACAAGATCAGGAGTTCGAGACCATCCTGGCCAACATGGTGAATCCCCATCTCTACTAAAAATACAAAAATCAGCTGGGCGTGGTGGCACGTGCCTGTAGTCCCAGCTACTCAGGAGGCTGAGGTAGGAGAATCACTTGAACCCAGGAGGTGGACGTTGCAGTGAGCCGAGATCATGCCACTGCACTCCAGCCTAGCAAAAGAGCAAGACTCCATCTCAAAAATAAAAGGTATTTCTGGAAAGAAATAGAAGAAACTGGCATCAGAAAGGGAACTGGGGTGGCAGGGGGACGAGAGCAGTCAGCGGGGAAAGAGACCCTCTTATCTCTTTTGCATTTTGAGCCATCTTTAAAAACAATGAACTAAATGTCAAATCAATAAATAAAAACAAAGTGCTGTTATTTTTTTGTTTGTTTGTTTTGTTTTTTTGAGAAGGAGTCTCACTCTGTTGCCCAGGCCGGAGTGCAGTGGTGCAATTTTGGCTCGCCGCAAGCTCCGCCTCCCGGGTTCAAGTGGTTCTCCAGCTTCAGTCTCCTGCGTAGCTGGAACTACAGGTGCCTGCCACCACGTCCGGCTAATTTTTTTTTGTATTTTTTAGTAGAGACGGGGTTTCACCGTGTTAGCCAGGATGGTCTCGATCTCCTGACCTCGTGATCTGCCCACCTTGGCCTCCCAAAGTGCTGGGATTACAGCCGTGAACCACTGCACCTGGTCCAAAGTGCTGTTTTTAGGCAGCCCCTAGTAAGTAACAGCTGTGATTATTCATGTCACAAATATTTCTCAAGCTGCCAGAAGCTTCTCGTGTGTATATGTTGAATAGACCTGCAACCTTCATGGGTTTATGAAGAATGAGGTAGGCCCAGGGCTGAGAGGTACACAGAAGCCCCACCACGTACTAGCTGTGTGCTGGGGGTGGGCCACTTAACCTCTCTGAGCTTCCATTTCCTACCTGAAAAACAGGGATCGTGGGCATAGTCATATGGGCCACGTATTCAGCTATAGGCCAAACATGAGGTAAACACTTAATAGATTTGACTGTTGTTATTGTACTTTTTTATTTTTATTTTTTTTTGTGAGATAGGGTCTCCCTCATCTGGAGTGCAGTGGCACAATCATAGCTCACTGCTGCCTCAAACTCTTGGGCTCAAGCAAGCAATCCTCTCCTGCCTCACCCTCCCAAGTAGCTGGAAGCCTGCCACCATGATTGGCTAAATTTTAATTTTTTTGTAGAGACAGAGTCTCGCCATGTTGCCCAGGCTGCTCTCAAACTCTTGGCCTCAAGTGATCCTCCTGCCTTGACCTCCCAAAGTGCTGGGGTTACAGGTGTGAGCCACTGCACCAGCCAGATTTGGCTGGTTTTATTAATAAGGGCCAAAGATCCTGTCTTGGGCAAGGAGAAGGGAGGAACACACTGAGCCCACTGTCGCCACCTGAGGAGGTGGGCTGGAGTAGGTGGCCCACGAGGGAGCAAAGCTTCCCAGGGTAGAAGGTGGGCAAGGGGTTATGAAGTGGAGCAGCTTCCCAGGATAGAAGCTGGGCAAGGGGTTATGAAGGCACCAAAGAGAGAAAGGGAGACTCCACCTGTGTACCCAGCACCCCTACCCCTCATCTCTCCCCGTGCAAGATGGTGGGAGGGCAGCCCTGACTGCAGGGAAACCCACACCTGCGCCCCTTCCCCCACCGCTTGGCCCGATAGGCAAGTGCAGAGCAGGAGGCAGCTCACATTCCAGAAGGAAGAGGCACACCCTCTCCCAGGGCCCCGGGTGTGTGCTGGGTGCCACGCAGCCCTGTGTTCCAGCTCTCCACGAAGGACCCATGCTAGGACAGGGCAGGACAGGGATCCACCAACCATGAGGCAGCACCTGGAGGAATGGGAGGGTCAAGGGGTGCAGGAGGAGCTGGGGGTCCCTGAGGTCGGGGGCTGCCTTGGGTGCTTGGCTCTCTCCTCCTGCCGTGCCAGAAAGGGTGCTTGGGTGACAGGCACCCACATGCCTCCAGATTATAGGGTGCCAGGGCATGGTGGCAGGGTGGACCTGGGGAATTCCCACATGGCAAACCTGGGCATCAGCCTGGTAGGGCAGAAGAGGTGTCAGGAAGCCAGGCTGTGGCTCCATGTCACTGCATGACCTCGGCAAGTTGCTTCTCCCCCTGTGCCTGGCTTTCCCGAGCTGTCGAGTGAGGCGTGGCCTCTGGGCCCCGAGGGGTTTACGGGTTGTCTGGGAGCAAGACAGAGATGAGAGGACAGGTTAGCAAGCCTGCCTGACTCTAAGGATGACTGGAGACGGTGCCCCTCTGGGGCAGTCCCTGGGGAGGCACCTCCTGGCCTGGCCAGGGAAGTGGGGGGTCCTCTGCTCATGACTCACGCTTTCTGGGACTGACATTGTCCCCTGGGAGGCGCTTGCCAGGAAGGGCCTGATCTGGCCCTTTCAGCCCTGTGCAGATGTCTCAGCCTTAGCTGCCCAGGCCAGGAAAATGTTGTCCAGCTCCGCCCCACGGCAGGGAGGGGGGCGGGACTGAGATATTGGGGGCCTTTCTTCTGGACAGTGAACAGCATCTGTGCTCAGCTTGGTCACTGCCCTGGTGATTTTTGGCAACACGAAACCCCTTGTCCTCAAGGACGCTGCACCCTGAAGCCTCCCTCGATCTGAGTCAGGGATCCCTGTCCGACGCGTCCCGTCTCAGCACTGGCCGCCCTTGTACAAGCCAAAACCTTGTGCTCTTTTCTTCTTCTCTCAGCCCCCAAATCTGAAGTCATTGTCCTTAGTGCAGGTTCCCTAGAAGCTGACCCTACACAGGGGTTTGGTGACCTTGATATGGTGCTGGGTCACCCCTTAGGGGTCCTGATCAGGGGAAAGGGAACTGGAATTTTATGCCCACCACATGTGATTGGTTAAGGGAGCCCCCCACTTCTGCCCTCTGGGCAGTGCATGAATTCCTGGGAGCTTCTGCTTCTCCAGGGGTTGCAGGCAAAGCTGATTCCAGCAGCGACAGATGGTGCCTGACTAGGAAATGTAGGTACCTACTGCGGGCAGAGAAAGTTCCCCGGTGGGAGGGGTAAAGAGAAGGGGGCTGGGGAGGAATCTGGGAGGGGCACGGGCAGCACGTGCGACAGCAGCCGAATGCTCTCCATTTGACCTCTACTTCTGGAAAACATTTGCTTCTCTCCCTTCCCACAGCCTCCCTTATCTGTCACCAGGACACCCAGGAGCCTCCTAACTAAACTCCCTGCAGCTCCACTAACTACTGCCCACCCAGCAGCAGAGGGACTTTCTAAATGCCTATCTGAGCCAATTTTCTAGATCGAGCTGATTTTCTAAATGCCAGTCTAGCCACTCTAACCCCCTACCCTCCGGTGGTCTCCCCCAGCCCATAGAGGTCACAGACTCAGCTGCCCCCAGGCACAGGGAGGTGCCATGAATGAATGAACCCAGGGTGGCCACTGCAAACCCACAGGCCTCCCCAGATACCTGTTTGATGGAGACAGCAGTTGAGAAATGCGCCTCACCTCTGAGAAGATGACATATAAGTGTGATGATGGATTGGTGTGGCACAGCGATAGAGGAGTAAAGGGTACAGGTCCCATCCGAAGGAGGCAGCCTCTGCTCGGCTCCAGCAGATGGTTCTTGCAGGGCTGAGGGACAGCATGTGCGAAGGTCCTGGGGCAGAAGCAGGGCAGAAACACAGGAGATGCAAAGGAAGGCTAGTGGGGCTGGAACACTGGGGAGGGGTTGGGAGGTGGGGGTAAAGGGGGGGTGAGGGGCCTGGACCCTGCACTGACAGCAAGCCAGGTGGGTTGGGGGGCATAGCAGTGTGATTCACGCCAGAGGAGATCAGGAGATCACCTCTGGTGTGGGCAGAGTTGGGATCATTGAGGAGGGGCCAGGAGACCAGGTGGGAGGTTTCTGCCATGGACAGTCCAGACGGGAGATGACATGGTGTGGACCTGGGCGGTGGCCTTAGGGAGGAGGGGATGAACAGGCCCATGATGTGGTGAGGAGGCTTTGCTGAAGGGCCAGGTGTGGAGCCAGGAATGGCTGTGGCTGCATCTCAGTGGACTGGAAGCCTGGAGGTTCAGAGAGGGAGCTATCTACTCCACAGTGCATCTCACTGCTGCTTCTAGAAGCCCTCAGGGTACCTGGGCAAAGACTGTCCTGGAGGGTCCTAGAGCCCCCTGGGGAGGGTAGGAAGGGCACCCGCGCTCCTGCCCTGTCCGTGAGGTCAGATCAGTCCCACATAAGTTCTGGGGAAGGGAGATGAAAGAGGAAAAGGACCCAGGAAGCACTGCACAATCCAAGATGGGGCTGTGCACATTGGCTCCCGCCTGTAATCCTAACACTTTGGGAGGCTGTGGTGGGAGGATCACTTGAAGCCAGGAGTTCAAGAACAGCCTGGGGAACATAGTGAGACCCCCATGTCTATAAAAAGTTTAAAAGTTTTTTTTTTTTTTAATAGAAAAGCTCTGAGAAGGGGTGGAATCCCTAAAACATCTCCCACGCTGCACACCAGGTGCTGGTGCCGGGTCTGCTCACTCACCTGCAAGGTGGTGTGATGGGGGCTGGAGTCCGCCATTGCAGGCTGAGGACTCAGAAGCTTGGAGAGGGAAAGGCCCTGCCCAAGGCCACCCAGCTAGAGGGGGAGGGTGTCATCCGCAGTGCAGCCATGATGCCCCCATCTCTTCTTGCTCTTGAAGCCATTCAGAGGCCGCCTGCCCCCATCACCAGCCCCCTGTCCTCCTGTCTTCAGCAACCCCTGGCCAGAGTCGTGACTTGCCTGGGACTTTCCCTGTCCTGGCCTTGCAGGGTTTGGTTCTGATTCTCAAAGCAAAATGGCCTCCTCTGTTGCTAAACTGTCTTCCTGGAGGATGGTGGGTTCCCAGACAGGCTGTTGTTGGCAGTAGGGGAGGAAGGAATATGCAGGGGGTGTCCCAAGGAGCTGCTTATCATCTTCCAGGCTCTGTGCTGAAGGCCGTGCATGTTCTCCATTTTTTTTTTTTTTTTGAAATGGAGTCTCCCTCTGTTGCCCAGGCTGGAGTGCAATGGCATGATATCAGCTCACTGCAACCTCTGCCTCCTGGGTTCAAGTGATACTCCTGCCTCAGCCTCCTGAGTAGCTGGGATTACAGGTGCCCACCACTACACCCGGCTAAGTTTTGTATTTTTAGTAGAGATGGGGTTTCACCATATTGGCCAGGCTGGTCTTGAACTCCTGACCTCAAGTTATCCACCCACCTCGGCCTCCCAAAGTTTTGGGATTACAGGCGTGAGCTACTGCACCAGGCTTGTGTTCCCCATTTATGGAGGAGGAGATGAGACACGGTGAGGCCAGGAAGCAGACACAGACAGAGCCCATTGGAGCCCTGGGTCCCCCACTCGGCTTTTAAATTGTGTGATTTGGAGGAAGAAGAAAATCAAGTACCCTATGCAACTCTGTGTCCCAAGTTTTCATCCCTAAAATGACTCCACAGGATGGCTTCAGGATATTCTTCTGTGCCCGAGGGATGAGGCCCAGGGGACTCTGAGGGATGAGGCCGGTGCTGCTTGGGGTGCAGGGGTGAGCCCCTAAAGCAGCATCCATCCACCACTCCCTGTGGCCAAGCTCCTTGCCCAGGGAACTCCTGGGCTGGCAGGAGGTGGCCAGGTGCCTTATGTCTCCTCTCCCCATTTTCCCAGTCCTCCAGACCGCAGCTGTTGACTTTTTCTCCAGACCCCAGCTGTCCCATCTGAGCCCTTCTTTCTGTCTAGACAGAGGTGGCCCTGGCTGTGCCTCTCCTTTGGAACCCATGGCCCGAGGGGCATGCTTGGCAGTGGTATGGAGTTCACAGACCTGCTTTCTATTCTTTTTTTTTTTTTTTTTTTTGAGATGAGTCTCGCTCTGTTGCTCAGGTTGGAATGCAGCAGTGACCTTGGCTCACTGCAACCTATGTCTCCCAGGCTCGAGCAATATTCTTGCCTCACCCTGAGTGGCTGGGATTACAGGCACCCACCACCACGACCAGCTAATTACTGTATTTTTAGTAGAGATGGGGTTTCACCATGTTGGCCAGGCTGGTCTCGAACTCCTGACCTCAGGTGATCTCCCTGCCTTGACCTCCCAAATTGTTGAGATTGCAGGCGTGAGCCACTGAGCCCAGCCCTGTTTTCCATTTCTGAATCACATATGCAAGTCTGTGTCAGCTTAGCTGGGAGGCGCCAAAAAGGCGGCCCTGGCATGGAAACCCTGAGAACGAATCAGGGCTGTCCGAGTGTGAGGTAAGTGGCATGTCCAAGCAGTCACAAAATTCCAACCCCACTTACTCTTTTTTTTTTTTTTTTGAGACAGGATCTCACTCTGTTGCCCAGGCTAGAGCACAGCAGCACAGCCTTGGCTCACTGTAGCCTCGAACTCCTGGGCTCATGGGATTCACCTGCCTCAGCCTCCTGAGTAGCTGGGACTACCAGTGTGTACACCACCACACCCAGCTAATATTTCAGCTTTTGTAGAAACTGGGTCTCATTATGTTGCCCAGGCTGGTCTCAAACTCCTGGGCTCAAGTGATCCCTCCACCTCAGCCTCCCAAAGTACCGGGATTACAGGCATGAACCACCATGCTTGGCTCAACCCCACTTTCTTATGATCATGGCAGGTCACCCAAGCCTTCAATGGCTCCCCAGGGCCAGTCACACTAAATCCCAGCTCTGCCCTTGCTCATTGCTGCTGCCTTGATCTTTCTGGCCTCCAGGACTGTCTGCTGGGACCATTACAGTAGTCTCTTGCCTGGTCTCCTGCTCTCCCAGTCTTGCCCCATCTGGTCTAGCTTTTCCCCCTAGCAGCAGACTGAGCTTTCTAGAACCCAAATCTGACCACGTCCCGCCTCCACTTAGAGTATGTCACTGGGTCCCACTGCCCCCAAGCTAGTATCCAAGCTTGCTCTCAGCCTGGCATTCAGGATCAGCTGCCTTGGATCTGCCCCCTGCCAACACCTCCCCACCAAACTCCACACTCTGACCCAGATGAGCCATCATCCCCATCACTCCCTCTCATGTCCCTCAAGCCTGACCTTGACCCTGGTCAGCTGTTTCCCACACCCCGAATGCACTTGCTGTCCTTCCCATCAACACCAGCTCTTCCTTCAAGGTTGGTCCCAGTGGTTGTCCCCAAGAGGGGTCTCCAGGATTCTTAGTGACAAGCAACAGAATCCAACTGTGGCTCACTTAAGCAGAAGAAAACGTATTAAACAGATATTGGGGTATAAAAACTCCCAGGAAGGCAGGAGGATCCCATGGAAAAGGGGAGGCAAGACATCACCCCTCTTCCTACCACAGAGCCAACCTGGTGAAGTCCTCCTTCTTCACAGCCACCAGGAACTCTATGTGGACCAGGCTCCCTCCAGAAAGAGTCCTGGACAGGACAAGCCTCTAACTCAAACTCCAGAGCAGGTGCCTCTGATTGGCAGAGTCCAGTCACATGCCATGCCCTAGCTGCAAGGGAGGCAGGAAAAGTGGGTGTGGACTATTTGTGCTCCTCCCATGGAAGGTGGGCTCTGCTTGCCCATTGTCCTATGTGGGAGGAGTTTCCTAACTAGGGGTGGGAGTTCAGAGAGTGGGGGCTCATAGACTAAGGCTCTGTACCTCCCCAAACCTCAGCATTCCCCATCTCAAGAGAGGCACAGTCAAATATCTGATGACTCAGTCCTTGACACAGCCCTCTGCTGCACCCCAAGTCCACAGGTTCAACTTCCTGTGCTTGTCTTGCACCCATGGGCATTTCCACATCTCTTCCCCCTTCTCTTTGCAAGCTTCCCTGATAAGCCTCCCATCCAGTGGAGGAGACAGGCACTGAAATGATGAGGACAGCCCAGTGTGATACATGCTGTGAAGGGGACATGCAGGGAGCCTAGAGGAGGCACCTGGTCCAGCTGGAGGCATCTGGGAAGGCTTCCTGGAGGTGGCACTGCTGAGTGTTGGAGAATAAATAGGAGTTATAGAAACAAAGGTGTTAGGCCAGGTATAGTGGCTCACATCTGTAATCCTAGCACTCTGGGAGACCAAGGCGGGCAGATCATGAGGTCAGGTGTTCGAGACCAACCTGGCCAACATGGCGAGACCCCATCTCTACTAAAAATACAAAAATTAGTTGGGCGTGGTGTCACATGCCTGTAGTCCCAGCTACTCAGGAAGCTGAAGCACAAGAATTGCTTGAACCTGGGAGGCAGAGGCTGCAGTGAACTGAGATCATGCCACTGCACTCCAGCCTGAGTGACAGAGTGAGACTTGGTCTCAGAAAAAAAAAAAAAAAAAAAAAGAAGAGAGAGAAAAAAAGGTGTTGGAGGCTGGGTGCGGTGGCTCATGCCTGTAATCCCAGCACTTTGGGAGGCCAAGGCGGGCAGATCACGAGGTCAGCAGATCAAGACCATCCATCCTGGCTAACATGGGGAAACCCTGTCTCTACTAAAAATATAAAAAATTAGCTGGGCATGGTGGTGGGCACCTGTAGGCCCGCCCAGCTACTTGGGAGGCAGAGGCAGGAGAATGGCGTGAACTGGGGAGGCAGAACTTGCAGTGAGTCGAGATCGTGCCACTGCACTCCAGCCTGGGAGACAGATGGAGAAAGAGAAGAGAAGAGAAGAGAAGAGAAGAGAAGAGAAGAGAAGAGAAGAGAAGAGAAGAGAAGAGAAGAGAAGAGAAGAGAAGAGAAGAGAAGAGAAGAGAAGAGAAGAGAAGAGAAGAGAAGGAAAGGAAAAGAAAAGAAAAGAAAAGAAAAGAAAAGAAGGAGGGAGGGAGGGAAAGAAAGGAAAGAAAGGCAGGAAGGCAGGAAGGCAGGAAGGCAAGAAAGAAAGAAAGAAAGAAAGAAAGAAAAGAAAGAAAGAAAGAAAGAAAGAAAGAAAGAAAGAAAAGAAAGAAAGAAAGAAAGAAAGAAAGAAAGAAAGAAAAGAAAGAAAGAAAGAAAGAAAGAAAGAAAAGAAAGAAAGAAAGAAAGAAAGAAAAGAAAGAAAGAAAGGAAGGAAGGAAGGAAGGAAGGAAGGAAGGAAGGAAGAAAGAAAGAAAGAAAGAGAGAGAGAAAGAAAGAAATAAATAAAGAAAGAAAGAAAGAAAAGAAAGAAAGGTGCTGGAGACATCATCCCAGGCAGAGACAACAGCTTTGCAAAGCCACAGAGGTGCAAGGGGGAGTTCCAAGGAGTTCTGGCATCACCAGGAGTAGTGTGTGAGGCAGAGCTGTCAAGAGATGAGACCACTCAGGGTGGAAGGTACCCAATCTCTGCTGGCTTATGGGGCCTGGCTTTGAGTGAGAGCTGGGTGCCAGGGCAGGGGAGTGGCATGGTCAGATGTGAGCTGAGAATGACCCCTTGGAGAGCCTGACCTGGGGACCAGCCAGGGGTGTGGCAGGACTGTGGGGACCAGGAGAGCGACTCGACTCGGAAGACTCAGCTGGCTTCTGGTGGCAAGCAGAAGTTCGCCACTGCTGCTGGGGCATGTCTGGGCAAGGCAGAGAGACATGGGCAAGTCCCTGGCCCAGTCGGGTGTCCTCAGTTTCCTTATGTGTAAATAGAAGGGTGTAGTGATCTCCAGGCCAGGGGCTGAGAGCCAGAGAGGCCACCCACTTCCTGCTCCTGTCCGCCCCACTCCCACTATGTACCAGGAGCTGGGGATGCAGTGACAAGAAGTGGAAGCCACGGCCTAGCTCTCACAGGCAGTGGATCCAGGAGTGGACACGCAGTGGTGACCTAGGTCTGGGCTGAAGAGGCTTTTCCCAGCAGTGTGTGGCCCAGCATGCTTAGGAGAGATGCACCAGGAAAGGGATCTTAGCCGTTGACAACTGCCCTCCCGTGACAGCCCCACTGGGGCCAGGTTTCTTGGGACAATTGATGCCATCATTCCGGGAAGCCTACCCCAGGAGAGGCCCTGATTTCCCCCCATTTGCATAGCTACAGTAACAGGAAACAGGACTTACATTGCCTCATCAGTGCGGGCTGGGCCAGGCCAGGCCAGCCCAGGGCTCAGCTTGGATGTCCCAGCCTGGGTGCCTCCTGGACAGCTGGCAGAAGCTCCATCTGGGCACTCCATCCTGTGGTGGCCAGACAGGTGGTCTGGGAGCTCCAAGGCTGTTCCCAGGCCCACCTGGATGTCCAACATGAAGGCTCCAAGCAGCTCAGCTGCATCCCCTGGGAGGAAGGGGGGCTGTCAGTGTGACAGCTGGGTGCTCCACCGGGGTCAAAGTGCGCCGTATTACTGCCAAGCTATCCTGGTTCCCAGAAGTGATGTGTAGAACTTCCTCCTGCAAGGAGAGCGCCTATCTGCTACCTGGCCCTGCTCCATCCTCTCCCAGTTTCCCCCGGCTGCCTTCCAGAAAGCTGGGCTTTTAGCAGGAAGTGTTTCTCAGATGCTGTTCACTGGGTGCTGGATGTGACCCAAGGCTCCACGTGCTGAGCTGGGTCCAGAAACCAGGAGTTTGGGGTGCAGAGAAGGGGCAAGCCTGGGTTTAGCCTCATCAGAGCCAGGTGCCCCTGGAGCCCTGGACCTCCTGGGCCTCAGTCCTCCCACATCTGCCATGGGGATACTTGTGACTACCTCTCAGTGTTGACAGGAGGCACTAAAAGGGAAGGCGCTGTAGCAGTGCTGGTGGCTGTGATCCTAGCGCTCACATCTGCCTTAGTCGCAATGCTCCGGCCGCTTTGGGGCAGCTATTGAAAGAGAAGCCAGATTTTAACATTACATGAAGAGGCAACGTGGTAGAAGGTCAGCCCTGTCCAAGATACCCTGTGGACACTGCCTGACCTGGGTTCGGATCTTGGCTGTGCCACTTGCTGGCCGTATGACCCAGGGTGAGCTCCTCGGCTTCCCTGAAGCTCAGTTTCTGCATCTGTAGAATGGGAATGAATAGCGATGCCCATCCCTTAGGGCTACGGTGAAGAGTCAGTGAGACACCGCATGAAAGGGATCCACTAAAAGGGAAGGTGCCGTGATGAGGGGGCCGTGAGCCCACCGAGAGGATGTAAAGCTCAACCCTATAGCAGCTCCTGTGGCAGAGGCTGGGGTTATGGAAATGAGCCCCCGTGGCTGTGTTAAATACCACCCCCCCGCCCCAGAGAAGTCAGAGGCAGTGAGGAGGCAGGAAGCACTCAGTCCTAGACTAGGGATCCAGAGAAGGGCTGAGGAAGGCACATGCCTGGACAGGGACATCTGAGGAGGCTTCCTGGAGGAGGGGATGTCTAAGCTAGTGTCGAGGATGGACAGGTTTGGCCCCCAAGGTGAAATGTCGCATCCCAGGAGATTAGCCAGCCTGGGCAAAGGCAGGGCAACCAATGTTTCTCTGCAGGTGTGGAAAGGACAAGCCACGTGCTTGAGGGATCACCCACTGCTCCCCTACAGACCCCTGACTCCACCTCTCAGAGTCTTGAGCCTCCAGTCATGGGCACAGTCATTCTCTCCCTCACTCCAGGTCTTCAGACCCCTAGCACTGGGGATGCCCCCTTTCCTGGCATCACAGGAAAAGCAGGACAGTGGTGGCACATACCTGGTGGTACGGACCCTGTCCTTCTCCATGGGCCCCTGCTCTTTCTCCTCAGCATCATCGTTGCCAACACTGTAATTTGTAACTGTTTTCTGGTCATTTTTCTATGCAAATAATTTTTGAATGAACAAAAATGGGGTTATGGCTTCCAGACTCTTACAACTTGCTTTTTCTGCTAAGGATACACATGCCATCAGCATTTTCCCAGGGAAGCAATACTCCAAATCACCATTTCATTTTATTTATTTTGAGGCAGAGTCTCGTTCTGTCGCCCGGGCTGGAGTGCAGTGGTGGCAAGATCTCAGCTCACTGCAACCTCTGCCTCCCGGGTTCAAGTGATGCTCCAGCCTCAGCCTCCTGAGTAGCTGGGATTACAGGTGTGCGCCACCACGCCCAGCTAATTTTTGTGTGTTTAGTAGACATGGGGTTTCCCCATGTTGGCCATGCTGGTCTCCAACTTCTGACCTCAGATGATCTGCCTGCCTTGGCCTCCCAAAGTGCCAGGATTACAGGTGTGAGCCACCACGCCTGGCCTCCACATCACCATTTTAATGGCTGGGGGCAGGGGGTGGGGGATGGGATGCCCCATGGCATAGATGGACCGTCATGAATTTAATCAAGTCTGTAATCTCAGCAAACGTTTCTTCAGGAGGGTAAGATGTGTGCAGCCAAGAGTACAAGGGTCCAGAGTCCTTTGGTTTTGTTTCTGACTGCACTTTTTTGTATTTAAAGAGATGGGATCTCACTATGTTGCCCAGGCTGACCTCGAACTCCTGGGCTCAACTGATCCTCCTGTCTCGGCCTCTGGAGTAGGTGACTGTACTTCTTAGAGCCATGTGACTCTGGGCAAGTTACTCAACCTCTCTGTTTTTTCTTGGTTTCCTGAAAGATGAGAAACAGAGGAGCCCCTGCAGATGCCTAGTCATGAGACTCCCTTGAGATCTTGTGTGTGTGGTGCTTAATTAAGCACAGTGTCCTGTAGACGACAGGAGGTGCCACGTGGATGGGGCAAGGGGTATTGTTGCTGTTTGTTGTTGCTATTTGGGCCAGGTGTTGATTTCATAGTCCGGAGAGTGAAGGGCTCATGCCAAATGGCATGAATGTTCAGAGTGACTATGAGGGTTCAGTGAGACCTTGGTGCCTCTTCCCCTCCCTGCCCGCTTCCGCAGAAAGCATCTGAGTCCCTTGCAGGGGGCAGGTCTTCAAATTCCCAGAACCGTCTGGGGCTGGTTGACCTCACAGGCCAATTACACCGGTGTCCCAGGAGTCTAGAAAGACATTCTAGAAAGATATTGTCTGGGAAAAAACCATACTGAAGTCTGCCCAAAATGCCACCATCACCCACCCCCTTCCTCTGGGTTCAGCACTGCTCTCTGCCCCGGTTCCCCCTTGCATGTTAAATTAATGCCCCAGAGAAGCTCTGCAGACGGCCCCAGTGACAGCCACCACTGGAGAGAGAGACTCCCTGGATGGATGGACAGATGGATACAGCCCCAACCCCCCTACTCCCCTGGGGCCCTAGCCAGAAGGCAAGAAAGCCCCTACTCAGCCTCCAACTGCTCAAAATCCCCAGCACCAAATTCCCCTGGCCTGGGGATCGCCAGGAGGGAGGCCTGCGTCCCCAGTGTTGGCCCCACCTCCCTTCCCCAGGGGGGTAGATGCAGCCTAGCTTTGCTCTAGCGTCCCCTGGGAACCTCTGTTCCCAGACCAGGAGCCTCCCTCTGCCCCAAGCCTGGACACCCCAAGGCTCTCCCAGGCTTGGATGGCAGCATCCCTGGCTCTCCTTTCCAGGCTGCTCAGCCTCTCTGAGCTGTGGTTTTCTGCAAAATAGGAATAATGGGACTATTAGATCGAATGACACATGAGATTGCCATTTTTGCGGGTCAAGATGAGACAGGCAATCAGCAATTTCCTATGGTTTCAGCAGATGGCTGCCTCCGGTAGGGAGCTGAGGACTAAATGAAGAAACGAATGAGCAGCCCTGGGCACGGAATTCGGCCCAACAAACTTTTCATTGTCATTCCTGTTATTTATTGTGGTGGATGGGGCTATCCCTCTCCCACTTCAAGGATCACCAAGTCCTGCCACTCGGGCAAGGCTTTTTCTGAGGCCAGGAAGGTGCCAGGGAGCCCTCCCCGAGTCCTGCCCACAGCCCCTGACTCTCCAGGCTGGACACTCCTTGCTGAATCTTTTAACTGTCATTTCCCCCGAAAAGCCCTTAATCACCCTCTGCACAGCCAGGGGGAGGAACTGGGAGCTGCAGGAGCTGCAGGCTGGCCTGCAGGAAGATGACTCAGGGGAATCCTTCAAGCCCCTTGGCACGATGTGGGGGTGTGATTAAGGGGGGCATCACAGGTGTGCGCCATGTGTCGTCACCTGACCTCTAACCTTTTTCTGAGCTGGAGTTACTGGAAGCTGACTCAGGGGGTGGGCCTCTCCTACCCTCCCTCCCCTCCCCAGGGCCAGGTCCCCTCTCTGTGGTGCTGGGAGGCAGGCCCTGAGCATTTCATTCATTGATTCATTTCTCTCATTTGTCCATTCATCGTATCAGATCGATCATTCGTGGCTCACTTGTGTGACTAATCTGTAGGTCCGGCCCTTCATTCATTAGTAATAAACTCCACGACCATTCGCCCAGCCTGTCCTCAGGGCCAGCTGCCCTGTCAAGTGCGTTTTCTTTTCTTTTTTTTTTTTTGAGATGGAGTCTCGCTCTGTCGCCCAGGCTGGAGTGCAGTGGCCGGATCTCGGCTCACTGCAAGCTCCGCCTCCCGGGTTTACGCCATTCTCCTGCCTCAGCCTCCTGAGTAGCTGGGACTACAGGTGCCCGCCACCTTGCCCGGCTAGTTTTTTGTATTTTTTTTTTTAGTAGAGACGGGGTTTCACCGTGTTAGCCAGGATGGTCTCGATCTCCTGACCTCGTGATCCGCCAGTCTCGGCCTCCCAAAGTGCTGGGATTACAGGTTTGATCCACTGCGGCCGGCCAAAGCGCATTTTCTCATTCAGTCCTCTCAGTGCCCAGGAGGAAGAGCTATTATTACCCCTATTATATGGAGAGGAAAACTGAGGCACAGGAAAACTCAGCAACGCCCTTTGCTGGAGTTTGGATTCAAATCCAGGCCCGCTGCTGTCTCTAGAAAAAAAAGTCACCGTCCCCCAAAGCTGTGCCTCCCCTTCTGTGTTCCTGTAGCCACATGGCCGGGTAAAAGTTATTCAGGCCAGCCTCACCCCAGACTGTGACCCATGAGGGCAGGGACCTCAGCTCACCACCTGGGTCCAGCACATGCCCTGGGAGAGCCGAGTGTGTCTCTTTAGGCTACGTAAGAGCCCCCAAATCTGAGTTCCATCCGCTGTGCAAAGCCAAGCTTCCCCCTACAGATCTCAGAGAACTTCCATGGACTTACGTCCTCACAGCCTCTCCAGCTCCAGGCTCCCAAATGCACAGAACTGGACCGGTTTTCCGACAGTCCCACCTCTACACATGGGCTGTCTCTGCTCCTCAGTCCCGCGGACCCCTGCAGAAATGTCAGCTCTTCCCTGCATCCCTCAAAACAAAACCCATGCTCCCATGAGGCATTTGTGAGAAGCGGTGGTGACTGAGGATTTGGGGGTATAAACGGCGAGGGGGTTTTGCAGCTGCAGAGCTGCGATTTCGTATCGACATCAGATCTATAAGCCACTCCAGCACAGACCACCCAGATGGACCTGCTGTGCCTGACGCTCTGTCTGTGGATTCTCCCGCGTGGTGGATTTTTCTGGTGGTTTCTAAGCTTTATTGTGAGCTCATCTTCAGCAGGGAGATTTGCCGTGTATGCCTGTGCACGTTCGGGCTCCCACACGCCTCAGGGTGGACGTTTCCCAAAAGGGATGCGTTGAGTTTGAGTAACACTCCAGGGATTTCACCAGCTGGGGACCTGCATTCACACTGAATTCCCGGCATGAGATTCTAGCAACTCAGAGCAGAATCAACCCAGACCTCAGTCTCCCCTGCCCTGCCCCACCCCCACACTCCCTGAAATGCTCAGGGCCTGCCTCCCAGCACCACAGATAGGGGGCCTGGCCCTGGGGAGGGGAGGGAGGGCAGGAGAGGCCCACCCCAAGTCAGCTTCCAGTAGCTCCAGCTCAGAAAAAGGTCAGAGGTCAGGCTTAGACTTTCAATTTCTTAGACTTCCCGCTATCCAGTCTCGGCCTGTTCCTAGGCTGGGCACAGGGTGATGTACCCTTCCATAGGATGGGGGAAACCCTTCATTGTCCTGCCTTCATACTGGGGTTTCTGTTCCTGCTCCCACAAAAGTCATGACCAGGGATCAAGTCCAATCTGAGTCCCTTTCCCCTTCCCCACCCCACCCTTCCACCTTGAGTTCCATTTTTATTATTGACCCCTGAATTTGCTTTTCTTTGAGTTGTTTTTTACTTATTTTATTTTTGAGGCGAGTCTCACTCTGTCACCCAGGCTGGAGTGAAGTGGCGCGATCTCGGCTCACTGCAATCTCCACCTCCTAGGCTCAAGGGATTCTCATGCTTCAGCCTCCTGAGTAGCTGGGATTACAGATGCGCACCACTGTGCCTGGCTAATTTTTTGTATTTTTAGTAGAGACGGGTTTTTGCCATGTTGGCCATGCTGGTTTTGAACTCCTGACCTCAGGTGATCCACCAGCCTCAGCCTCCCAAAGTGCTGGGATTACAGGTGTGAGCCACTGTGCCTCGCCTCTTTTGAGCTTTTTAAAAACATTTGTGGCCAGGCGTGGTGGCTCGCACCTGTAATCCCAGCACTTTGGGAGGCTGAAGCAGGTGGATCATGAGGTCAGGAATTCAAGACCGGCCTGGCCAAGATGGTGAAACCCTGTCTCTATTAAAAATACAAAAATTAGCTGGGTGTGGTGGCACGCGTCTGTAATCCCAGCTACTCGGGAGGCTCAGGCAGAGAACTGCTTAAACTTGGGAGGTGGAGGTTGCAGTGAGCCAAGATTGGCAACAAAGTGAGACTCCATCTCAAAATAAATAAATAAATAAATTGCAATTATTTATTTAATTTTTAGAGACAGGGTCTTGCTCTGTTGTCCAGGCTGGAGTACAGTGGCACAATCACAGTTCACTGCAGCCTCAACCTCCGGGGCTCAGGTGATCCGTCTGCTTCAGCCTCCTGAGTAGCTGGGACCACAGGTGCGTGCCACCATACCTGGATAATTTTTTGGTTTTTTTTTGGATAGGGATGGGGTCTCACTATGTTGCCCAGGCTGGTCTTAAACTCCTGAAATTAAGCCATCCTCCCAACTTGGTCTCCCAAAGTGCTGGGATTATAGGCATGAGGCACCAGACCCAGTGGGGGCTTATCAATAGATATTTTAAAATCAGTTTCATTGATCCTGTATTAGCTAGCTCCCTGGAAACCTCACCAGGGCTTCCCACTGCCCTCAGGATCAAACCCCGGCTCCTTGAAGCCCTAGAGGCCCCACACATGACTTCATTGTTTAATTTGCATAATACCAGGAAGGAAGTATTACTGTGTCCGAGGTGTGGATGAGGAAACTGAGGCATGGAGAAGGTGGTGATGTCGAGGAGGGGCAGAGGAGCCCTGTCTGATGCAGGATAGGGAAAGGAGACCTCAGAATCCAGACCTCCTGCTCAGTCCACTCCCCTGGGTGCCAGTCCCCAAGCTGCCTGCTGCAGCCGAGAGGGTTGGGACACACAGGAGCCACTGCCTGAGTCTGCCTAACCACTCCTTCCCTTCCCCAGAAGCAGACATGTGGTGGGACACACCCAGCCACTGGCACCTGTGCCTGGCAAGTCAATACTAGGTGTGACTCTTCCTTCTAGGAGTGAGTTCCCTGGAGGTTTCCTTCACAGAAGTGGGCAAGGTCCTGCTAGTCACAGTCTGTCCCCGGGCCAGACAAAGGGCTCCATGCTTGCTGTCAGCACTCCCTAAGCCCACAGGGGACCCTGTCGTGGAGCTCCTCTGTATGCCCAGGCTGTGCAGGCATCCAGGTTTGGGCAGTGAGGATGGAGGGTCAGCGATTGAGAGCCTGAGCTCTGAGGTCAGAGGGACTCAGTACTGAGCATCTCTGGGATCTCGGGCAGTTTGCTTTCTCTCTCTGGCCCTCGGTTTCACCACCTGTACAACTGAGCCAATGATAGCACCCACTTCATGGGGCACAGTGGGAGAGACAGAAACTGTAGGAAAAGCACTTGGTCCCTCTCCTCTCCTTTTTCCCCTCCCTTCCCTTCCCTCCCTTTTCCTTTTTCCTTCCCTCCCTCCCTTCCTCCATCCCTTCCTCCCTTCCTTCCTTTCCTTCCCTTCCTTCCCTTCCTTCCTCCCTTCTTTTCTTTTTTAAAAAAAGACAGGGTCTTGCTCTGTTGCCCAGGCTGGAGTGCAGCAGTGCGATCACAGCTCACTGCAGCCTCTAATTCCTGGGCTTAAGCAATCCTCCTACCTCAGCCTGCTCAGTAGCTGAGAATACAGGCACATGCCACCCTGCCTGGTGAATTTTTGTACTTTTTGTAGAGATGGGGTTTTTGCCCAGGTTGGTCTCAAACTCCTGGGCTCAAGTGATCTGCCTGTCTGGGCATATTCTTATGCTAACCTGCCTGGGTCTTGGCTTCTTCCTTTGTGAAGTGGGGGAACAACAAAGCCTGCTCCCAGGGTCAGAGAGCAGAAAGAGCCGATGGGTGGGAAAAGCATGGAGCAGGGCCCACCAGCATGGGGCTGTGCAGGGCAGCGTCATTGTTTCTCTTCTCTCCCGACACCTATTCCTGCTAATGGCTAGAACCCTGCCCTTGTCACTTGAACGTCTCTTATGCTTTCACGTAGTCTCTTTCTGGGTTCACTCTTTCGATTCAGGGCGCCTGTTTTTGTTTTCTTCCCACCCCATCCCTTTCCCGAGGGGTGGCGTCCTAATGGGGGAGGGGCCTTCTGAGCCTCTGGTTGGTTCTGGGGCTGTGCCTGACCTTGGGTGTCCTGGAGTGGAATCTGTCTGGCTGTGGCTGGTTGCACTGTGGCATTCATTCTGGGCAGCATAGTTCTCGGGTCTGGGGCCTTCTGGAGTGTGAAAGACATTGCTAGATCCCCCAAGGTGTTCAGTTCTCTCCTCCTGGGCATGTAACCCCTTGCAGATCAGTGGGGTCCTGGGCCTTGCTTTGCGGAGTGAAATGTGAGCAGAAGCAACCTGTGTCTTCCTGGGCTGTCATTTCAGAGCTGGTGGCTCCCTCCAGGCTCCCTCCACTGTGGGAAGCCCTGAGGCCTCATGTTGAGGCGGCAGCATTGTAAGTGTGTGAGGCCTCCATCGGCCTGGGAACCTGAGTGACTATAATGGGCACGATCCCTGCCACCCCATTCGAGACACGTGGTGGGTCCAGAACCACACCCCAGCTGTGCTGAGCCACTTGAGTTGAGGTTTGACACTGCAGCACAACCTAGGCTGCCCTAACCAAGACAGACAGACATCCAGGCCTCTCGCTGGTTCTGGGATTCCCAGGACCTGGGTGCAGGGGGACTTCTGGTCTTTTCTACATGCCTCTCACAGGCCGTGGGTACTGGGTGGGCACAGCCTCAGGCCCACTCTCAGCCTGTGTGTCCACGGGTCGCCCCCAGTCCCACCAAGAAGCAGCTCACAGGCTCCTCTGATTTCCACTGCCCCTGCCCACTCCCATCCTCTGTGGGCTTTCACAGCCCACACACCCAGGGTCCAGCCAGGGCTGCTATCTTCCTTTCTTTACCTCCCCAGAATGGGCACTTCCCGATACTCCCTACCTGGTATTAAAATGATCTTTGGCCAAGTGCGGTGGCTCAAGCCTGTAATACTAGCAATTTGGGAAGCTTAGATGGGTAGATCACCTGCGGTCAGGAGTTTGAGACCAGCCTGGCCAACATGATGAAACTCCGTCCCTACTAAAAATACAAAAATTAGCAGGGCGTGGTGGCGGGCACTCTATTCCCAGCTACTCGGGAGGCTAAGGTAGGAGAATCTCTTGAACCCAAGAAGCAGAGGCTGCAGTGAGCCAAGATCATGCCACTGCACTCCAGCCTGGGTGACAGAGGGAGACTCCATCTCAAAAAAAAAAAAAAAAAAGATCTGCAAGTCTGTTCTCCTTTCTGGACTCAATGTTCCACCAGGATTGTCCCACTTACCAGCTGTGTGACTTTGGGCAAGTTAGCAAACCTCTCTGTGCCTCATTATCTTCATCTGGAAAGGCATAAAACATTGTTGGGAGAATTCAATACATTAATACACATAAGGCATTTAGTAAAGCAGTGCCTCTTACTTGTGTTGCTTATCTACTGCCACATAACAAATGACCCCCAAAATTTAATAGCTTAAAATAACAAACATTCATCATTTTGCACTGCTTCTGAGGGTCAGAAGTCAGGGAGTGGTTTCTCCAGCCGGTTCTGGCTCAGCCTCTCCCATGAGGCTGCAGTTAGGATATGGGCAGGGGCTGCATCATCTGAAGGTTTGGCTGGGGCTGGAAGCTCTGCTTCTAAGATGGTTCACTCACCTGGCTGTTGGCTGGAGGCCTCAGTTCCTTGTCACATGGGACTTCCACCAGGGCTGTTTGAGTGTCCTCATGACATGACAGCTGACTTCCCCCAGGGAAAGGGACCTGAGAGAGAGCAAAGAGGAGGCTGCAATGCCTTTTATATCCTAATCTTGGGTGTTACACATCATTGCTTCTATGTGGGTGCAGTCTACACATAGAGGAAGGACAGTTAAGTTCTATCTTTTGAAGGCAGGAGTGTCAAAGAATTTGCGGACGTATTTTAAAACCACCAAGTTGGCCACGTGTGGTGGCCCACACCTATAGGCCCAGCACTTTGGGAGATGGAGGTGGGAGGACTGCTTGAGCACAGGAGTTTGAGACCAGTCTGGGCAACATAGCGAGACCTCTTCTCTACTTAAAATAAAAAATATCAGCCAGGTGTGGTAGTGCATGCCTGTAGTCCTAGCTACCCGGGAGGCTATGGTGGGAGGAACATTTGAGCCCAGGAGGTCAAGGCTGCAGAGAGCCATGATCGCGCCCCAGCACTCCAGTCTGGGTGACAGAGTGGGATCCTGTCTCAAAATCAAAATAAAAATAAAACCGCCAAGCTGCTGAATCCACATGGGTTGTTGTCATCACTGCTAATCCTCTTGCTCCTTCCAAGGGGCTTGAACACAGTAAGTACATAATGAATGCTTATTGAAAGCATAAGTGGGCTGGGCATGGTGGCTCACAACTTTGGGAGGCTGAGGCGAGTGGATCACTTGAGGTCAGGAGCTTGAGACCAGCCTGGGAAACATGGTGAAACCTATCTCTACTAAAAAATACAAAAATTTGCCGGGCATGGTGGTATACACTTGTAATCCCAGCTACTCAGCAGGCTGAGGCAGGAGAATTGCTTAAACTCAGGAAGTGGAAGCTACAGTGAGCCGAGATCATGCCACTGCACTCCAGCCTGGGTGACAGAGCAAAACTCTGTCTGGGAGGGCGGCGGGAAGGAAAGAATAAAAAGAAAAAGAAAGTATGATGCATGAATGGATATGGGAGTGAAAAATATGAGCTAGAACAGGAAGGAGAAGAGGCAGAAGGGAGGAGATGGTGTGAGGGGGAGGAGGGGCCGTGGGTTGTGCCCTCTGTGTTTGAGGCTTCAGGTCCTGTCCCTCCCTTGGCCTGGGGTCTGCCGACCCATCACCCTCTCCCAGCCTGACTCCCAGGCTCCTGACCCTCTAAGCCTCTGCCCTCCACCTGCCCCCTTGAGCTTGCTTTGGCACAAGACAGCCCATATTCTTGCTGTGGCTTCTGTGCCTCATGGTTCTAACATGGCTGCCTCAGCCCCATACATCACCTCCTTAGGAGAATAGATCCTGAAGCGGGGAAAAGATCTTTCTCTTCCAGGATCTTTACTTTGTCAGGGAGGAAAATCTTTTCAGGAAGCTCTTCCCTCTCCATCCAAAATTCACCTCCTCCTTATATCTCACTGGGTAAAAGAAGGTCACATGCTAACCCCCTGGACCAATCACTGGAAGGAAAAGAGGATGGCGAGGATTTCTCCCCTGGTGCTGGGCGCAGTGCCTGGTGTATAGAATGGGGCTCTGTGGGCAGAGACATGCATGTGGCTGCTGGACAGGCACTGAGGGTGACTGCCCCCAAAAATCACAAACAAAGGGCTACAGGGGGCAGAGCTGAGGGGCTCTCAACAACCCACAGAAGCCTGGACCTGCTTCCCCGGGGAGCTGAGGCTTGAGCAGGGCTTTGAAGGATGCATGAGTTGACCAGGCCCAAGAAATCACCTGAAAAGGCTCTGAAGCACAAAATAGCAAATGTCAAGGTAATGAAGAGCCTCTTGGAGGCTAAGATAGTTGAAAAGTAAATCAACAGTCCAGTGATTAGACTGTCAGACTAATGGGCTCAGGTCAAACTTGTAGGCCATCCTTTTTCTAATTCAAGTCTTTAAAGTATCACTTCTGTGGTTTAACCATGGCTGAGCATCATTATTTAACAATTTATTTAAAACTCAACACTTTTAAAAGGTAATTTCAAGTTAAAAGTACATCCTAGAATACTCTACAAGCAGAACACCAGTCCAGCTTGCCACAAATAGCAGGTAACTAAATAAATGCAATGAAAATAAAACAAGGCCAGTGTGGTGACTCATACCTCTAATCCCAGCACTTTGGGAGGCCAAGGTGGAGGACTGCTTGAGGCCAGGAGTTTGAGACCTGCCTGGATAACATGGTGAGACCCTGTCTGTACAAAAAAAATACAAAAGTTAGCCAGATGTGATGGTATGCACCTCTGGTCCCAGCTACTTGGGAGGCTGAGGTGGGAGAATCCCTTGAGCCTGGAAGGCTGAGATTGCACCACTGCACTCCAGTCTTGGTGAGAGAGTGAGATCTCATCTCCAAAAAGAAGAGGAGGAAGAAGAAGGAAGAAGGAAGGAGGAGGAGGAGGAGGAGAAGAGGAGGAAGAGGAGGAAGAAGAGGAGGAGGGGAGGAAGAAGAAGAAGAAAGAGAAGGAGGAGGAGGAGGAAGAGGGAGGCAAAGAAGGAAAAGAGGAGGAGGAAGAGGAGGAGGATGAGGAGGAGAAAAAGATGATCATGATGATAATGATTCATGATGAAGATGATGAAGAGAAAGAAGAAGAGGAAGAAGATGAAGAGGAAGGGGAAGAGAGGAAGAGGAGAAAGAAAAGTTATGATACAGATGGACCAGGCACCATGGTTCACACCTGTAATCCCAGCACTTTGAGAGACTGAGGCAGGTGGATTACCTGAGGTCAAGAGTTTGAGACCAGCCTGACCAACATGATGAACCCCTATCTCTACTAAAAATACAAAAAATTAGCCAGTCATGGTGGCACTTGCCTGTAATCCCAGCTACTCAGGAGGCTGAGGCAGGAGAATCACTTGAACCTGGGAGGTGGAGGTTGCAGTGAGCCGAAATCACGCCACTACACTCCAGCCTAGCCAACAGAGTCAGACTCCATCTCAAAAAAGAAAAAAAAAAAAAATATGATAAAGATGATGCCAGGGAACACAAAATGATGATGGTGATTTATGCTCGTGGAATAACAAAGGGTAGGCTTGGCTTTCAGAAAGTGTTTCTCACAATCACCTTCTCACAGCTGAAAAGCATGAGAGAAGGCTCTGTGAGTAGTCACTGAGCCTGGAGCATCCTAGGTGGGTGGCTGGACCCTGCAATGCGGCTGCTTATGGGGCTGCCTGTCCAGATACTGCAGCTCCCTAAAGGCAGTGGTAGCTTCTGCAGCCCCCTGCCCAGCCTGGGACAATCCTGCCCAGAGGCTCATGGGTCTGCAAGGCACCTCCCAGTAGCCACTCCCTGAAGCCAGAGACAAGGACAACTGGTTTATTCACCAATCCTGTGGTATGTCAAGGAGAAAAGGGTCACTGTATGAGTGCCTGCTGGGGGCCAGACACTCACGACCCTTCTTGGTGAAGCTTGTGTGCAGACTTTGCACACAGGCACTCTGGGAAGAAGGTGTCTGAACTTCCATCTTGCAGGAGGGGAAACTGAAGTTCAGAGATGTCAGGTCACTTGCTCTTGGTCACACAGAAAGTTGGCTGTAGAGTCAGGAGTTAAAACCATGCTCATCTAGTCTCAGGGTCTCTCTGTACATGTGTGTTTATATGGGTACACATGTGCATTACACACATGTGTATGTGTGCATGTGTGTGTGTACATGTGTCTTGGAGAACTCCCCTGTGAGACTGGTAAGCTGGACTTTTGGCAGCCACCTTCTCACTGACCTCTTGGCCTCCACCCTCGCCCTACCCCAGGGTATTCTCCAAGCAGAGGTCTGAGTGGTCCTGTTAAAACCCAGGTCGTGCCATGACCTAAGGAGGACTCTCCTCCCAGTCCTCCAGGGCTCCCCATCCTTCTCAAAGGAGAGGCCAGCGTATCCTCAGTGGCCTCCCAGGTCTTCCCTATCATTGCTCTGACACCTCTACCCTTACTCTCCTTAGCTCCTCTCCAGCCATGCCAGCACTTGCAGCTCCTCCAGGGTGCTCCAGGGTCTTTGCACTGGCCTTTCCCTCTGCCTGGGGTGCTGTCACCCCAGACATCCATGAGGTTCCCTCACTCACCTCCTTCAATCTCTGCTCAAAGTCTTTTCTCAGAACACCCTTCCCTGACATCCTGGTTTAAAATGGTAGCTCCTTTCTTCCACTTACTGGCCTGCTGATCCCCCTTCCTTGGCTGTATTTTTATAGAATTTACTTATTTTTAATTTTCTTTGTTTCCTATGTCCCCTGCTGGGAGGTCCTTCCCTCCCTTGTCTGAGTCATTTGTTGCTGCTTCCCTAGTGACCTGCACAGTGTCACAGTGTCTGGTACACAGTAGGTGCTCAGTCAAGGTTTTCTTTTTTTTCAGACAAAAGTTCACTCTATCACTCAAACTAGAGTGCCATGACATGATTTCAGCTTACTGCAACCTCTGCCTCCTGCGTTCAGGTGATTCTCATGCCTCGGCCACCTGAATAGCTGGGACTACAGGTGCATGCCACCACACCCAATTAATTTTTGTATTTTTAGTAGAGATGGGTTTTTGCCATGTTGGTCAGGCTGGTCTCAAACTCCTAGGCTCAAGCGATTCTCCCACCTCAGTCTCCCAAAAGTGCTGGGATTATAGGCGTGAGCCACTGCGCCCAGATAAGTTTTGCTGGATAAATATTCAAGTCCTGGGGGAAGCCAAGCCTTCCCTCTCCACCCGCTGAAGCCTCCTGGGGAGGGTCCTGAGGATGGGGCTTTCCAGTTCCCATCTCTTGTGACAGATGCCATCAAGGCCCAGGCAGATGGTGTGCTGCGCCCATGGATTTTGGCAGCGGTTACCCTGAAAGGGCTGTTCCCGCTCGGGCAGATTGGCAGGAAAAGCCCCAAGTCAATAAAGTGTGGGAGATAAGCGGGTTCGAGAGAAGACACTGAGATTGGGTGTGCTCCAAGCAGTTCCTGCGAATCTGCAGGGCAACCGAAGGTGGGGGGGGGCGGGTGCCCTGCTGTGCCACCTGGAGCTGGCACAGGCCTGCTCTGGCCCTGGTCACGGTGTGGGGTGGGGCTCCTTCTGTCTTTGGCTGCCTGTCTCTGCTCTCTGAGACGCAAAGGATGCCAGGCCCAGGGCATTGGACTAGGCTTGGGGACTCCTGCTCGAGGCACTGCCGACTTGGGATTTTAGACCCAAGTCCCACGCTCTGTCGCTTGTGAGCCAGGTGGCCCTGGTTCAAGGATTCATCATCTGTAAAATGGGGATAATAATAGTACCAGCATGGCAAGGTTACTGGGAGGATGAACTGAGATTAGGCGTAGAAACCTCTTAGCTAAGCCTGGCCTGGAGGAAGTGCCCATTAAGTGGGAGTTTTTGTTGCTATTTTAGTTGCAGCAACAGTGCCTCAGAGCTGTGTGACCCAGGATCACTCAGCCTCCCTGGTCTGGGTCTCAGTTGCTGTTCTGTAAAAGAACATGATACTAGAAGGCTTCTCAGTATCTACAAGAGACTCAAAATATGCAGACTGATTGGGGCTGGGAAGCCAGTGGGGGGTCTCACCTGGGTCAGAGGAGACTCCAGCCCTGGAACATCAGACTTCTAGCTGGGATGGACTAGGGACAAGTGGAGGGAGGGGGGCCGCTGGCTGTGGGAATGTCGAGGATGGAGAGGGGAAATCTGAGGCGGCTCCTCAGAGGAGGTGAACTCTGAGCTGGGCTGTAAATCGGGAAAGATTTAACATGCACAACATTTGGCAGTGGGGAGACTGTGGTGAGATGGGCACTTGTGTACATCGCTGGTGAGTGGTCCAATATTTTTGGAAAGCAATCTGTCAATTTGTAGCCAGAGTCTTAATATGGTTTACCTTTTTTTTTTTTTTTTTTTGTATTTCTTAGTAGAGACGGGGTTTCACCTGTTAGCCAGGATGGTCTCGATCTCCTGACCTCGTGATCCACCCGTCTCGGCCTCCCAAAGTGCTGGGATTACAGGCTTGAGCCACCGCGCCCGGCCAATATGGTTTACCTTTCTATGATCTGGTAGTTCCCATGCTCAGGACTTCTTCTAGGGAGGTAATAAAATGTGGACAGACCAAGAGGGTGCATAGCTAGCCACAGGGATACATTCTCTGCAGCAGAACTTATTACATACTTCAGAAATGGAGTTTCCATGGCCAGGCGCAGTGGCTTTTACCTGTAATCCCAGCACTTTGGGAGGCTGGGGTGGGCGAACTGCTTGAGCCCAGGAGTTTGAGACCAGTCTGGGCAACATGTGGAAACCCCATCTCTACTAAAAATACAAAAATTAGCCGGGCATGCAAGCGCGCACCTGTAATCCCAGCTACTCCGGACGCTGAGGCAGGAAAATCGCTTGAACCCAGGAGGCGGAGGTTGCAGTGAGCCTAGATGGCACCAATGCACTCCAGCCTAGGCAACAGAGTGAGACTCCATCTCAAAAAAAAAAAAGGGGTTTTCAGGATCATGGTGAAATGATGAGCCATATCATATAATGCTGGGTCAAAAGCATGACATGAAATGACACCCACTGCATTATTTCAATTCTAAAATGCACAGAAAAAAGACCAGAAAGAAATCTGCCAGGGTGTCCACAAGGGTTGTCCTTTAGTGGTGAGATTATGGGAAATACTGTTTTTCTAGACTTTGCCAAATTGCCAGCAGAGGTGTGCAGTCCTTTTGGCAATCAGTGGCAGCAACATAGCAAAAGAGAAAAATGAAATCTGGCAAAGGAAGAGGTGACGGCAGCTCAGGTACACACCGGGCACATGGATAGTTCGTTTGGACACTTACTGAGCTGCCAGCCTGGCCACAGACCAAGAGCTGTCCTTTACCTCCCCTCTCCCTTGTGGCCAATCCAACCAAACCTGTCAATTTTATCTGCTGAACATGTTGCAGGTCACCCACTTCAGCTGTGACCCATCCCCACTGCCATGGGCTCCTCTTGACCGCTCCTCACCTGTAGCTCTGGTCATCTTCTTGCCAGCCACATCCAGCCATGCCATTTCTTTGCCTAAAACACTTCAGTGCGTGCCACTGCCCTCGGCCCCTCGGCCAAGCTCTCCAGTGCAGCTTTGAAGAACTCTGGCGGCTGCCCAGGCAGGCCCTCTGGGTATGGCACCGTCACACTGCATTCCTGTCTATCTGGCTTCTTTATCATCTTCCATCTATGCCATGCCCAGCCTGGCCCAGGAGCTAGTGCTGCAGAGTGAAGCCACAGAATAAACATGAGGATTGAATGAACAAGCAGGGTGGTTCCTACTCTCCCCTGGGGGGTGCAAATGGGGAGAGGGAACCCAGGGAGTGACCCATTTTCCAGATGAGGAAATGGAGGCCTAAGAAGTTAGTTTCTGTGCCCTGTGTGCAGATGCCATAGCTGGGAAGTCATGGTCTGCCTCTTGTTAGATCCTGTCCTTTGTGAGGGCAATGGCTGTGTTCAGGTCACGTCTGTGTCCCCAGGATGCAGCCCAGGCAGGCACACAGGTGGAGGTGGAATGAGAGAGAGAGAAGAGGCCCTGGGTCTCAGCCCATAGGGCAGCAACTTGAATATTTTAGCTGCCTCCTTGGGGAGGGGGCATGTGGGTAGCAGTGGGGAGCACTCAGGAGGGTGGCCTCAGTTTACCCAGAGGGGCTGGGCTAATCAAATATTGAGCTATCTGCACCTGACCCAGGGGTTGGGAAGGGCTACTGGAGGTGAAGGGGCCAGGGTAAGGAGAAAATACTGCAGCAGCCACCGATCACCAGTCTGCCCCTAGGCCCAGGTGCTGGCGGAGCTGACAGGGTGGGGAGCCCACACCTGCCCAAAAACTGGTCAGTACTTCTATCCAGGGGGACACGGGCCCAAGATCCTCAGATCTGATTTTTAAAGAGAAACCAGGAATCCAGATATTTGTACCAGATTCCCAACATTTAAAATCTCAGCTCAATGTTTCTTTAAAAAGCCTTTGATGGCCAAACACAACACAGTGGGGGGCTGCACTGGGCCTAGGGCTGCCCATTTGTAACCTCTGGTTTGGGGGTGTGGCTACTGTGTTGGGGTCTGGTAGCGCCTCCCTGCAGCCACTCCAGGTCCTCAGGCCCCCATTAGTCTTCCAGTTTATGCGCCTGTTGAGTCTCTAATTTTCTGTCCAAAGGAGGAGCTCACTCAGGAGCTGTCTTGGCTCCAGGCGAGACAGCTGGGAGGAAGCAGGACCTTCATGGCATGGGACAGTCCTCAGCCAACAGGGTATGAGAGCTGGGGGATAAATGCCTGACCTCCTGCCCCTCCCAGGACCAGTCCCGAGGCTCATCTACACAGCTGTGCAGAGGGGCTCCAGAGAGGCTGAGTACCAAGCTCCCCCAGCAGTGTCTGGTGGTGACCAGGCCAGCTGTGCCCTGTCTACTGGCCTCCTGCCCTTCTTTCCCAGCTCCCACTCCAGCTTCCTGGGGCTACCGCCCAAATAAACCAGCTGCACCATGTCCTCCTTTCAGGCCTCTGCTCTCACTGGTTCCTCAAACGAAAACCATGAGATTTTGCTCATGGCAAAGCAACAAAAATCCTTTGAGGTGTGACAAACGCCAGGAAAGAAATGGGTGGCAGCTGCTGATGGAGGAAAGCAGGGGTCTGACATCAGAATAGCCCCTGGAAGTAACACTGATTCTGTGGACAGAGGATAAGGACAGAGGATGGGTGCAGGTGCAGGGGTGGGGGAGGGGGCTGGAGGGAGGAAAGGCAGGTGCCAAGGTCCTGGGAGGGGAATGAGTTGAGGGGTCGTCCAGGACAGGGCAGAGGGCTCGTGTGCTGCAAGTGGTGGGGTGTGGCCAGGGTGGGCTGCAGAGGTGGCCCAGGCTGGCTTCTTATTTTGGGTGCTGTATCAGTCAGGATTCTTCAGAGAAACAGAACCAACAGGAGATACACATAGGTAGATAGGTAGGTAGCTATAGATATACAGATTTATAGGCTGGGCACGGTGGTTCATGCCTGTAATCCCAGCACTTTGGGGGCCTGAGGCAGGACGATCACTTGAGGCCGGGAGTTCAAGATCAGCCTGGGCAACATAGTGAGACAAAAAAATAATAATAAATTCAGGTGTGCTGGCACACTCCTATAGTCCCAGCTGCTCGGGAGGCTGAAGCTGTAGGATCGCTTGAGCCTGGGAGTTCGAGGCTGCAGTGAGCTTTGATGGCAACACTGCACTCCACCCTGGGTGACAGAGTGAGACCCTGTTTCTAAAATAAAATGAAATTAAAAACGAGATTTACAGATGCCCCTCAATTTACAATGAGACTACATCTCAGTAAACCCATCCTAAGTTGAAAACAACTTTAGTACCTCGATAAACCTGTCACAAAGTTGAAAAATCGTCAGTTGAACCCTTAACAGTTGGGGACCATCTGTATTATGGGAATTGGCTCATGCAATTCTGGAAGCCGAGGAGTCCTAGAGTCTGCTGTCTGCAAGCTGGGAATCCCAGGAAAGCCAGTGTTGTTCCAGTCCAAGCTGGAAGGCCTGAGAGCCAGGGCCACTGATGTCCAAGGGCAGGAAGAGATGGATGTCCTGGATCAAGCAGAAAGCAAATTTGCCCTTTTTCCTCCTTGTTTTATTCGGGCCCTCAATGGATTGAATGGTGGCCACCCACAGTGGTGAGGGCGATCTGTTTCACTCGGTCTACTCATTCAAATGCTACTCTCTCCCTTTTTTTTTTGACTGAGTCTGGCTCTGTTGCGCAGGCTGGAGTGCAGTGGCACGATCTTGGCTCACTGCAAGCTTCACCTCCCGGGTTCACACCATTCTCCTGTCTCGACCTCCTGAGTAGCTGGGACTACAGGCGCCCGCCACCATGATCGGCTAATTTTTTGTATTTTTAGTAGAGACGGGGTTTCACCATGTTAGTCAGGATGGTCTCGATCTCCTGACCTCGTGATCTGCCTGCCTCGGCCTCCCAAAGTGCTGGGATTACAGGCGTGAGTCACTATGCCTGGCCTTCTTTTCTTTTCTTTTTTTTTTTTTTGTGATAGGGTCTCACTCTGTCACCCAGGCTGGAGTGTAGTGGCCAATCTCAGCTCACTGCAGACCTCTGCCTCCTGGGTTCAAATGATTTTCGTGCCTCAGCCTCCTGAGTAGCTGGGACTTCAGGTGCCTGCCACCATGCCCAGCTAATTTTTGTATTTTCGGTAGAGACAGGGTTTCACCATGTTGTTGGCCAGGCTGGTCTTGAACTCCTGACCTCAAGTGATCCTCCCACGTCAGCCTCCCAAAGTGCTGGAATTACAGGCGTGAGCCACCACACCCTGACTCAAATTCTACTCTCTTGCAGAAACACTCTCCCAGTCACACTTGGAAATCATGTCATGCCCACTATCTGGGCACCCCTTAGCCCAGTCAGGCCGACACATAAACTGAACCATCACAGTTGCCCCTGAGGATCAGCTGAGGACTTATAAAAATTCCAGGGCTCAGCTGTACCCAACAGGGGCCGGCTCCATGTACCTGAGGGGTCCTGAGTTACAGGTATTTCTTGAAGCCCCTCTGTTTTTCTGGCTGGGCTGTTGGTGAGACTCCCTGGCTGAAATTGCATGCGCCAGGCTGGGTCCTGGTGCTTGATTTACCTGCCTCCATTTCATCTACACAAGCAAGGACCCCGCCAGAAAGGTTCCCATTTTACAGATGAGGAAACTGAGTCTCGTGCAGTTTCACCACATACTCAAGGCCACAGGGATGGGGAGCATTGGTGCAGGGACTTGAACCTCGTCAGCTGCTGCAAAGCCTGCACTGCCACCTACTCCACCCTGCCTGAGGTCTCGCTGGTCACTGAGATACCAGCAGCAGCTCGGTCTCAGCTCAGATACCTGTGGAGGGTTGGGGGACACAGAATTTCTGATGACAGCAGAGGAAAGCACTCAAACACTCCTGCCCTTGGTAACCTGGCCCTGGCAAATTCTCCTGATCTTTGGCTAGTCCTGGTAAGACCTGGAAGACACCAAAGTGAGCACACACAGGGAGAGGCTGAAGGTTAGGGTCATGGGCATGAAGAACTGAATGGAATTCAGGCTTTAAGAATCTGGAACTGTATCCAAGAATGACTCCATCCATCCATCCATGCATCCATCCAACATACATAGAGAGCCCATGGGCCAGAGCCTGCACCCAGCTCCCAGAGAACAGGTGAAAATAAGACACAGTCTTTGCCTGTGGGTGAGTCTTTTGGAGAGGGAGAACTGAAATAAGAATTGTAAGGCTGGGCGCTGTGGCTCACATCTCTCATCTTAGTGCTTTGGGAGGCTGAGGTGAGAGGATTGCTTGAGCCCAGGACTTTGAGATCAGCCTGCACAAGGGACTTTGTCTCTACAAAAAAATTAATAAATTAACCGGGTGTGGCATGTACCTGTGGTCCCAGCTATGTGGGAGGCTGGGGAAGGAGGATCGTCTGAGTCCAGGAGGTTGAGGCTGCAGTAAACTATGATTGCACCACTGCTCTCCACCCTGAGTGACAGAACGTGATCCTGTCTCAAAAAAAAAAAAAAAAAAAGAGTTCCACAGTTCACAACACACTGTGACCTGTGATTTGTGTGCGTCATAGTGGCATCTCTGATCTGGGATGACATTTAGGGGTACAAGGACTCAGGCATAAATACCCTAGTCCCAGAGTGAGCTGGTTCTTCTGTTTTTTTTTGTTTTTGTTTTTGTTTTTGTTTTGAGACAGGGTCTCACTCTGTTGCCCAGGCTGGTGTGCAATGGTGCGATCTCAGCTCACTGCAACCTCCACCTCCTGGGTTCAAGCGATTCTCCTGCCTCAGCCTCCTGAGTAGCTGGGACCACAGGCCTGGTTAATGTTTGTATTTTTAGTAGAGATGGGGTTTCACCATGTGGCCAGGCTGGTCTCGAAGTCCTAACCTCGAGTGATCTGCCCACCTCAGCCTCCCAAAGTGCTGGGGTTACAGGCGTGAGCCACCGCGCCTGGCCTGTTAGCTCTTCTGATCCTATCACTGAGAAAATCTTGGTTAGGTGCCAACGGGCCTCCCCTATTAACAGGGAGCAGGCAAGGCTGGGCCCAGAGCCTGTGGCAGGTGCTAGAACCTGGTTAAAAATTTAGTGATATGGATTTGCTTGTACTGCATTTGTTTTTATATCTTTAATTTCTGGCAAGGGTAATGGGTCGAATGCTGAGCCCCTCTAAAAAGATGTCCACGTCCTGAACCTGGTCCCTGTGAATGTGACATTATTTGGAAATAGGGTTTTTGCAGAGGAAATGAAGGATCTTGAGTAAAGATCACCATTGATGAGGGCGGGCCCTAAATCCAGTGACTGCTGTCCTTACAAGAGAAAGGAGAGGGGGATTTGACACAGACACGGGGAAGAAGGTGCTGTGGGGAGAGGCAGGGACTGGAGTGATTCACTCATGGGGTGAGGAACGCCAAGTGCTGGAGCCACCGGAGCCGGGAGAGAGGCAGGAGGCAGCTTCTCCCTCTAAGCCTCCAGGAGGAGCAGCCCAACTGGCAGCTTGATTTTAGACTGTGGCCTGCAGAACTGTGGGAGAGTAAATATCTATTGTTTTAAGCTGCCCTGTTGGTGATCATCTGTCATGGCGGCCCTAGGAAATGAATGCGGCAGTGGTGCTGGTTTTCTGTTTCCAGTGAAAAGTTTTCGTCTTAAATAAATTGAAGTTAAAAGGCAAACATTTTAGAGTCAAGGAAGCAAGGCCAGGTGTTGTGGCACTTGCCTGTAGGCCCAGCTACTCAGGACACTGAGTTGGGAGGATTGCTTGAGTCTGAGAGATCCAGGCTGCAGTGAGCTGGGACCACACCGGTGCACTCCGGCCTGAGCAACATAGCAAGACCCCGTCTCAAAAAAGAAAAAAAAAAAAATGGCAGGGAAGCGACAGTGCGACAGTGGAGGTGACAGGCCGGCGTGTGTTCAGGGGGCACAGGCTGCCCTCTGGGAGGAAGTCAGACTGAGCCAGGCAGTGTCAGGACTGCAGGGACCAGGCAGAGCAGGGTGGGCCCCAGGGCAGGTGCACAGCCTGGGAGCCCAGGTGGCTGGTCTCTAAGTGGGGGTGGGTAGACCCAGGAGCCCTGGGGCTGTGGAGGATAGGGAAGCTTCACACTGTCCATCGGGCAGCCTTGAGTGAATCCCCAGGAAGCCCCTTCACCCCATGGGTGATTCAGAACCAACTTTCTTTTGGAGAACAGCTCTTTAGAGGTTAAGGGTTTTTTCCCAACGCCATGAAGTGCCACAGAGCAGCAGGAGGTGGGGGAAGGGGGTTTCCAGCAGCTGGCTGGCCAGCAATTGGTCTTCCCCTAGAGGTCACCGGCAGGCAGGGCACTACTACCTGCCCTTGCCGGCTCCTCCCTCTAGCTACCGTCAGGATGCTCCGGGCCTGTTGGGCATATCCACTGGACCCTGTGAGGCTTCGCTTCATGGCTACGGAGTGGGACCCTCCCGAGGCTCTGGGGAAAATACTGACAGCAGCCGGTCTACGCACATCACTTCCAACCACTGAGCAGGGGATATACAGACATGCTCTGGGGACACCAGAGATGCGGCCCCAGCCTCTCAACCAGCCCCAGGCAACCCCTGGGTTTGAACCTGGGCTGGGAATGCAAGGAGGGAGGAGCTGTCACCCAGCAGGTCTCAGACATGTAAATGCCCACAAGGCCTGAGACCCGGGTGAAGCGGGGGCATGGGAGGGCAGCTCTGCCCTGGGCAGTGGCTTCCTCCTGTTGGCATAGCCCCAACCCTTGGCATGCGGTGAAGGAAAGGGGTTCCTTGTTCATTCTTTCTTGACTCAACTTGGTTTTCCTCTCAAGACCCAGAAGTTCCTGGCCATTTCTGGGTAGGGTTTAAGCCGGATGGTCAGATTTTGAGAACCTGTGATCCTGTTTCCAGGGATTCCTGGGTTTCACGCTGGTGGACGTTGGTGTTTCCGAGTCATGCCCACTCCAGCACTTCACCTGACTCTGTCCTCGGTGGGGAGTCTTCCTGCTTCCCTTGGCCTAGCCTGGCAACAATGCGGCTGCTCGCTACGCTTGTCCTGCAAGGTAGGGCTTGGCTGTCCCACTCCACAGATGCAGAGCCTGAGGCCTGGATGGGCAGCCACCTGCCCAACAGGGAAAAGATGCAGAATGTGGACCACGATCCCTGCACCCAGCAGAGGTAGGGCGGGGACACTTCCTGATGGGGCCGACTGCCCCTGAGCAGTTATTCCCGGTCTCCGGTTAGTATGAGCCCCGACAACCTTTTAGGAACCCAGGGATGGGAGGGAACTTGGCACAGGGAGGAGGGAGAGGGAGGGGCTCCAGCCACCACACCCCTGCCAAGCGGCTGCGCCGGGATGAGGGGTCATTGGCTGGGAACCTTCCCCTGTACCAGGCCACAGCCTCCTGCCACAGCCCCCAAGAGCAGCACGCTACATTCTTGGTAACTTTTTTTCTCTTTTATTGCCAAGTTTAAATTTACAAGGAAGTTCCAGTTTTCATTTCCACCCTCGTGTTCGGTACCCATGAAGCATGAGTCACGCTGGCGAAAGGAGGTACTTCCCTAGAGCGGTCCCGAGGCTCAGCGGCATCGAGGTTTTCCAACCCTCGGTCCTCACTGAGACAAAAATTATTTACATATTTTTAGTTCAAGGAAACATAAGGAACTCGTACAGTGTATGCCCAATGTCAAGATGACTACATTAAATGCTTCAGATTCATTTATTGCATCTAGACAAGAAGACCAAAATCAGTTCACCCCACGCCTTTTCAAAAAACGGTGCATCTCAGAGACCTTAGAGGAATCTAGCGCGTGTCTGGCAGGGTTGCGCTTCTTCACCTGCCCCTTGGGTTGCTTGTGAACGCCAGCGTTTGGGTCATGGGAGGCTGCCAAGGCTGGGGGAGAGGGACCAGGTTGGGAGGGCGGCAGAGGAGGGGCTGCTCACGGAGGCCTCTCCTCCCAACCCTAGGCCATAGCGGAGGCTGGCCCTTCTGCCTGGGGGAGCACCTCAGCTGGCCTCATCTGACCTGCTGGGACAGGTACCTCCCACGTACAGAAAGGGATGAGCACACCTCCACAGCAGCATTCAAAGCCAAGGTTTGGGAGTTCCTGCGGCCTACCCTGCTCCCTGACTTGGCAAACCGAGCCAGATGGTGCACAGCGGAAGGGTGGACCAGGGCCTGGGCCATAACTCTAAGTGCTCTCTGCAGGGACTCGGGGGGCGGGCCAGATGGGTCTGTGGGGGCTGACCTCAGATCTCTGAGGCTATGACCTGAGTGTCAGAAGCCACAGCCCCCGCTGTGGGCCTTCTCACCCTCCTGGTTCTTCCTCCGGATGCCAGGGACCCAGCATGTCTCGTCTGGACTGGCCTGTCTGGGAGTGCCCCAGCTATGAGGTTTGCGGGGAGCTCCTGAAGACACAGCTGTGCCCACTGCCGCTGAGACCCGGATGAGGTGGGGTCCTTTGGAGCCAAAATGGCTGGTGGCCTCCAATGGGCTCCCAGACCTCCTTACATAAGAAAAGCTTCTGGGAGTCCTGGTTATAGGAAATCCTCACCCCACATACCTGGAGGTGCCCCCAGAGGCAAGTCGCCAGCCCCAGCTGAAAGAGGCCCCTGAGAGTGACCCTGCAAGCCTGCACAGGGGAACTGCCGTCCTTGGCCAGGGATGCAGGGTAGAAGCCCTGCCCTGAGCAGTGTCTTTTATCCTCTGCTGGTCCTCCCGGGCATGCTGTCCAGCCCTGGCCAAGAACTCTCTCCTTCAGTGCTCAGTGTTCACAAGGCCAGCTGGAGCCCAGAGACTTCTGATAGCAGGCTGGTGGCCCACCCGTGTGGCGTGGAGTGAGCTGCAGGCTGTTCCTCCCAGTCATGCGTTGGGGCGGGGCAGCCACTTGCCTTCTCTAGTTTCTGCTGCCCCATAGACAGAGTCATTTCAAAACCAGAAGTGCATGTCTCAGGGGCTAGCCAGCTTCGGCCAGCTTGATCCTCTCTACCCCTCTTGCTCTTGCAAAATTAAGCAACACACAGGCTGCTTGCTGGGTGTGGGGTATCCCGTCTCCTGATGCTGTGGTCCTTCTCCCCATGATGGTCTTCCCCCTGCCCTACTCTGCCTTCCTTCTCTTCCAGGGACTCTGCACATGGCCATGGTGGTCACAGTTTGCCCTTCCTTGGGGTTTCTGCCCACGTGGCCCTCTTTCTGAGCTGTGTCTTTTCTCTATTGAAGCAAAGGTCCTTGTACCTGCAGCCATGAAGGCTGGGTGGGCACAGCTACCCGGAGGGCTTCTGATGACCCACGAAGGCTGGGTGGGCACAGCTACCATGGGCGCCACTCCCCCTCCTTGGCAGGACTGTGTTTCCTTCAGGAGGCTGAAAACTGCCCTTGGCAGGCTGTGCCGGGACAGCTGGCTTGGCAGAGGAGATAGAGACTCTGTTCCTCTAAAATGCAGGCGGTAAAAGATCTCAGCGCGGCTACCCAGGCTACCCCATGGCCAGGCTCCGGCGGACACCTAACGCCCCTGGTGGGCACATCTGTGGGCAGGTCTGGAGGAAAGTTGTGGAAGGTCTCACCAGTGACTAGAGAGGTGAGGGGCCGCTGGCCCTGGTGGACTTGGGGAGGGTGGATGACGGCCCGGGCCGTGAGTGCTGTGTCCGGCTCCCAAGCTGGCTGAGTAGAAAGGAACATCTTCGGGGCTGTCTGATGCATCTGGGTCCTTGCCTGTACACACCCAGCCTGAATGGGGAAGGGAACCATGGGGATTTAATTTTCAGATCAGCAGCAGTAGCAGAAAGGGAGAGTGACAGACTCAGAGCTCTGGGGACACCACGCCCTTGCAGCTGGAGGGGAGCTGGCTCTGGGTCATCTCTCAGCACACGTGGGCACACACAGTCGAGTGGCAGGTGACGCTGAGGGTGGCTTCCTTTGATTTCCATCATGGCCACAGGGTCTGGAGTCTTCACAGTCCCAAGTGGTTCGTTCTTAGAGATGGCAACACTGAAGAAGATGCTGGAAGCTGTCTCTGTTTGGTTTTGGTGACGAGAAATGAGGAAGCGTCCTGAGTGGGGAGCTGGCTACATTCTTTTCCTGGAGAAATCTTTCCATGATGGGAGGCCTCTCGGCTGCTACGGCAGAAAACCGTCCAGCCCTCTCAGCTCTGTGTGTACCTGAGAATACATGTATCTCCCTTGTTTTTGTTTAAAAAATAATCTAAACTTTCCAGGAAGGTACTTCATTATTCCACAGGTTTGCAGAGTTAGTGAGTAACAAAGAATCACTTAAGTAAATGGAAAAAGCCACACTAAGAACTCTAAAACATCAGGAAAGGTCCAGTGAAAATGATAATGAAATCTTAACTGTATTATTACACTTTTCACATGACATCAAACCTTAGTGCTGATGTTTTTGGACTCTTTTTTTAAATAGAAGTTTTAAAAATAAATGTTCACCTGCTGCCAAAAGCGGAAATAAATATCCAAAGGAGATGTTTATCTAAGTCTGCTTTTCTACAAATTTCTACGTACAGTGACCTGGTCCAATTCTTCTGTGCACACTGGGGCTGGTGACAGAGGAGCCATATGACAGAGGAAGCAAGAGGTGCCAGTGGGTCCTGCCACCCAGGGCTCAGAGACACGGAGCCCAGGCAGCTCCCTGAGGTGGCTGGTGCAGTCATCTACATTCGCCAGGGTGTCTCCGCTGGTCCCAGCCTGCACGTGAAGAGATGCAAAGTGAAAAAGGAATTCAAGGGCAACATGGCCTTCTTCCCATTCAAGGGAGCGCAGGGATAGGTGGTTGAGATGGCTGCTGGGAGCTGCAGAGAACGGTGGGTGCTCCCAGCATGTCTTGCCAGTCAGCGGCACTGGGGTCCCTACCAGCAGGGCCACACAAAGGGAGGCCCCAGCACTGACTCAGTCCTCAGCAGGGCCCACAGGCTCAGCACATGCAGCCTCTTCGCCCAGGGGCTCCGTGCAGGCGGCGGCTGGTGTGGACAGCGGGGGGATGCCGGTGAGGCTGCGGAGGCTGTGGGGGTCAACTGGGGGGACAAGGGTCAGCGACTCGACGCTCAGCGTGTCAGCCGTGTCCTCGCAGAGCAGGGAAATGGTGGGCTGCTGGGCAGGGACGAGGCTGGGGGATAGGCTGGCTGTCTCCACGGCTGCGCTCCTGGCCATGTTCTTGCTGGGCTTGGAGTCTGCTTCCGTTTCGTTGACGATTACCAACTGGTCAGGAAGGTGAGGCTTAGGCAGTTCTGGAGTCATGGGGGCATCTGGATTGGGGGAGAGAAACCAGAAACACACTGAGCCCTTGAGACATCCCGTTGCGCTGTGCCCTCTGCTCCCATCCTGAACCGTGGCCCTGGTGAGCTAGGTGGGAGGTGGCTGGCTGGTGTGAGGGCTCAACGTGGCTCCACTCACTCCTTTTGGGGCCACAGAACCTGCAAAACCCAGTCTGACCTAGGCCTGGGGAAAATGCAGCAGGGCCTAGGGTTACCCTGACTTGTGATATGAGGGGAAAATTCAGGGCCTGTGCAAAATCAGCATGTGGATTTTGTGCAAAAGCACAGCACGTGCAAAAGCACAGTTCCTGGGTGCAGAGACCTGGCTGACAGGATTTATGTGCGGGCAAATCTCAGGCCTGCCGGATAATAAATACTTGTTTAGGAAGTAAATGGGCTTGGGTGTGCTCGTAATGTCAGGCCATTTCCAGAGTATACATTTGATGACATTTACCCAAGAGGAAACCCACTGCAATATTTAAAAAAAAAAAAAAAAAAGAAAGAAAAAAAGGAAATTCTGTAGAACTTTTCAGCTTGCAAAACCAAAACAAAACCTTGGCCTGCCTCCTCCTGCTCCTCAAAGTGCTGAACCAGCACCCACCAAGGGGCTGCTGTGGTTAGTCAGGCCATTACTGTCCCAAGCTTCCCGGCGGCGGCCACTGAGAAACCACGCCAGGACCAAGGCAGGCGAGGTTCCACCCAATGCAGTTATTCTTAGGGCAGCAATTTCTTTTCTTGGTGCTTTTTTTTTTTTTTTTGGCAGAGTCTCACTCTGTTGCCCAGGCTGGAGTGCAGTGGCGTGATCTTGGCTCACTGCAACCTCCACCTCCCAGGGTCAAGTGATTCTCGTGCCTCAGCCTCCCGAGTAGTTGTGATAACAGCCGTCTGCCGCCACATCTGGCTAATTTTTGTATTTTTGTAGAGATGAGGTTTCACCATGTTGGCCAGGCTGGTTTCAAACTCCTGACCTCAAGTGATCCGCCCGCCTCGGCCTCCCAAAGTGCTGGGATTACAGGCATGAGCCACCACGCCCGGCCCTTGGTGCTTTTCCAAATCCTACAGACACACGGTGGCCCATCTGCCTTCTAATGATGAACCTGCCTGAACAGAAACACCAGATGCAGCTGGAATTCATCGTGGAAAACATATTCCAGCACTTTAGATGCTGGGTGTTTAAAAACATTGAGAAGACGAGAGTGGGCATCCTGCTTGGAGAGTGAATTCTCATTTGCACAGAGCTGGGGGTCCCCAAGCCATGGCAGGAGGTGCTGACGATGCCATATCAAGCTAAGAGTGACAGCAGCCTGGGGCCCGGGAAGCATGGTAGAATTTTTTTTTTTTGTTCAGCGTGATTCCAGTTTAGTTTTTTATTTTCTAAGTCAGGCCAAAATAAAACAGAACAGCAAACGGAACATAAAGCAAAATAACGGAAAAACAAAGAACGAAATAAAAGCAGGCAGCATATAGAAAGGGAAGAGGGAGAGGAAGAGAGCTCTCATCATGGAGCGAAAGCACAAGAGACAGACTGGATTTCAAAGCACACACCAGCATTTCTCCCCACAAGACTCCGGGCAAGATGAACTCTAAAAGGTTCCAATTCATTTCATTTCTTTTGTCTGAGATGGGGTCTCACTCTGTCACCGAGGCTGGAGTGCAGTGGCATGATCATAGCTCACTGCAGCCTCAACCTTCTGGGCTCAAGCAGTCCTTGAGTACTCACTGCCTCATGCCTCAGCCTCTTGAGTAGCTGGGACTACAGGCCCGTTCCACCACATCTGGCTAATTTTTAAAATTTTCTGTAGAGACAGGGTCTTGTTACGTTGCCCACGTTGGTCTGGAACTTCTGGGCTCAAGCAGTCCTTCTGCCTTGGCCTCTCAAAGTGCAGGGATGTGCACAGGTGTGAGCCACTGTGCCCAGCCCAATTAGATTCTTCCTAAGGCCTTTTTTTAAAAAGAGAGAGAGAGAGAGAGAAGATCTAGAGGAAACCATTGCATGAGGCTTTGGTCCTCGCTCTGGGAGGGTGGCAATGGGCATCAGTGAACACTAGTGGAAAAAGTGATTTGAGGTGTGATTTGAGCCCACAAATGCTGAGTAAACACTACATGGTTTCTTTGAATTTCAACTAATTTGCTCCATTCAGTAAGGAGGCTTGTGGTGCTGGGCTGGTTTCAGCTCAGGCGTGCACCCTGACCTAGCATGATCTGCCTGCTATTCCTCAGAACCTGTGGTTCTCTGCGCAGGGCTCACCTGCTCTGGTGGCCTCTGCCCTTGCTTCAAATGGGCATGAGCAGATCTATGACGAACTCACACACATGTGGATCCACATATAAGTTTCGCTGCTGAGGAGGCAGTTTAGAAATGACTAACTCCCCAAATGGTACTGTCCTACCATCTGGAGACAGAGTAGCCAAACGTTTCCTTCATGTTTTCTTAAAACTTCTATGTAAGTGTTTTCTCTCTTTGCTCAAGTCCGCATTTGCATGCAGATACTCAAAATGCTGGCCAACTTCGTTCTCTGCTCCTTAATGGGGTGTTTGGTGATGAGAATAATCAGGGATGTGGAAACCTTGTAGGCAAATATATCAAAAAGAGTAAACCAATTAACAAACAATAGCACGCGCACAGAACTGTTTCTTCTTCAGGAAAAGGACCAACAATTTTTATTAAAAGGATTCGTTTTCCCCCTAAAGGTAGCCTCTTTTTTAATAGGAAGAAAATAACCCCTTCTTACCCATTGCCTACGACCTGGCCTTGTTGTTGCTGCACTGCTTCCTGAACTTCATCTACACGTGTATCCAACCAAGGGAGGTAAAAAAGGAGAACTCTGCCAGGTTTTCACTGGGGGGAAAATTACCCAGTGAGGACACATTTTGTTTCTAGTCAAGCGCTGAACTGCAAAAGTTACTGGTGAAGCCCTGGCTTCGTGCTTGCTGGTGTTTTTGAACTCGAGGGCCACAAGTTGAGGCCAGGCCCAGGAAATGAGGGATTTGGAGAAAAGTCTGACTTCCTGGCCATGGGCTGGGGAGACAGCGCCGAGGGGGTAATGGGACGTTCAGGAAGGCCATGTTTCCACAAGCAGTGGACAGACCTCCTGTGGCTGTGGCCTGTGAGGACACCAAGGCAGCAGGTCCCCCACATGCCTGGCCAGCACCTCTGAAACTGATCTGCAGGTCTAGGATGGGGCTTTAACATATCCTTGTCAAGCAAGTGGTGACTTCCAGCAAAAACTTGGATTTGTTGTGCTGGGCTGGGAAAAGGTGGGGCTGAGTGTTGTGGGGAAGAAAAGGATGGTACCTGTAGAACAAGTGCAGGGCAAAGCTCAGAGAAAATAGGATTTCAACACAAAAGAAGGCAAAGGCTCCCAGCAGACAAGCGCAAGGCCAATGGAGAAAAGCGCATCAGAAACCAGAGAAGAAGCGTCACAGGGGAGGCAGCAGGGATGGTCCCAACAGCGAGCCAGGCTGCTGGGTGGCGGCCCATGGACTAGCCTCATCGCTGTGTGGGTGCTACTCAGAAAGGGATATGGGGGGGGCCACATCCATCCATGTGTCTACGAAGGAAATGGCTCTTGGCCTTTGGTCAAAACAGGACTGAATTTGTCACTTATCTTAGAGCAAGGCCAGGGGAAGAAAGGAAAAAAGAAACGAGACTTCTTGGTTGCTTTCTACAAATTCTCACTTCGCCAGCCAACTGCCGCCCAACCCCCATGGCCTAAACTGCGGGGACCCCTGGGGGACTTGGCGGGAGCATCTGCTTCTGGCCCGGGCTGAGCCTGATGCTGCTGCACACTTCACAGAGGACAGCGTTTCCAGGCTGTACAGGTCTGGCTCAGAAGGACCGCCGTGAAGGTCAAGGGCCGGGGATCTGGTTTTCACATGAGGTGAGGCCAGAAAGGGAGCAGGGAGAGCCAACTTTGGGGGAAACTGGGGAAGTGCCGCCTTGGCAAATGGCTCTGTGCTCAGGCCCAGCTTGGCCCACCTTGCCAGCGTGGACCCTGCCGACTGTGGAAATGCAGCATGGCGAGTGGACGTCGCGGCCCGAGCGGCTCCCAGGGGAGACCTGCCTGAATTGACTGTGCGTGAGGTGTCGTGGCAGCCGCCGTTCGGAGCACTAAACCCAGTGGCCGCCATGACTGTCGGCCTCCGACAGGCTGAACACTCGCCGGCGTCCTTTCCTGCCACTTCTGACTAGAGGGAAAACACAGCGACAGATCATAGAAAGCCTTTAACAATGGGACGGCAGAGGCGACATGGAGGGGACACAGAGCAGCAGTGGACGCTGAGCACTGACGGCGGGGGGGGAGTCGTGGGGCAGTGCCCAGCATGGGCTTGTGGCCACCGGAGCATGGGGTGCTGGCCCCCCATGCAGAGAAGACACCCCCCATGCAACCCCCAGGACGAGGCAGGGTTGGGATCACTCAGAACCAAGTTGTTCACTCGTGCATCTTAATCGGGGGCAGAGAAGGTGGGGTCCTGTTGGAAAGGAAAGACGGGTTCATCCGCAACATCTAGTCTCGGTCGGAAGCCTCAGGGGACAGAAGAACAGAATCACCTGTCGGTTTTAGATGTGGCCCAGGAGTTAGGACACGAAAACCCTGCATCCTCAGGACAGTGTGAGGAGGGCAGGGTGTGTGGCTGGAGGACTGGTGTCAGACCAGCTAAGTGAATCAAGCAGATTTCTGACCCCAAGTGAGGAAGTTCTTGGTGTTACACGCTGACGCCAACAGCACAGCTCCGAGTCCTGGGAAAGCTCAGATGCTCGAGGCGCTCCACGAGCCTCTCCCTCAGCCACCTATCTGGGCAGCGACTTGGTGACCCGTGCCTTTGAAAATCAAGACTGAAACACAGCAGGAGAGCTGAGACCAGGTGCCAGGTGGCCAAGTGGGGCTTCTAATTGGCTGAAATAAAAACGTCAGGAGCATCTCACTGCGAAGGGAGAAACCACACTCTCAGAGACAAAGGCGGGTGAACACACAGCTTGAAAGTGACACCATAGAGCACTACAGTGTGAAGGTCCTTAGATGCCACTGGACTATACACTGAAAAATGGCGAAAATAGTAAGGTTTATGTTATCCGTATGTTACCACAATAAAAAAGGATGATGCCACAGAGAAAACTGAGGAGAAAAGGGAACATATCTTATTTGGGGTTTCTATCCTTAAAACTCCAGCAGGACAGTGGTGACCGAGTTCAGTGGCACGCGGGTGGGTTTCAGGCCATCTGACTCTCAGTTGGCCCAAATGGGAGGTGTCGTGGGGTGAAGGGGGCTCATATGGACACAGACACAGGGGTGGGTCCACATGGGAGGGAAGCCAGGGAAGCTCCCTGTACTGGGCTGTCAACAGCAGCCAGACCCGTCTTTCTTTCTATAAAACCTCAGGGGACAATCGAGCTGGCCATGGCTCATAACCCAATGTGGTTTTGTTTGTTTGTTTGTTTTGAGACAGAGTCTCGCTCGGTTGCCCAGGCTGGAGCGCAGTGGCATGATCTCAGCTCACTGCAACCTCTGCCTCCCAGGTTCAAGCAATTCTTCTGCCTCAGTCTTCTGAGTAGCTGGGATTACAGAATGCCTGCCACCATGCCTGGCTAATTTTTGTATTTTTAGTAGAGATGGGGGTTCACCAGGTTGGCCCGGCTGATCTCGAACTCCTGACCTCACGTGATCCACCCGCCTTGGCCTCCCAAAGTGCTGCAATTACAGGCATGAACCATCACACTCGGCCCTTTTTGTTTTTTAAAAATGAATATTTAATTACACCTACTATGTGCTCCCCCAAATTAAAAATAAATAAATAAGCAGGCTGACATTCATGCTGTTGTCAGTTTTGAACAAACGGTTTTCTGTCTTCCCAATGTAGCTCACGTGGAATGTATATGAACTCCAAGTAATCTGGAGCTCAGAGGTGTGAGTGGGTTGTTTAAGAAACTCACTGTAGGTTAGAGTTCTTATCTGAGGAGATGGTTTTCCTATCAGCATCTCACCCAGAGAGTGTGAGTGTGTGTATGTGACTGTGTGCATGTGTGTGTGAGACCATGTACATACATTTGTGACTGTGTGCATGTATGTCAATGTGGCTGTGTATTTATGTGTGACTATGTAAGTCCATCTGTATATCTGTGACTGCGTAAGCATGTGCAGTGGCATATGTGTGACTGTGTATGTGTGTGACTATGCATGCTCATTTGTATATGTGAGTGTGTATGTGCAGTGACATGTGTGTGACTGTATATGTGTGTGTGACTGCGTATGTATGTATGTGTGGGAGTGTGACTATGCATGCACATTTGTAGGTGTGAGTATGTGTACTGGCATGTGTATGACTGTGTATGTGTGTGTAACTATGCATGCACATTTGTATATGTGAGTGTGTATGTGCAGTGGCATGTGTGTGACTGTGTATGTGTGTGTGACTATGCATGCACATTTGTATATGTGAGTATGTGCAGTGGCATGTGTGTGACTGTGTATGTGTATGTGACTATGAGCATGTATATATGTGTGGGAGTGTGACTATGCATGCACATTTGTATATGTGAGTGTGTATGTGCCCTGGTATGTGTATGACTATGTGTGGGAGTGTGACTATGCATGCACATTTGTATGTGTGAATGTGTATGTGTACTGGCATGTGTGTGACTGTGTGTGACTATGCATGCACATTTGTATGTGTGAGTGTGTATATGTACTGGCATGTGTGTGTGTGGGAGTGTGACTATGCATGCACATTTGTAAGTGTGGCTGTATGAACATGTGCATTGTCATGTGTGACTGTGTGTGTGCAGAAGTGTCACTGTGTGGGTGCACAGTGGTATCCCAGAAGATATTTCTAATGTTTTCCTGTGGCCCCACATGTGGTTCTAAAATTGGGTAGTTTTTCACTTTCCCGCTGTATATTCTTTGCAAGTTCAGCTTCTCAAAACCATAAAATGTTTAAGGGGAAAAAATGCTGATTCCAACCCTGCAATTTTCTCACTAGGGGCTGGCTGAGGCCTGCCAGGCTAGCTCTGCTGGATGTGTGGGCGACAAGATGCCTGGCTCCTGGACACGTCGTGGGGAGGGTGTTGGGCTCTCCCCACAGAGCACTGGAGGATCTCACAGCACTTCTTGAAAGGACCGGCCATTAAAGTGCCCTGGGGCACAGTTACTCGGGTCATCAGGGAGTTCAGTGTCGACTTTCCCTTTGGTCTGGGGCCGGCACTGAAAGAGCCACTCCAGGGCATCCATAGCTCTGCCGCTGGTGTGCGAATGAGGCTCAGAGGCAGGTGCTGCACCCAGAGGGAGCCTCCAGGTGACCAGGGAGCCAGTGACCCCTCGGGGCTGTCCCCTTCCCCCTTCTGGCTGAGAGTCCCTCGCCTGTGCTGGGCCTGAAGCTACCACTGGGCCATAGGCTGTGGCCCTGATGGGCATGGGAACTGTTCCTCAAAGGTGTCCTTCCCCTGCCCACAGCCCATCTGCATTTGGGAAGACAGAATGTACAGGCAGACCCCAGGGAGATGGGCAAAAGGAATCCACTGGTCTCCAGGAGACTGTGGTTTTGGGCCCTGGTGGATTCATGTGAGACCCAAAGGCCACCTTCCTCATGGACCAGGGCCTCGCCAACCCCTCGTCCCCCGGCTGTCATCTCCAGCAATGCCACCTCTGGGAGCCTCCCGCAGCTGTTCTGTGTCAGCTGTGGGAACCTACTGCACCTTTCCTTTGTCACAGTTTGTAACTGCACGTGCTTCTGGGTGGCCACCTGATAGGCCTCAGGCAGCCCGCCTGCCTGCAAGATCATGCTTTTTGCCACATTGTATCCCGAATGCTGTGCACAGTAGGGACTTATCCTAATCCTGCTTGCTTACAAAAAAATAGTTTAGTGAGACAGGGAGTGGAGTGCCCAAACCCAGGGAAGATAAGATCCAGGGAGATGAGCCACTAAGAGGATGGAAGGCCACGTGGGGGCTGGGTGGGTGGAGAGACCTCTTGGATCAGGTCTCAAGTCCACAAAACCAAGAGGAGAGCCTGAGCCTAAATCCTGGGAGCGAGGCTGAGGTCCCCACAGGAAAGTGAGAACATGTTTGGGATAAATGTGGGGAGTTTTCAACCCCAGGCAGGAAACCTAAGGTCTCCTGAGCTGGACACAGGGTGGAGGCGGAAAACCCAATTGAGCATCAGCTTGTTTCACTGCCTCATGTGGGATGAACCCACGTGGGCTCCCTGGGGTCCACTTTGCTACTGATTTTAAGAAAGCCCCAAGTCTTCCTCCCACAGGGGTTCACACCACCCAGCCTTCTACGGCTGGGGCTGCACATGTTAGCAGGCCTTCATGAGTGGGGCCGTGACTTTTCACTTGGGCCCTAGAGCGGCCATCCATGTTGGAAGGAGAAACACATTTCATGGGCTGCCTCCAACCACGATCCACACTGGGGCCCGGGTCTCTGGGACACCCTGGAGGTGCCTGAGACAGTCTTGGACACCGCATCAGATATTCTGCTAGCTGTTTCAGAAGGTGGGCATGGGCTTTAGGGTTGCCAAGGCTAGGCTTCAGATCCTGGCTCCTCTGCTGGCTAGCTGCATCCTCTGGGCCAAGTTGCACAACCTTTCTGGGCCTCTGTGTTTTCTACTGTACAGTGTGAGGTGGAGCGTGGCAGGATTTAACAAGGGGACTTCTGTGAAGTGCCTACGAGCATGGTGTCTGGCACAGGCGGGCTCAATTTCAGGAGTGTCCACCTGGGATGCCACATAGCAGGTGCACACTGAGAAGGCCCTGCTGTGGCTACAGCAGGAGCCCATGCTGACTGGTGGGTGCCTGGGCCACAACAACTGTCAAAACAGCATGAAGGTCACTCCCAGCTTTCAACAACTTCCTTGAACAATTCAAGTGTTCAAAACCGTGGGCCAGAGCTATGGAAAATTGGGCCCGTCTCATCACTCGAGGGATGGCATATCTTGTGTACTTTCCCAACCAAACACCTGGCCATGCAAAGTGTGCTTTCAATGGCAAAGGAGGGCCAGGTGTGATGGCTCATGCCTGTAATTCCAGCACTTTGGGAGGCCGAGGTGGGTGGATCACTTGAGGTCAGTAGTTCAAGACCAGCCTGGCCAACATGGTGAAACCCCATCTCTACTAAAAACACAAAAATTAGTTGGGCATGGTGGTGCGCATATGTAATTCCAGCTACTCAGGAGGCTGAGGTGAGAGAATTGCTTGAATCTGGGAGGTGGAGGTTGTAGTGAGCCAAGATTGCGACACTGCATTTCAGCCTGGGCAACTGAGCAAGACTCTGTCTCAAAAAAACAAAAACAAAAACGAAAAAACAAATCAGTGGCAAAGAAGCCACTGGGGTTTGCTAGTTCTCACTTCAGAGGGTCTGGCAGCCGCTCTCTACAAGGGGGAGCTTCCCGGACTCTGGGAGGCTCCATAATCACAGAGACGGGAACACTTCTGACTTAGCACTGTGCCCTCAAAAACCACTTTGAGGACAAGCTGCCCCTTGTGGGGGCTGCAGCTGTCTTCTGCTGTCTAGGCTGAAGGCAGTGGGCGGTTAGGATGAATGAGCTTGGAGGAGAGGTCCTGGCCCACCCTGCTGCTTGGCTGGCCCTTCAAGGATGTCATCCCTGGTGGATCAGGGCCAGGTCCCTGGTGGGTGGAAAATAGGGTGAGCGAGCCATGCAGGGTGACCTTCCTTCATCAAAAGCCTGAATGCTGGGCCGCACTCTGAGCTGATGTCAAATCAGGCAACTGGCAGAAGGGCTCCCATCCCAACAAAGCTGTCTCCCTTCTCCTGCCCTTGGCTTTCTCTCCTCTGCGTCTTGGTGGAACAGCAGGCAGATGTTGGAACCATCTGGTTAGACCCATTCCTACAAGGAACATGGAAAGCCCATATGCTTTGTTCTGGGTGGACTGGGAGGGAGATTGCAGGGTGGCCTGGAAGTCTGGCCTCAAGACAGGGAGGAGCTTGTGGGCTCTGATGTGCTCTCCTGCCAGGGATCAATAGCTACGTCCTGAGGCATCCATAAGAGTAAAGCCCAGGCTGCCCGCCGGGCCCGGCCCTTCATCAGGTGAGTTATCTCAGTGTCTGCAGAGCCGGACAGGCAGGCTGGGCCTCAGGCTTTTACTGTCATGCTGCATAAAGAATGGGGACCTATACGCTCGTCTCCGCAGGCGTGCTGGGGATGCACCAAATGGGAGCAGACACCTCGGAGGTCCTGACTCTCACTTATCGACTGGGACTGCCTGGCCACCTGACAGCCAGGCTAAGAGCCACTGGATTTCTGAGATGAGAAGACACGGCGCTGATACCACGCAGGGGATGGTGGGGGTAGGGACAGAGGGGCTGAGGGACGCCAAGAAAAAAGAAACTAGCACACGCTGCAGACACCAGGCCCTGGGAAAATGCAGAGTTGAAGCTTCAGGGGTCACATTCAGGTGGGCAGCCATATACAGAAGTCCATTTTTGATCATTTTTGATACTGTGGGTCTTTGCTTGTTTTAACTTTAGGCAAAGAAGTGTATGGCTCTTTGCTCACTTAGCTGTTGGCTGTACGTTCTTAAAAATGACAAAAAGGTGACTACAGCTATAAGGGGAAGGAAGCTTTCACTCCCAGTGGAATGGTAAATATGTGCGTTGGGCTGCCCATGCAGACACAGAAGTGCGCACACGCAGGCAGGGGGTGGATGCGCACACAGGCACATGAACACACAACCCTGTACGCCCACCCCTGAGCAAGCATGAAACCGGGATCAAGAGGGCTACTGGGGATGCGCCTTAGTTTCTGAAAGAAGCTCTGCCGGAATCTCCCAGCTACAAGCCTGGCAACAGTGGTGGCATCTGCTTGGATGTGCAGCCAACCTTAAATTGGGCTCAGAAATAGCTCACAAGGGGTGGTCATGTCCTGGAGCAGGTGCTGAGTGGAAGAGGATCTCTCAGTAAGGTGGCTGTGGGGTGACCTTCCTGCCTGGGCCTTGTGAAGTCAATAGGAAATGGAGGTAACATTGTGTGTGGATGGGAGAGACACAGGTGGGTTGGGGTACTCTGAGCCACAGCATGAACTGGAAATGCAAAAGCTAGAAGTGCCAGAGAGAGAGAGGTGTAGGTGCCCAGGGAGATCTTGGCTCCTGGTGCTGACAGGATGGTGACCAAGGGCCCTCGACCTCCCTGGCTCTGCAGTGGCCCGTGTCCTCCTGCCATGATCCATCAATCCAGAACTTAATCAGAGCTGTGCCAGGTGCCCCTGAAATATGATGAGTGAGGGCTCTGGAGGGGAACTTGCAGGAACAATGAAGGATACTGAGGGTCCCCAGTCAGAGGTGCAGGCAGTTGGTGTGACCCCCCTAGACCCATGGTGGGGGGATGCTGCTGGGGCACAGAACATCCCGCTGGCTCAAGGCCATGGATGCTCATCTCTGCTCCTCTGGCTACAATTTGGGGCCATGTTGTTCCAGAGGCCTGGTGTCTGTACTCCCCCACATCTCATGCAGTGAATAGCTCACAGCAGCCGAGAACGAGGAGCCGGGGCATGTCCCATTCCAGGCTGACTCCAGGGGCTCCCATTCACTCCCGGGTTCCCTCTGTGCCATGTCTGAAGTGGAGTAAGTTGAAGGATGGCAGGATACCACTTCATCACATCCTACCAAAGAGTGGCAAAGTGCATGCCTACTCGGAGAACCGGACCGCACCACATTTAAGGATAAAACTGGTATGTTACAGAGGAAAAAAAAAAAATTAGCAGGAACACGATTCTTTTCCCAGACTGCAAACAATCCCCTCGGGAGACCCCTCCTTGTGACACTTAAGACTGTGGAAGTGATGATGGGGTGGGTTTAGGTGCAGCAGGCCTGCTGCCCATCAGCTCTGCAGTCAGTGACAGCTTCGGTGGGGACCGGCCTGAAAAAGGAGCAATTCTTCCCCATCTGGGAGCTGACCCAGCCCGGAAGGGAACATCAAGTTAGAGGACTCTCTAGAGGCTTCAGGTGCAGATCACCTGAGTGACAGCATCCTTCAAGTGCTGTGACAAGGAGGACCTGGAGGTCAGGGGTTTTGGTCATGGCGAGGGATCGCGGGGTTCTCCCAATGTCCCCATATCACTGAGTCACGTGGCCAGTACCTGCTGGGCTCTGGGCTGTGGAGGGGGTGGAGGACGAGCTGGTGCCTCCCGAGTCGCAGTGGCTGGTGCTCCCGCTGCCGCTGGGGCTCCCGCTGGTGGAGGGTGGCGACTGCGAGGACAGGGACGGGGAGCTGTGCTGGTTTATGCACTGGGCCACGGCGAAGCCTGTAAGACAAAGTACCAGGTGACCAAGTGGAAGCAAAGAGCAGGCCTGGGGGCCTCAATTTCACAGTTCCACTGAACAGCTCAACCTCAGTTCCTTGAAAGTCCTGCTCTGTTCCCTGGAACAGGCTGACCTCACTGGTCGTGGCCCTGACCCAGTCACATTTTGAAGCTATTTCAAAGAAAAGGTTTACTACAGGTTTATTTCAAGGAAAAGAGTACAACCAGCCACAGAGCTGAGTGTGGGGCCATGAGTCGTAAATCCGAGTGCCTGATACAGGCTCAGCAGTGTGCCAGCTGTGCCCCTGAAGAGGGACACGCAGCCTCGTGGCAAGTTCACCCAGGGATGCTACATGCCCTCACGGTAGAGTCCCAGGCCTCTGCTGATGGTGCTCAAGGAAGGGCACTGGACCCACGCTCTGAAGTCATATCCGGGCAGGAGGAGAGTGCCCTGGACTCTCCTTCCAGAGAATTTGCTCTGCCCTTCAGGTTCTGGGGAAGTCAGGTTCAGGAACAATGAAAGCTCTGGCAAACAGCTAGTGATGACGGTCTCAAATGGCCCTCAGCATCTCCGGGACCTGGAGGTGGAGTGTGCCCACATGTTTCTGCGGTAAACTGACCCAGCAGGGATGGACAAGCCTCATTTGGAGACACTCAGACCTGGGTGCACCCCTGTTTCCCACACAGAAGCACCAGACACATGAACAGCTATAGTGTTTCTTTTGAGTCTTTCCCAGCCACAACCTGGCGGTAGCATTACCTACCTCCACTATTGTGGGAATAAAATGAGAGAACTATTATCACACTCCAGCACAGGGTGTGGCACATGGTGACAGCTCAGTATACATGTTTGTTCTTTATGTTTTTTTTGAGATTGGGTTTCACTCTGTTGCCCAGCCTGGAGTGCAGTGGTGTGATCTCAGCTGGCTGCAGCCTTGAGCTCCCAGGCTCAAGTGATCTTCCCGCCTCAGCCTCCCGAGCAACTGGGACTACAGGGATGTGCCACCACACCGAACTAATTTTTTTTTCTGTACAGACGGGGGTCCCACTATATTGTCCAGACTGGTCTTGAACTCCTGGACTCAAGTGATCCTCCTGCTTTGGCCTCCCAAAGTTCTGGGATTATAGGTGTGAGCCACCACACTTGACTAATGTGTTCTTTACGATAAATCAAAGCCCCTTTTACCCGGCCCAGTAACCCCTCTTCTGGTGGACATTTGCTTTTCTGCAGGCCACGACTTCAGCCCCTAGGAGCTGAGCAGGACTCATGGTGATGGTGCTTCGTAGTACAGAAGCAACCCCAAACTGCAGTGGAGATATGCGGGGTGGGGTGGGGCGGGGGGCGAGTCCTTCTTCCAGCTGAGAGAGGGGATCTCAACCCTCCTGGTCATTCCCCCAAGACGAGCCACTCCTCAAGCGAATGCATTCACCACAGCCAGCCCCGGACCCCATTCATGCCACCCGCCCTGCCTTAACCTTGCACGGTCTAGCTCTCCGCTGACACCACTTCCAGAAGGCCCTCCTGGCCCTGACCTCACCTTTCTTGAAACTCAGGAAGGCTGCAGGGTGTTAGCAGGGGTTGGCATCCTACAACCTGCTGCCTGCTTAGTAAGTAAAGTTTTATTGGAACAAGCCACAGTCCTTTGTTTACACAGACTATGGCTGTTTTCTCCCTCAGCGGCAGAGTTGAGCAGTTGCCATAGCGACCACATGGCCTGCAAAGCCTAAAAGGTTTTTTTGCCAGGTTACCTGGCTCTGGACAGAAGCAGTGTGCCCATCTGGTGCAGGGGACGACATCCAGGTTATGGCACCAGAGAAGTCTGGTATTTAACCCTCCTCTACTCACTTCCCAGCTGTGGGACCTTGGGCAAGTCCCTGACATCCCTCAGCCTCCTTCCTTTCACCTACAGATGGGACCTGTGGCTCTGTCTCCCCAGCTTAGGGCTTAGCAGGACTCTTCTCCTGGCCATCAGGGAGGGGCTATTTGTACTCAGGTTCATGTGAAGCTGTTTTCATCTAAAGATCAGCTCCTTAAAAGGCAGGGGCCCTATTTATAACCCTAGTTGGGTTTTGGGGGTAACATAACAAGCACTGACTATAATGGCAAGCGCATGGGGCCTGGTGGGAGCAGGGTATGTCTCCAACCGAGGCGGCCATCCTGAGCACCAGCTCCTCTTGAGTGGAGGGTATTTCCTGCCCGCACCTACCGCAGAGGTCTGCTTGTGGAGAGAAAGGCAGGATGAATGTAGCTGGAGTTCTCAGGAAGAGGCACAATGTGATATATTGTGTGTGTGTGTCAGGGCCCCGCTCAGATGAACTACGGCAAACATCCGGCAAATCCAAACACTGGGCAGGAAGATTCCTTGGGGACACTCAGCCGCAGCCTCGTGGAACCAGTTTTATAGCTGCTCACTTCTTAATCACTCAGAGCGGTAAACCCCCCAGTTTACAAGCTGTTTACTTGCCTCGAAAATGAATTACCCCTTAACAAATCAAAATGTCAAGATGGCTTTTCCCGAGCTGCCTATTTATCATGGCCATGAACAGAGGGCCAGCCAGGGGCGTAACAGAGTTGGGATTACACCTTGTGTGCTCCCGACAAAGGCCCTGGCCAGAATGGATCAACGACATGGCTGTTGCCAAGGTGGTCACAGGCCCATTCGAAGAAGACACGTCTTTTCTCTTGCCCTCTTTAAAGCCATGGTTTATTACAGCATCATACACCTAGCTTATTATCAAAAGACATCTGCAGTGGGACATGTAGGGTAGCAGATGAGAAGCTGGCACCGCAGTCAGGATGCTTAAATTCTTTTATTTTGGGAATGGGTTGGGATCAAGTCATAGCTTGGCAGTAAAATCTGCATGCACTGAGTTAAACAGAAAAAAAAAAAAAAAAAATCACCAACCTCCGATCCCACCCATTTGCAGGGTCTAGCTGAGCAGAGGTAACTGAACACATCTCTCCCTCACCCGCTGCTACTACAAATTCCACTTCCCTCCTTTCCACTCTCTCTCCCTTTGCCAGTGGCACTGAGACCAGAAAGCCACAGTGAGTTTTGTCTTTTTTTTTTCTTTATTTTGCTGGATGCCCAAGGCCCCCCACCTGCAATTTCAAGGGGCTTTTCCCCAAATCAAGGTGGCAACACATCAGAGAATCAGGAGGGTGCTGGGCAGAATTTAGGATGGACGCCCACGGCCAGAGCGCCTTGTCCTCTGGTTCCCGCTTTACCCCAGCCAAGCAGTTCTTGATGAACTAGTTTTGGCGGAGATGCCAGAGGCTTTTGGTACATGAATCAAACACACATGGGCTGCCAAGCAAGTGCAAACACACAGACAAGCCAGAGATCGTGCAACAAGGGTGCAGGCAAACAGGTCTCCCTGAGATCCTCTCCAGTGACAACAGTCTTGGCTCTCTCTGGGTATGCTTCAAGGACAGCCTGCAAAACGTGTATCAGAGGCTGTACGGACTTTCACAGCATCTGACCAATTCCACACCTGCAGCATGGTTTCCCATGCTGCAGACGACACTGGGTGGAACCACATGCATTTCTGCAAGGATATTCTACAAGGATATTCAACATATTGGTGTGTAGAACAGAGGACAGAAGACAGCTGGTATGTCCAAGAGTTGGGGAAAGGCTAAGTGAATTCTAATCCATCTAGATGATGAAATTTCCTGCTGCCAACCAAGATGCTGGTAAGAGAAGATTAGGCGTCGGGGGAAATGCTCAAGATGGAGTCAATGAAAAAAGGTTAGAAAAAGCATGTCCCATATGTTCCCGCTCATGTAAAAGATTCATGCTCTCTTTCCCCCTTGTCCAGAGCAGAGAAAGCAGACTGGAGGGATTGAAGCTGACGCAGTGAGAGAACCAGGTAGTCATATTGCAGCGAGTTGTTATTTTTTGTGCTTGCCTGAATTTTCCAAGACTCCTATTATAAACCTTATTTTAAACCAAAAAGAAAAAAAAAAAAAGGGAGGATGATGGAAGAAATACAAGCTGCCTGGGAACTGGATAGACTCAAGCTCCCGATCCTAATATCCTCCTGAGATGTGTTCTGCACTCTGAAGCTCTCTCCCCCAGACTCACCAAGAGCAGGGCCAGGCAGGCCACTCCAACAGTAGGGGGACCTATGCCCATGGTGAGACACATCCCCCACTTCCCAGGAGCCCCCAGTTTCATGGGGGGCAGCCCAGAGTCTTCCTGTTGCCCTCCGGCCATGTTCTACCAGTTATTCTGGGAAGATGAACTAATGAATAACGCTCTGGCATTTGTGAAGCACTAAAATACCACAAAAAGGTCAGTCTTCTATTTTTAGGCCCACTGATAGAAGGAAAGCTGGGCTTGCAGTCAGAACCCCAGGTTTGAGTCCAAGCTCTGTCCAAACTGACATTGAGACCCTGGACACGCCCCCCCCCTCCTCCTCTTCTATGGGTCTTTAAGCTTTCCCCACCAATAATCACTTTACCATGTGATTCAAGATTCAGAGCCAGCCAGCGGCAGCCCAGGGGCTTGCACACGAGTTTTGCTTTGCTTATTTACGTTATATGTGTGTTTGTTGGAGGTACCACCATGGACACGTTGGGAGCTTTTACGCACAGACCTGGATTTCTGGTTCCTTAAAAAATGAAAAGATCTGGCTTTATGGGGCCCCATTCCTGCAGGACAGCACCGCGAGGGAGACGAGCAGAGCTCGTTCCCTGCTCTTGCAACTTGCCTGGCCGTGTGGGCATTTGAGTTGATAATCTCTGCTTTTTATGCCTAGATTGTTGGTCAAATCCACAGGACTCAGGGAAGTTGGAACCCCCAGAGATCTTTCGAGTCAAGGCCCTCCTACAACCCCAGAATCACTGGGTGTGTGTAGGGGGAGTGGGGATGTAGAAATATGGTGATCTGCCTCCAGCAGCCTAGGTCGGTCCTCAGACCTCCTAACAAGAACCACTTGCTTTCAACTTTTGTTAGGTTGTTTCCTCAGTCTGGAGTTTTCTTTTGCTTCTTTTCTGTCTTTACAAATCCCTGCCCCATTCTTCATGGCTCACGCAGCTCAGCATTAACCTGGGAGGAGTCTTTGCATAGGGTGGAGTTAACTGTTCTCTCCCCTGTGCTTCTGCAGCAGTTCTCTCCAGCCTTGGGGCCTTGATGGGTGTGTAGGAATTGGCCTACCTAAGTAGGGCATAAGAAATTTGACTGCAAAGATGTTTAGGTATTTAGTGTGATGATTATCATTACATTAATAGCTAGCACCTGGAATCCTCTGGGTTAAGAGGGTTTTGTTCACTTTACTGGGAAGGCTTAAAGAAAAGGAAAAAGAAGAGGGTTTTGGACAGGGTTCTTGATATCGTTAGCTGTCTCTCAATAACCATTCTCCCTTTCGGCTGCAGTTACAGCACCCAGAAGCTAGGCGTGTCAAGTGACTAAGATGTGACCAGTGAGAGAGAAACGAATGTGGCATGTGGGATTTCCTGGAAAGCTCTTTAAAAGGAAAGGGGGTATACCCTCCTCCATTCTGCTTCCTGGAAAATGGATGCGATGGCTGGAACTCCAGCAGCCACCCTGAGCTATGAGGATGAATCACACATTAGGGACAACAGAACATTGAAAAGGAACGGGCTTGGGTCCCTGACGCCTTTGTGTAGCTCTTGACTACAAGGCTTCTTTTACCTAAGAGGGAAATTAACTTCCCTTTGAATTTATCTTTACTATGTAGTTGAACTTAATCTTAACTGATACAGCTAGGGAAAAAACTTTGTTAATGCAGGGATGTGAGTTAAGTCCCCTAGGGACAAGGGGACGGGCTGGCTCCCAGGGTTTCTGGTGCAGAGAAAGCTACCCTACACCTGCTGGGTGGAATCTAGGTGTGGTGGGCTGAAGGGAAAGAGGGAAAGGGGCAAGTGAGGTGGGGAGGTGACCCGTCCCATGACCCCTCAAATCTTTAGGAAACACTTGGTCAACTCTTTCCCATGTGGTGCAAGTGGACTTTTTGGGCGGAAACCAGAGATGGGACTGAGTTTTTGTCTGGGTTCATACCTGGCCACAGAGATTACACACAATGGTTAAGACCCAGAAAGAGCGAGGCCCAAGAGAGACTAAAGGGTGGGAAGGGCTTGGATGTGTGCAGGCACAAAAACTAGTGGGCTTGCACCAAAGGTTTTCTGAATCTCCAAGGGAGCAGGGAAGCCCCCCGACCTCTGTGGCCTGCCTGGAGTTGGTGCTGCTTCGTGTATGGTAATTACTCTGAGGATATTGGCCATGTGACTAAAGTGCAACTATTTCAGGCTTAAAAAAAAAATCTACCCTTGGAAGATGTGAAAACTACCTGAGCTTATAGGGGATTCCACAGGGACCTTTCAGGGAGCTGAAAGGGAAGGAACCCAGTTGGCTCTGAATTCAGTTTGGGGATTCTCCACTCTACTCAAAAGCGCTAACCTCACCCTGCAGCCTCATCCCCTACAGATGTACTTACATACTACCTGTTTCCAGGAAGGGTTTGAGATGGCTTATATTCTAAAACCCAAGCCTAAATGCCATAGATACTAAATACTGAAAGCTACTAAAACAAAAAGTAAATAAGAGCTGAACAATAAAAGATGAAAAGTTATATCAGAAAGACTTCAAGCTACGGGAAGCTAATGTCACCATTTAACTCTGAGCTTCCTAGGAGCTAAGACCACAGGCAAAAAAACAGGTGACCTACATGACACACCAATTCACCCGCAAGGTTTCTGTCCCATGAAACCCTCCTGGGGCATGTCTTTAAAAGCCGCTTCCTGGGAGATACACCTGCCTGACTGCAGATGGAACCTCATTCTGCAAAGATAATGCCCTACGACAGCCCTTTTCAAACATTTTTTCTAAATAGTGAAACTCCAATTTATACATGAGATGAAAATGGAACTGCCCGGGCTGGCATGGTGCCTTACCAAGGAGGGGCTGCCCCTCCCCTTTCTAGACATTTCCGTGGATCCCACTTTTGAAAATCATAGACAGGGCAAGGCTGGCCAGCCGGGTAATGTAATGAGGGGCTGGAGGTAAAACGCTGGTGGTCCTATCTGTCATCTGTTTCCCCTTATTTAATAGACACATGCACACTGAGAAACCATTCTCTTCTATTAAAACAACAATGCAGGCATGCTAATACATGCAGTCCATGGGACATTCAGCTTTTGTGTCAGGGAGATGGCAGGGACTGGTACAGACTGGGGCAAACCAGAAAGCGCAGATCCCAGCTTCTAACTGCTATTGCATGAGAACATGGACCTCAGTATGGTCACAGTCTCCAGTTCTTTAAGAGAAGCTGGATATCTGGATTTTGACATAACGCCTCCTGATTTTGAAAATGTTGACAGCTTCATTTATACTCCTTTTGAAAATTAAGAAGTGGATAACCTCAAGCCAGCCAAGCCAAGCCGTTTGTATGCAACCAGAGGGGTCTCCAGCCTTTTTTATTTTTCTGAGCTCTGTCATCTCATGTATAAATTGGAGTTTCACTATTTAGTCTCGCCCTGTCACCCAGGCTGGAGTGCAGTGGCACGATCTTGGATCCCTGTAACCTCCGCCTCCCAGGTTCAAGCGATTCTCCTGTCTCAGCCTCCCGAGTAGCTGGGACTACAGGCGTGCACCATCATGCCCAGCTAATTTTTGTATTTTTAGTAGAGACGGGCCACCATGTTGGCCAGGCTGGCCTCAAACTCCTGACAAGTGATCCTCTTCCCTCAGCCTCCCAAAATTCTGGGATTATAGGTGTGAGCCACTGCACCCGGTCTCCAGCCTCTGTTTTTAACCCCAGGGTGTCTGTCATACCTTGGGGCCTCCTTGACCAAACTCTGGAGATGGGTGGCTTTTGAGTCTGAGGCATGAGACTAAGACATTTAAGTCTCAGTTAGAGGTGTGTCAAAGAAGTCCAGTTTTCAATAGACCTCTTTTAGGAAAAAGCTCTAAGATTTGGACAGGAGAGCTGCCTGCCCTAAGAAAAACCTACACTTATTTATGGTTGTTGCAGATTGCAAAGCATAACATAAAACCCGCTGAGGGCTGATTCAGGAGAAGCAACCCATGCATTTTCCACAGTCTCTGCCGTGAATGAGGACCATGAGGCATGGGTGCCCTGAGCTTGCCTTTCATTAGCAAATTCATTCCGAGGCTGTGGCTCAGGTTTCTGACGATGCAGTGTTCATATTTTCTCACCACCCATCACGATGCTGGGAAACAGTAAAAAAATCAATCGGCCCTGTGACCTCGCACACAAACTGAAGACAGCAAAAGTGTGCATGGCCTTATTTCTCCCCTCGCCAGCTCCTTCCTTGGATCTGCCCTTTCGCCTCTCAGTGCAGCCTGCCAGGTCCCTGGGGCGAGAGATGGGGGGCTGGGAGGTGACCAAGTCTGGGACTTCAGCTGCTGGTGGCTCTGGACAGACTGCGGCTTACTAGAAAGATCTGCAGGTGACATAGAACCTTCTTGTTCGTGCTTCTGACTCAAGAAGTGGCTCTGGATCCTACCCCCGGGCAAGATGACAGCAATGCCCGAGGGCGGGCGGGGTCTAGGAGCTACTCAGTAGGGGGCTACCCTAGGAAGGCCACCTTACGAAGACAGGGCACAGGGCCCAAACTACCCACGGCTGCTCAAAGAGCACACGTTGGGGGCTGAGGAAGCAGGGTTCAGATTCAGGTCTAGCAACAGCACACCCACATGGGCCAGGTGAGGCCTGGGTCCTTGCCCGCGATTCCTCTTAGGAATCTACCCAAAAACAAAAGCATCTACTGACATGTGGGAAGGGTTCAGATGGCAGTGACTCCAAGGGCCTGCAGAAGCCTTGGGGGCCCCCAGAAGTTTCCTCCCTCACTGCTAGGACCCTGAAGTTTGGGAAAGCTTCAGGTATTTGCATAGAGACCCCCTTTTCAGTATCCCTTTAGTAAGTCTCAAATGATTTACTGTTTCAGTGCACAAAACTCTGTGCTTTCGGGGCAATGAAGGACTTGCCCCCAAATGGTGATATCTGATTTTCTTCCTGTGCACTGGTGCTGAAGAAGCCACTTCCTGTCCAGCCCAGCGGGCACATCTACACATCAGGCACCTGGGGAAGGGACGTTCCTACGGTCTCTCTGGGCCAAGCCCGAGCCGCCACCATGGGCGACCCCCACATCACTGACTGGGCTGCACCTCACAGTGCTTAAAGACTTTTTATTTCTGGTTGCTTTTCAAGGGATAACAAGTCCAACATACAAAAATAGCTGGGAAATTGCAGAACCTTTTAGCCTATAGCTCTTTATCCATGGATAAATCCTTTCAGATTTTAAGCACTATCCTTGAAAACCTGCAGAAAAGAAAAAATGGTCTTTCAGTATCTTGCTTTCTCTCTGTGTCATTTCTGTCCTAATTGTGCCCTTAGAAATGTTTTTGCAGTGGGTGAAGGTCTGCCTGTGCAGGCTGCCACCCACGGGGAGCACCAAGTCTTAATGCCTCTTTTGCTACCCGGAAGGGGGACATTTGGGCTGTCTGAATGTGAAGAATGCGTGCATTTTACATGAGCACCTATCCATGCCACAGAGGGTTGGCTGGCACACGAGGGACACAAGTGGACCAGATCTTGGAATCTCTCGCAGTGATGCAACCTTGCTTTGGATTTCTAGAACTGAAGGTCGCCAGGGCTGGGCTTGATTCCCAAGGACCCGGTCCCTGCCTTGCCCAGCCCCTGCCCTCTTCCACTGGTATTACCGTCTGTAAATTAGCCAGCAAAGAGCTCCACAACAGTCTCTCAGCCAAGGCACTAGCAAGCTTGGGAGCGGCCATCTGGGCTGCCTCTCTACAGAGGCAGTCAGCAGGGCTGAAACGGCAGCAGGAGGAAGGCGGGTTAGAAAACGCCCAGGAGACTCCCAGGTACAGGCGCTCACTGACCCCAGCTGGAGTGGAATCAGGAATGCATCAGGAGTGGGGTGGGTCACTATGGCCCTGCTTGCAAAGGATGGCCCCCCAAGGTTCTGGCTGGCCAAGGAGCGCCATATTAGTTTTTTTTATGTTTTTTTTTTTTGAGATAGAGTCTCGCTCTGTCACCCAGGCTGGAGTACAGTGGCGCAATCCCAGCTCACTGCAACCTCTGCCTCTTGGGTTCAAGTGATTCTCCTGCCTCAGCTTCCCAAGTAGCTGGGACTGCAAGCATGTGTCACCATGCTCGACTAATTTTTTTTGTATTTTTAGTAGAGACAGGGTTTCACCATGTTGGCTAGGTTGGTCTTGAACTCCTGACCTCAGGTGATCCACCCGCCTTGGCCTCCCAAAGTGCTGAGATTACAGGTGTGAGCCACCGTGCCCGGCCAGGAGTGCCAGATTCTTCCCTAACAAGTCTCTTATCCCATTAGCCCCGTTTTGACCTTTTCGGCCAGAAGCGGGGAGGCGGTGCGGTGTGTATCCTACACTGACATGTTCGGCCTGATCCATGTGTTCTAGGAGGTGGCACTGTACAAAGGGGCCAGGGAATTAGACTTGATTCTCTGCAAAAGGCATGTGTAGTTGACACATACTTAGTATGCGCCCAAGGCAGACAGCAGCATTCCTGTGGTACCATTCCATTTGCTTGTGTTTGCCAGGACTCTGATTTTGCAGGGTGGGGTGGTTAACTTATATAGCCGGGCCACCTCACCAAAGTCTCTCCTACCATGTGTTTTAACAGATTGGGGCTAGGCCAGACCGACAGCTGATGACGTTCTATGACACATTATCTACAACAAGAACTGAAGATACTATCTGGAACTATGTGAGTCAGATAGAATCAGGGAGTATGTGCAGAGCCACAGAAAGGCAGCGATGGATATCAGCACAGAACAAGCTTCAGAAGCCCACAGCTGCGGTTAAGTGGACAGGGCTCTGTCGACATCTGCCCTGGCAGAGCTGTGGGACATGGCCGACCAGATGGCTGGACACGAGCCTTCTGCTATCTGCAGGGGAGAAACCTTAAGAACAGCTCCTTGGCTTTAGGCCTGTCACTTTTACTCTGGCTACAAGATACAGTGGTGAGGAGAGTACCACGGGTCTGGGCATGTGACAGCAGGGGACCTGATGACCCCATGAGCCTGTGTCCTCTAAAGCACTGTTGTCACTCTAAAGCAGAGAGACACCACCACACTTTACAGGGTTCGTGAGGATGAAAGCATTAATGCAATCTGAATGTTCAGGTAGCACTTGCTGTTTTGACTCCTTGGTTGGAATTTATGGTGCCTGGAACTTGGGCCCAATGAGGCAATAACTGGGATTTTCTTCTTTTTTTTTGGAGACAGGGTTTTACTCTGTCGCCAAGGCTGGAGTGCAGTGGCATGATCCTGGCTCACTGCAGCCTCTTGACCTCTCCAGGCTCCGGTGATCCTCCCACCTCAGCCTCCCGAGTAGCTGGGACTACAGGTGCACACCACCACGCCTGGCTAATTTTTCTATTTTTTGTAGAGATGGGTTTTTTTTTTTTTTTTTTTTCTTTTTTTTTGAGATGGAGTCCCGCTCTGTCACCCTGACTGGAGTACAATGGCACGAGCTCAGCTCACTATAACCTCCAACTCCTGGGTTCAAGCGATTCTCTTACCTCAGCCTCCCAAGTAGCTGGGATTATAGGCAACTGTCACTACACCTGGCTAATTTTTTTGTATTTTTAGTAGAAACGGGATTTCACCATGTTGGCCAGGCTGGTATCGAACTCCTGACCTCAGGTGATCCACCCGCCTCGGCCTCCCAAAGTGCTAGGATTACAGGTGTGAGCCCCCAAGTCTGTCCTGGGATTTTCATTTTTATAAGTGTCTTTAGACAAAGGGGTATGTAGCAAAAGAAATGGCCCAGTTCTTTGGAGAAAAGAATGAGACACAAAACATTAGCTGTTCCTCACATTAGCTGTTATGACTGAAGGTTTTAGGAGTTAACAAAGTGAGACACGAGAGAGCGTTTCTAAAGGAACTTTAAGTATCTAGGTTTAAGGGATTTATATGAAAATCGTTTATGAGAAAAATAAAGTTATTTTCATCTAGATTCTTAAAACACCTCATGTTACACTGCATTCAAGACACATGACTGTTCTGTTTGCATTTCTTTGATAGAGAGTTGAATGGATGAGCTTGGACCATATGCAACTGCCAATATTCAACTAACCTGACCTACAGAAACAGCCATTTCATATGGTTCAATCTACTCTAAGTCCAACCCTCTTAAAGATCTCCACGAGAACAATTCATGGAGGATGGGGATGGAGGGAACAGCCAGCAGTGTATTCAAACAAATAAATGGCTTTCCCCAATTCTCCATTTCTCTTTGCCCTGTCTGCGCTTGTGTGTGCAGGAGTGTGCGTGTGTACACACCTGTGTGTGTTCCTTCCTCCAGCTACATTCATCCTTTCATTTCCAAAATCGGTAGTTTCAACAAAATGCTTGGAAATAAGGTTGGCACTTATGGGGAGGTGTGTGTCTTCTTGACAGAAAATTCACAAAAAGGGACTTACTAGGAACTGAAAGCGCTTCTCAAATGGGCCAGGTTTGCTTTCTTTTCCCTTTGTTCCTCTTTACAGATGCTAAGCTAATGTGTCCAACATTAAAAATCACCCTGGCTATTCTGCATTTGTAGTTTTGCCTTATTTTTTTTAGTATTATTAATATTTTATCATAAAAGTATTGATTTCCTTTAACTAAGAGACTTTAAAGTTTGCTGCATTCTTAAGCATGATTTTATTATGTCTCGGGGCCAAATGTTTTTCCCTCCCCCCAAAGGAATGCTTTTCCTTTTCTATAATGTGTGTCAAGAAGAAAAGAGGAATTGATTCACAGAATTCTGTATTATAGGCAACTTTTAAGGAACGTATCTAGTATGTATACTTAGAGCAATGTTCCTTAAACACATCGCATCGTATGTTTCATTGTTTAGCCTTTTTAATCTGTTAGAGGTAAGAACCAAAGCACGACGTTTATGTTAAAATACAAGGCAGTTTCAAAGAAGCAAATCTGGGAAAATGAAGACAACTCTGGACATGACCCTAAAGCTGTCAACTCCTCACAAGTGCTCCAGGGGTCATAAAAACCTTAGTTTCTACATTGTCATCCTCTTCCTTCAAGAAAGGCAACAGAAAACGAGAAGGAGTCCTGCTGGCGAGGTGGCGGCTACCTAGAAAAGGCATCATTTCCCTTTCTATGTAAATCGCCGGTGTCAGATGCCAATTGCAGAGTTGGGGAAGGAAGGCTCCATTTTACAGAACCCATCCAGGAAGCAGGCGGGGGGCAGTAACTGGCAAACCAACACAGCGCTCTGCAATGTTTAAATATTGAACATCCTTTCTCCTTCCTCTACATTTATTATTAACTTGGACCCACATCACTATGTGCATTGACTTCATTTCTTCCCAAGAATCCAAGACACAGTGGACAATGCTCAGAGGCTGCAGGGTGGGGGTGGAGTGGAGATTTGGGTTTCTTGCTTCATACCCTCGCTGGAGATCCTTTCCGGTCAGCCTCACAGTTTTAGAGCCATGAATTCCTGGAAGCGTCTCAGCCTTTCAGTGACCCCTGGCGCCCGAATGCAGATGATTAGTGCCCCAAATATTGACAGGCTGGACTTTCTTCCCCTTTCACACAGGGGAGCAGCATCAGAGGGAGGCTGCAGGAAAGATGCTGTCACCACCTGATGGGCAAGATTGTGGGAACGTCATGACAGGTGTTCTATTGTTTGGGACCACGGTGGTGCCCTTAGCTTTGACCAGGTAGAAACAATGCTCAGGATGCTGTGTGAATGCTACAGGAGACCTGGTTAAAAACAAACAAACAACCCTATCTACAGACACCAGTAACTGATGTCTTTTGCTCAGTTTCTAGACAACAGAGAAGGGGCTGGCACTGGCCTTGCTCTGACAGATACAACCCATCAGATGCCAGTGTCCTGGATCAGCAGCCAAGCAAATGCAGAGTTTGGGCCCCCCCGTCATTCCTCATGAAGATGAACATTTGGGATCAGAAAAAGAAACCTCAAATCTCTCCAGAAAATAAAGCAGCACCTTTTCTTGGGAACAGGTAAGGGCGGCAGGGTGGACCATCCGTCAGGCCCGTGCAGACACCAGCTGCCCTCCTGCAGAGGGAAGATCCTGTGGGTATGCTAGCAGGATGAGCTGGTTATGAGCATTCGTTTTTCCTGGGCTTTTAGCTGTTCAAGTAAAATTGTCCCAAATGACTGGCCTAAGGCTTCCACTTTCTTTTAAAAGACAGCACTACATTTGAGATCGATGTTTTCCCCTGAAACGTAGGCTAAATTTATCCTGTGCATCCTGCTCTCTAGTCTCTGCGCTAAGCTGGTCCTTGCCATGCTGAGTTAGGCATCTGCTGTTCAATGCTGGTTCCTAGCCGGCAGTACTCAAGCACCTAGTTGTATCCTTTCGCTCATCACACACACAAAACCCTCTGGTTCTCTGAGAGATTCCTCTGCTGCCTCTTTCTCTGTAGTTCCGTTAATTAAGCTGTTGCTTCCCAGGTTCCTTACCTGTCTCCAGCTCTCAGAACTACCCTAAAAAGCTATCAAGTTGGCTCCATTTGAACGGTTCCAGAGAGCCCCTTCCCCAGTCAGCCCCCGCCCCCCGAAAGTGGCTGAGTACTCATTATTTGATTGCCTTTTGCAGTAGTGGGCTGGTGCAGGCTGCCATGGGCTTAACGGACTGAACTAAATCAGAGTACTCACTACTCTCTCTTGGGCTTGTTTGGCAAGCTGCCCTGTGAGTGAAATTGCACTGATTGATTTAATGCCTGAGGCCCAGAGGGCCCAGTATTTCTGAAATCTCTATTCATCTATACAGATGCAAGAGAACATGCCCTAAACAGACATTTTGAGCTATGGTTTCTACTTTGCTATTATGCCAGACTTGCTCTCCTTTTGGCAGGAATTTGGCACATGCAGGCAGAGGCGCACACCCATGTGCAGCGGACTTCAGCTTGGAGCACTGGGCAGGAGTCATTTGAGAGCCCAGGTGAATGAAGACAAGGGCCCAGGTGTGGTCAGGCGGGCATCCCTCTACTCTGCTTTCTGGAAGGCAACTTGGCAAGGTGCCACCCAGAGCCTGACAAATGGACAGTCCCTTTGACTCTAAGGAATGGTTTCTGGAGGAACAATTGAAAATGCAGACCAAGATTTCTTAATAAGGATGTTCGTCATAGGGTGATTCATAATGTAGTAGAAACAACGTAAGTGGCTAGTATAAGTGGATTAAGTAAAATCTGGCAAATTCAAACTCTTTCGGTTTCACTGTGTCCCCTTCAAATTCTTAGGTTGAAGTCTTAACCTCTAGTACTTCAGACTCAGAATGTGACCTGGTTTGGAAATGGGGTCATTTTACAGATGCAGTTAGTTAAGATGAGGTCATTAGGTTTGGTCCAAATCCAGTATGACCGTGTCTCCTAAAAAGTGAAAATTTGGACGTAGATTTTCACACAGGTAGAAAGAACATCATGTGAAGATGAAGGCAAGACTGGAATGATGCTTCTACAAGCCAAAAAGTAGTAAAGATTGCCAGCAAAACACCAGAAGCGAAGGAGGGAGGCCTGGACCAGAGTCCTCCTCACACCCCTCAGAGGAAACCAGCCATGCCAATACCTTGATTTTACACTTCTACCCTCCAGAACTGTGAGACGATCAATTTCTGCTGTTTATGCCACCCAGTTTGTGGGACTTTGTTAGGGCCACCTCAGGAAACTAACACTCAGACAATGTACTATTATGCCGCCATCAAGAATGAAGTTTAGAAGAGGCATTTTACAGTACAGGGAAGTGCTTCTGACATTACGGCAACGTTGTTAAAACAAAACCTTGCAACTCAGCAGTTCTGCTTCTTGTACTGCTCGTGCACACACAGAGAGGTGTGGCCAAGGATGCCCACTGCAACGCTGCCTGGGATAGAAAAAGACTAAGATGACTGAATCACTCAGCCAAAGAAACGCAAGTAGCCAAGCTTTGGAATACTACGCAGCCATGAAAAGGAATGTGTGAAATCTGTAAGTGCTAACACAGATTCCTGATTTACAGTGGTGTCTGAAAAGAGCAAGGTGCAGCAAGGTATACAGAATTATGATTTTATTTAAGGGAAGCCCAAACCTTAAGACAATTACAGATCCATACATAACTCCTTAACCTAAACCTCTGTGGCCAGATATATCTTGGAATTTAGAATCTTTAGGAGGTAAAAGGCCATGTAGGGCACACATAGGTATTATGTTACACTGTTAGCTGGGTCTCGAGCAGCTAAAACCAAACACTGAATTTTTGCAGAAATGAAAACATAAACTCACAATAACTGGCATCAATGACTCTTATAAACCCGCCCATAAATAGCTGAAGGCAGGTTTTGGTTTTGCCATTATACGAGTTAGGAAAGATCTTTTGATTTTCAGAGCTGTTTGGGTTTCAGAATTGCAGAGAAGGGGTTGTGGCTCTGTCCTGTTCATCAGCTCTGGGCACATGTATGAAATGCAACTGCACAGAGAAGGGTCTAGAAAAATAAAAATAAGGCAAATGATGACTGAGGGATATCTGAGGAAGGGTGGTAACTGATGGGGTCTTAAGTCTCACCTGCAATGTTTTGTTTTGTTTTGTTTTTGAGACATAGTCTCACTTTGTCGCCCAGGCTAGAGTGAACTGGTACGACCTTGGCCCACTGCAACCTTTGCCTCCCAGGTTCAAGCCATTCTCATGTCTCAGTCTCCCAAGTAGCTGGGATTACAGGTGGGCACCATCATGCCCGGCTATTTACATTTTTAGTAGAGATGGGGTTTTGCTGGCATGTTGCCCAGCCTGGTCTTGAACTCTTGAGCTCAGGCAATCTGCCCGCCTCAGCCTCCCAAAGTGTTGGGATTACTTTTCAAAAATCAACAGTTAACTCATGTATATATACATATATATATATATATATATATATATTTTTTTTTTTTTTTAATGAGAGAAAGAGACAAAACAGGGAAGACAGAAGTGGAAAGTAAACAGAAATATTAACAATGTTTTCTTCTGGGTTGATAGGATTGTAATTTCTCCTTCCTGTAGCTTCTCAGTTTTCATTTATAATATTCTACGTTCATGTATTAATGCACAAAAATTAATACAATGGGTCTGCAGTAATAGCAAAACAGCTGACTGGTTCTATCCATTCCTGTCATCATCAGCTCATCCCCAGGGCCTCAGTGACTCTGTGGGGTCAAGTCCCGCTGCCTGCCTGACTCACTGCCACTGGTGACTTGTGCTCTGATGGCCCCACACCTCCCTGCCTGTGAAGCCCGGCCCCTCCCCTGGACTCTGGTAACATACTGGCTGCTTTGATTCACCATCTCTCTTTCTCCTCGTCCTTTATTTTTCTGCCCTCTTTGGCCTTTGATTGCTTTTTGGGAGTTTATCATAGTGAACTTTTATCCCTTTCCAGGAAACTCTATTATTTTTTTCTTCCCTTTCACAATGAATAAATAATCATGAGAGCCCTTCTTTGGACAGAAGGACATCCTGCCTCCTACACAGAACTGCTGGAGCTTCTCTTTTGTGGCTCTTCTGGGCCTGAACCGAAGGGCACATCACCTGTCACAGGAGGGAGAGCATTCTGGTACATCGCTGTGCTTCGAGGAAGGGTGCCAGCTGTTGGCTCATTATTTGAGCTGCTCCTGGTCCTACAAGATGGCTGTGCTTTCCTGGCCATACAGGGGATAGAGCACTGGCCTGGGAGTCTAAAGGCTGGGGTATGGACAGGGAAACAAAGGCGCATAATATAAGCTAAGAGGGTGGGCTTTGGGGGCAGACAGACATGGGAGGAGGAGGTAGAGGAGGACAGAGTCAGGCTTTTAGGGCCATATGGTCTCTGTCGCAACAAGTCTCTCCCATTGCAGCCAAAGCAGCTATAGAGGATACACCACCAAGTGGGTGGGGTTGTGCCCCCATCAGTCTTCACTGGCAGGACAGCAGGTGGCTGGATTTGGCCTGCAGGGCTGGATTTGGCCTGCTCCATCAAGGCCAGCCACAGCCCTGATGCTGACTGGCTGTGTAATAGAAATTGTAGCCTTGAGCCTCCATTTCCCTGGCATAATATGGGGGGAATAATCCCTATGTCATACATCATTGTGAGGATTAAGTGAGAAGAGTACACACAACCTTGCTTAGCACAGTGTCTGATACACAGTAATTGCTCAATAAATAGTACCTGGATTGTCAAGTTCTACTGCCTCCAGACCTCCTCCACCAGGAGGTGGAGGTTTCCACCATACAAAAAGGCCACAACTAGCCCTAATTACGTCCAAGACATAGCGTGTGGCATTTGGGATGACATTTTTAAAAGTAATTGGCATGAGCTGGACGTAGTTGCTGGCATACCATCTAGCAGCACCAAGTTCTAGAGCAACAAGCAGGTACTGGTCACCTGTTTTCCATCTCAAATCCACAACACGAACTGCTCACCGCACTTCTAATGTTCACAGCAGTGATTCTAATACTTTCTTTCTTTCCCAGAAATCATGATTCTGAGGTCAGACCACAATCAACAGAGATTTCTGGAAAGGTATGAAATGCAAACTTATCTCATAATTTACAGGAAAGAAAAGGGAACAGGAGGCTATTTTACCAGTACGAACAGAGTTTTTTTCCTCCAAAGTCAAAAAGAAATGGAAAAAAGGCACGTTTTAGGGAAGAGAAAGGGTGCCAGGTGAGTCTGGACTGCATCAAGGTTTCCAAATTATTCCGGAATGTGTTGTAGTTTCCAATTTCTTTTTTTACATTTGGACTACTTTAAGGAAAATGTTACATAAATTGAACTATTTTATGATCAAAATGGGACACAAATGAGATAATCTGGTCTTTATGTGCTGTCTGATGACAGCTTTGTGACAGTCTGACAAGTTGAGAGCTGTATTTTTTAATACAACAGTTTCATTGAGATAGAATTCACATACTGTACAATGGACCCATTTAAAGTGTACAATTCATGGACTTTAAGTGTATTCACAGAGTTGTGCAACCATCTCCACAGTCAGTTTAGAACATTTTCATCCCCTACCTAAGAAGTTCTGAGTAGAGCTTGTAGCAGATTACAAATACTTTGCTCCCAACCCTGCAGAGCGACCTGGAACCTCGCCCTCAGAGAACCTTGCCCCCTCCAGGTTCTGTTGGCCATTCTCTTGCACGTGGCTCAAAACATTTAATCTTCAAATCAGGCTCAAGTCCAAGAACTTTCCCTTTCCAAAGAATTCATCACAGGAAAATATCCCAGCCCAAATTCCTCCTTTTGTGCTAATGATGCGGGTAGTCAGGGCCACTGCAGGGCGTACTGGGCTGAATATCTACCTGGGATGCAGGACTGGGGTCTCAGCTCCCCTTATCTGGCCAGGGCGGAAATTGATGACAAGGGGGAATTCCATGCCTGGCCAAACTGGTGCAAGGTTCACATGGGCAGCAACATATTCATTCCTTGGGGATTAGGCAGCCTGTGGGCTGAGACATCAATGCTCTCCTGTCTATGGCAGCCCCTGTCTGGGACACAAGGTTCTCGGCACTCCTCCTCTACCTCCTCCTCCCAGGTCAACATCCTTTCCTCCGAGAAGCCTTCCCAGACACCTGGTCCGGGTCAGATCCCCTTACTGGACATTAACCCAGCATCTGACAGTTCCCTGAGGGTGCCAAACATGGTGGGAAGTTCTAGACTATCTAAGGTGTCCACAGTGCTCATGAGCTCCAAAGGGCCTGATTTGTTTAGTTTGACTGACCTCTGAGTCCCCAGTGAACAACGTTTAGCACACAGAAGACGGGATTAAAGATTTGTTGGCTCCATCATCCATCCATCCCTCTCTCCCTCCCATCCATCCATCCATCCATCCATCCATCCATCCATCCATCCATCCATCCATCCATCCCTGTACATCTATCTATCCATCCACCCAGCAGCCACCTACCAATTTACCCATCTGCCAATCCATCTATCTATCCAGGCTTCTACCTATCCCTCTATACCAATCAATCCACCTACCCGTTAATCCCTCTCTACCCATCCATCAATCCCTCTACATCTATCTGTCCCCTCTCCCTCCCTCTACATCCATCCTTCTACACCCATCCCTCCCTCCCTCTACATCCATTCATCCATCTATCCCTTTTCCCATTTATCCATCTTCAATATTCATCTATGTATTCATTCATCCACCTATACCCAAATATCCATCCATCCATCCATCCATCCATCCATCCATCCATCCATCCATTTATCCAGTACTTACCAAGCACTACCTATATGTCTAGTATAGCCCAGGACTTGGAAATTCAGCTGTATACAAAACACAGTGCCTGTTTTCCTGGAGCTCACAGTTTGATAATGGGAGAGGACAGGGCAGGGCCAGTCAAGGAATAGAAAATGTCAGGAGAGGCTGAGTGCTCTGAAGGAATGAGCAAGTAGAGACCCCTGGAGTGCTGGGAGTGGGGACAGGGCTGCCATTACATAGGATGTCTGGGAAGACCTTCTGAGATGGTGAGGTCTGAAGAATGACCTGAAGGAAGTGAGGACAGAGCCACAGAGGTACCCAGGGTGACTTCCCCAAACAGAGGCCACCCAGGTCAGGGTCCCCCAAATAGGAGCATACCTAGCAAGGTCAAGGCTCAGGGGAGGCCCCTTAAGTTGCCTTGGAGTGGGCCAAAGGGACCATGGTGGGCGGGGAGTGAGGTTAGTGTCAGGAAGTACAGAGGGACCAAACCATGTGAAACCTGGGGCTACTGTGAGGACTTTGGCTTTCATCTGAGTGATGGGAGCCAGTGAAGAATCTAAGTAGAGGAGACACGTGACCTAACTCACACCCTGAAAGGATCTTTGGTGCTAAGAATAGACCATAGAGGGCAAGGAGAGAAACAGTGGGGCTGACTTTAAAGCCACTGGTCCAGGCTTGGCCAAGATGAGGAGTCAGCAAACAATGCTCTGCAGGCCAAATCCAGCCACCTGCTGTTCTGCCAGTGAAGACTGAGGGGGGCACAGCCCCACTCACTCGGTGATGTATCCTCTATGGCTGCTTTGGCTGAAATGGGAAAGGCTTGTTGCAACAGAGACCATATGGCCCTAAAAGCTTAACTCTCTGCTGCTTAAAGAAGAAATTACCCAGCCCTTTGCTCAGGAGACAGGTGTGGTGGTGAGAGGTCCTTGTCATGACTGTATCTCCCAAGTAGAGCTAACAGACTTGGGGAGGGACTGGATGCAGGAGTGGGAGAGGCTGCAGATGACACTGGACTAATGGGTGGATTTGGGCTCCAGTTGTGTGACTCAAGGAAGTGTTGCTGGCTGCCTCTTCTCTCCAGCTAAGTGTGGGTCATTGGGCCCCATGGGTAGCCTGCCCTAAGGACGGCCCCGTGACTATTTTCCTGCTCCAAGGGCTGTGTGTGGTCGGGTAGAGTGGGAACTTAGCCCTCTGCTTGAAGCCCATCAGCTATTCCCTGGGCCTTCTGACCAAGTCCAGGACAGGTAATCGGGAACAGGGGCCATTCCCACGTGGCTTCATCTCCTGCTGACCCCCATCCTCAGGTTGCCTGCAGGACCCATATGCACATGCTGGTTTTCACAGCCCAATCACTCCCCCTGTCGGGATGCACCATGTGAAACCTAGCTCATCCTTCAAGACCTCCTTTCAGAGCCTTCCCAGCCCTAGCTAGGTCTGGTACAAAGGTGAGTTAGCCCCAGGACACCATGAACTCCAGGAGGGCAGGATCATCCAGAACCCATTTCCCAGTTCTTAGCACAGCCGTCCCCAAAGTGGGTTTGCAGAAGGCATGACAAGCTTTGTGGAATTGGCCTCTCCTGAAACTGGGCCCAGGGCATGAAACATCCCACGCCTATACCCAGAATCCCTCCTACCCCAGGCACGCTAGAGCTACTGCTCCTACAGAAGAGAATGTCACCAATGGCCCTTTCTTCACTCTGACTTAACTGGGTTAGGCCTGGACATTGGGCTTTTCTAAAAGCTTTCAAGGTGATTTAAAAATGCACAGCTAGGGCTGAGGACCACAGGGCTGGGCTGGCTCAGGCCTGGGCCTCAAGCTGGCAAGGATCCTACAGGTGCCAGGACTCCGTACTTTCAAAAGAACGATGCCTCTGGGCACCTGGGCACTGTTAGGGTAGCCTGTGGGTCCCCCTCGGCATTTCTTTGCCGCTGTGGGGTGGCTTTTCTTTGCCGCTGTGGGGTTCCAGTTGAGTGGCTTCCTGATCGCCTAGTTGGCTGTCCCACAGAAGTTGTGGAGGTACAGGATGGAGAATGAACACGGCTGCCTGCTTGGAGCAGTGAGGAGCTGACCCGAGGGCTATGCTGAGCTGAGCAGGCCTTGTCACCCGTGGCAACAGAAGACTGAGGCCACTCTCCTGCCTGAGGCTGCAGGGAAGCCCCAGGACGATGGATGTTCACTCAGCTCCTTGCTCTCCTGGGACAGCATGATTTGCTCATTTGGGTGCGGTTCCCTACCAAGTTTCAGAGATGTATTCACTCTAAGGTGTATGAGGTAGCTTGGGAGATGACCAGCCTAGTAGTGTTCTAAGAAAGTGCCTAGCGACAGGGCTAGGAGGCACTCTCAAGGTGAGGTTCTGGGTTTGCAGATTTAAGGTCAATGACTAGAATTATCCTCCAATGGGCTTGATAGTTACAGGGTTCTGATCCTTCTGGCAGGCCTCTGAGCCTTATCAGTAACAACACAGGATAGGGAGTAAGAATAAAAAATGAGAACACAGAGCAGGAGGCCAGGGTCAGGCCAAGCCAGGACAGGACACTGGCTTTGCTGTGCAGTAGCTGTGCAACTCCAGGTAAGTTATTTAACCACCCTGAGCCTCAGAAAACCTCAACTGCAGAATGAACGTAAGCCTACCTTTCCCCAGGGAGGTTCTGATGATGAGTGAATGAATGCATGGAAGATGCCTGTAACAGCTTCAAGCGCAGAAGGTGTCACATCAGTGGGGAGCCGGGGAGCCTCCCCTGCCCTCACCCTGGGCCCTGGTCCTTCCTCACGCAGCGCCCCCGCACATGCTGTTCCCTATCCCGTCTGCTCTGAGGAACACTCTCACGATCTGCTGGACGGCAGGTGCAGCTGACAGCAGTAGCTTCACTTAAGCCCTTTGCTTTAGGTTAAATTAAGGTTGCCAGGTAGAAGATGCTAGCGGGAGGGTGCTAAGGGAAACTGCTATCTAAGTGGCATGCTTTTTACAAGCGGCTGTGGTTTTCCCATCCAGCCTGCTGCCACTGGACCGACCCTATACATTAAGTCCTTGATGAACCCTATGTCTCATTCGCTGGCACCAAGTCTCTTCTTCAGCCTCTGGAACCTGGTGCCATTCCTCCTGAGGTCAATTGAGGACTGGCATGGTATCTGCCCACTCATCTGCTCAGAGACGTCTTCCCCATCCCTACTAGACCAGCCAGGCTCTCTATTATAAATGCATTAGTCATGGCTGTGATTACTTGAATGCTGTCTGTTACTTTCACAAGATTGCAAGCTCACCAGGTCACCAACCCTAAGCACAGGGCCTGGCACACAGTAGGTGCTCAATAAATGTTTACTGGATAGGCTGGGCACAGTGGGTCATGCCTGTAATCCCTGCACTTTGGGAGCCAAGGCCGGGTGGATCACCTGAAATCAGGAGCTCGAGACCAGCCTGGCGAACATGGTGAAACCCCATCACTACTAAAAATACAAAAATTAGCCGGGCGTGGTGGCAGGTACCTGTAATCTTAGCTACTCGGAAGGCTGAGGCAGGACAATCACTTGAACCCAGGGGGCGGAGGTTGCAGTGAGCTGAGATTGCACCACTGCACTCCAGCCTGGGCAACAGAGCGAGACTCTGTCTCAAAAAAAAAAAAAAAAAAGTTTACTGGAAAAAGGAATGAATGAAAAGATATGCCACTGCTTTCCTCAGAAGCCTACCTCTGTAGATCCATGAAGACAAGCTAAAGAAGTCCCAAACTCACATCACTGAAGGGCTTAACTACACTCTTGGCCAGACCCAGAACCTTCCAGAAAGATTCTAAATTTGCTCCTGACCAGCAGACCTTAAATCTCCACTGCAGAGGCTCCTGTGCCTGGGCTGCACCAGTGTGCACCACTGCAAGTCAGTGCCTTTTTATGATTTTTAAAAAGAGTTCTAGCTGAGAGCCAGCAGGGGCTGTGAAAAGCAGGAGAAAAAGCTGTTGACACATCACACCTATCAGGCAAATGCCGCTTGGCTCATGAAGCCTAGACAGCTGCTTAGTGCCACTGGCCAAGCACAGGCATCTCCAGGCTTGCCTCATCACTGCACTCTGACAGACGTGCCCAGGAACCACGCATGTGAGGCTGCAGGTACGATCACAGTGCCCCCAGCTTCCAACTACAACTCCCCCAGGGCAAGGCCAAGAATTTTGTCAGGTTCCTGGGCCCTGAGGAGGATCCCTGGACACTGGACTGAGCAGACTGTGGGAGTCAGATGGCCTAGCAGTGAGTTTCAGCAACACCACCTACCACTGAGTGACTTTGGGCAAGTTACTTCACCTCTCTGGGTCTCAGCCTCCTCCCCTGGTAAGCAGGGAGAGTAACCACACCTTCCTCCCTGTTTGCTGTGAACCTGGGCTATAGAGATACTTAGCCCAGTGCTGGCAGCTCGATGAGTCTCACAGAATGCTCTGTCAAATGTCCCCAGTGCCTGAATCATTTAAGCCTTTCAACCTCAGGACAGTGCGGGGGCCAAGTGCAAAGCACACTACTGCTTCCTGCAGTGTGACCTGTGCTGGTCACCTCACCTCTCAAGCCTCTCCCATCTCACTATGCTTTTTAGTTACTGAGATCACATATGGGAAATGCTTTGCCTGTCCCAAGCTGCTACACGATGTGCAGAGGCAGCGCCATTCTAGGAGCAGATCTGTCATAACCCCACCCCCATCACTGACCATGCTAGCCAAGGGCACCTCCCATATCCCACACCCTCCCTCACCCAGCTGCCCTGGTTTCTGCAGGGACCCCAGTGGCCCTGCACTGCTGTCTCCAATCCACTTACCACCCGGTATGTGCAAGAAGCTTAGACAGACATGCGTCAGGTCCAGCCACTTCCCTGCTTCAGGGCCCCGAGGCCACCCAGAGCAAGCAGAATGAAACTCACATGCCTCCTTGCACCTCTCCAGATCCCCATGGTCCCTGACAACCCAGTACCCCCTACACCCCGTGCTCTGGCTGCACGAACCCTCTGGGTGACTTGCCCTGTTGATGCCCCCCCCACTTCAGTTATCTCCCTGGCCCCACGGTCATCCTTTTCCATGTCTGCCTCCCCTGAGTGAGCTGTCCTCTGCACAGGGGCCTAGGACGGGTTGCAGGAGGCACTTGGTGTGCACTGGCTGGCAGAAGGAAGCATGCCAGAGATGGTGCCTTCCATGGCTCTAATAGGGCAGGTGCTCACAAGTCCACCTGCCCGGTGCTGCCCATACGGCTGGCAGAGCCCAAGGGCACTGGCTAGAATACTTGGGAGGACCCTACGGAGAGGTCTGGAGGAGCCAGGCCAACTGCCCTGCAAGGGACCCCAGCCAGGGCCATGAAGCTGGGAGTGCTGGCCTGCCACCCCTGAGCTTGCAACCTTGGGCAGGCAGCTCTCTCCCTCTGAGCCCTGGCTCCCTCCTCCTCAACAGCAGTGGCCATTATGACACTACAATAACGCGAAGCACTCACATGTAAAATGCTGGCCCCGCTAAGCTCCTGCCATGTGAGGCAGGTCCTATCATCAGCCCCATTTGAAAGAAGGGGACATGGAGGCTCAGGAGCTTCACAGAACTTCCTGACATCACATAGCTGTCTAGCGGTACGTGTGGATTTGAACCTGGGGGGTCTGGCTCCAGGATGTGTGGCCCTAGCCTCTTGATTGCAATGGCTTCCTTGGCAGGGCTGTGGCACAGTTTGGACAGCACAATGGCAGGTGCTCTGATGATGGTGGCTTTCAAGCCGCTCAAGTCTAGCAGCTTGAGCAAGTCTTTCAGGTGCTCTGTGTTGGGTCAGCACAAAGGGCCACTCTTTGGGACATGGTGGGGACAGGAGGACAGGCCAGATTCTGCATTTGTCCTTTGCTGGATGTGGAGAGAGGGCAGGATGGGCCCTCCGGGAGGGCAGGAGTGCATGGCCTCCACCGGGCCAAGCACTGCTTCGAGATGCTAGACCACTGTGCTGAGCCCATGGACATTTCCCTTGGGCTTCATGCTGGAAATCTGGCAAAAAAGAGAATGTTTTTCTCCCAAAATGCCCAAGACTTTGTAAATGTCAACTATTTCAGAGTTTTTTCCGGGTTACTAAGAGCGGTGGTGGGGGTTTTTGAGGAAGGCTCATTCCGTCCACACTGACTCTTCCTGCCACCCGGCCGTCCGTAGGTTCAACGGGACATCTGTGAGCCAGGAGGCTGGAGTGTGCCTGGAACCCAGCACCGGAGACCCAGCCATGGGCCAGTAAGGTCAGTGCTCAGAAAGCCACAACAAAGGGGCACGCAGGTTACCCCAGAAACTCTGCAGAGCCTTCAAATCGACTTAGCAGGAAAAGAAAGAACAAAGGACAGGAGATAACTTTTGTTCTCAGGAAGCCGGTAGAAGAGTTAGAAGAAGCAGGCACCGTCTCTAGGGACGAACTTTGAGACTCTGGGCAGGTGACCTTGCTTTCTGACTCTTGCTTGCCCCAGCAATAAAAGCAGGGCTAATAACTCTACACAGTATTTACAAAATCTCCTTGTTTTGTGTAAAGCACCTAGCCCAGTGCCTAGCACATAGCTGGCATTCGATAAATAGGATTTTTATCCTGGGGCCTTAAATAAGTCTGTAAGGCTAGAAGTAGACCACATATGCCATGAGACTGAATTTTACCAGCTAGCAAATATTTTCAGAGGAGTCACTGCACGTCGCAGTCCAAACTTTGTAGTTCATACAGTTGAAGCATCTGCTCCCAAAATCATGCTGTGAATTTCTCACCCACAACATGGAAATTGAGGAGGTGACTTTCGAGGACTGAGCTCACAGCACAGAGTGACGGAGACGGTAAAACAATCCAGCAGCCAGGCTGATGGGTTTTGGAATGTGTTTTTGTGATTACTCTGAGGCTTCAGGAAGCAGGCTGTTTAAGTGTGAAGAGATGTTGCAAAACAGCCATTCCCATCACACTGGGATAATATTGACTTCTGGCCCTTTGGGAATTTGAGATGTTAAAAAAAATAATACTGTGTGTGTTTTTAGAGAAAAGCACATTTATACTAAATGCCATGGCTGGACGGCTGCAAATAAAGAAAACTGTATTTTAGTCATGGGATTCTGGTTATAGAGAGAAAAGAAGTGTAGAAAGCTGTAACCTTAGCAGAGGTGCCGGGCGGAGGGAACAGAACCCACTGGTGTCTCTATCACGCCAAGTTTGGAGGAGCTTGTCTCTCAGGAAGCCGGTAGAAGAGCTTGTCCCCTGCTCTGTCTGAGATGACAAGCCGAGCTATGAGTGGGCCAGCCTCTGGAGACCCCCACCAGTTCCTGGGGACCTTTCCAGTCACCCCAACTCCTGAAGGCCTGGACAGAACGAGACCCACAAGTCACAAGGACTGCTGGGTGAGAAGTTGGGATCATCGAGATGCCCTTGCTAGCTAAATGCACGGAGAACATTCGGGGAGGGAAACCAAGGCTTCTTAAGATTTTGCCTTAAGCTAGCTCTGTGGCTTCCTACTCCCTCAGTCAAATTGGTCACCAAATCCTGTGAGTTTCTCAGCCTGGCTATTTCTGTTTTCACTTCATGGTTATTCACCCTGGGGAAACCCTTGCGCAAGGGCACTTGGAGATGCCGATTATTTATTAAAGGATGAAAAATCGGCCACCACCTAAACATCCATCTGTAGGGGAGTGGCTCAATGAACAGTGGTTTGACCAGATGATCGCAGCAGTCAAAAATGAATGAGGGTGCGCCTGCAAACTAAAATGAAAAACACTCCAGGATATGCTGTTGAGTGAAAACAGTGGTCATTTAGGTTTTTTGAAACAGCATTATAATCCTATAGTACAAGTACAGTGGCAAATGGCTAGAGAAAGGTAAGGAAGGCCGCACCCCAGCCTGTGGGACTTTCTCATCTGCCCATGGGCATCACCTGATGCACAGCTGTGAGCGTGCAGTGAAGGGGCTAGAGTGTGTCTTGTGGCCCTCCCACTCCACCCTTCTCCTTTGCCCTTCCCAACTCCAGTCAATTAAAACCCAAGTCCATTTTGCCGCCCATGTGCCCTGCTGTCTTAGAATCTTCGATGGCTTCCTGCTGCTTCCAGGATGAAATTCGACCCATGCGGCAAGCTCACAAAGCGCTTTGCCATGGGGCCCTGCTGAGCTTCCCAGCTCTCTGTTCATGCCTACCCTGCAGCCACACCTTTGCATGTGCCCTGCCAGAAGCACCACAGAGCCTCACTAGCTGGCAAGACTTGCTCACAGTCCCTCCCCACAACCCCAGGCTTCTCTGTAAGCCCTGTGCAGTGTTTATTTGATTAATCAAGGGCCTTAGTAAACGCTTGCTCAACCAACCTTCCTTTTCCTGATCCTTGTCAACATGTTTGTCATATCACTTCCTTGGAATTGTAGAAGTTTCTTTTAAAAATGCCATTTCTTCCCACACCCCAATTCTTCTCCACCAGGCGGTCCCGTACCCTGGCCCCCAGGCGCTGCTGTGCTTTGAAGAGGCCATCAGAGGCATGAAGGAAAGGGACACTTGGAAAATGGAATGGCTTCTGCCTGTCTCTGAAGCACCATTGTCGCCACATCTCTGCCTTTTGATTCCGTTGGTTTTTCCCACTCTTAGTGGGCCCTCATGAACTAACTCTCCTTCCCACCAACTGTGTACTCGGCAATACTGCTTCTTATTTGGCATTTCCCTTTTTTTGAGACGGAGTCTCCCTCCGTTACCCAGGCTGGAGTGCAGTGGTGCCATCCTGGCTCACTGCGACCTCTGCCTGCCAGGTTCAAGCAATTCTGCCTCAGCCTCCTGAGTAGCTGGGACTACAGGCACACACCAACATGACTGGCTACTTTTTGTATTTTTAGTAGAGGTGGGATTTCACCATGTTGGCATTTCACTTTTTTTTTTTTTTTTTTAAGACGGAGTCTAACTCTGTCACCCAGGCTAGTCTCGAATTCCTGACCTCAGGTGATCCACCTGCCTTGGTCTCCCAAAGTGCTGGGATTAAAGGTATGAGCTACCGCGCCCAGCTGGCATTTCATTTTCTTGGATCCCAAAGGCACTCTAATTCTCCGGAAGTGGGAAAGTGGTTCCCAAACCTTGTTCCAGGGGGTTGTCTTTGAACTAGTCAGAGAGATTTTAAGGCAAACATCAAATCAAGGTGGACTTTTATCAACTTACATACAGAATTAAGGGCTAGGAATTTTTTGTTTCTCGGTTTTCCGCCATAAAGGGGCCTTCACACCTTGGCATCTGCTATCACTTGTCTGTTAATGAGAACTTGCAGTTGATAAAACAAATGATTCAGAAGCAAAAAATAAATACCATCAGAAAAGGCTTAGGATGTTTCTTGGGTGATTTTATGGACTTTTCCTTTAGAGACAGACTTGAGACACAGATGCAAGTCATGCTCTCTGATGACTTCTGTGCTCCTGGGTCACACGACGGAGTAGAATACGGTAAGAGTATGTGGGGTTCCCAAAGCACACCTGATTTCCAGGTGTTCCGCCTCTGAATACGCTTCAGAACAGAGGGCATGAAGGTTCATGGAGTGGAAAGCAGGGAGCCCTGGCTGGCCACTTGTGAGCTGGGTGACACTGGGCACTGAGGAATGACACTAGCTTCCCAGAGCTGTTGGGAGGCTCCATGGGGACTGCCTGGCTCAGGTGGGCACAGTGCCAATGATGACACTCAGCACCCCAGGGGACAGGATGTGTGCTGGGCTGGAGGCCTCGGGGGATGAATTTGTGCTCTTCTCTGGCCCCGGCTCAGCCTCTGAGAGCTGTGGGGCCTCAGGCAGATTACAGGACCTCTTGTGTGTGAGGAGGAAAATTCTGCCTGCTCTATTACGCCCAGGTGTTTCATCAACACCTAGGGAAAGTCTCTGTGAAAGAGCAACTCTGTGTCACTGCAGTGTGCCTTTGTTATTGACAGCAGAAGGGCTACTGCATTGGTAATTTTGTTTGTGCTGATTAATGTACAGAAAAGGAACCTATTTTCTGGGGTCCCAAGGCTCAGCCCTTAACTAACAACAACAACAACAACAAAAATGCTAAGAGCGGCCAACCTTTGCTGCACGTTTTATATGGGTTAGGCATTGTTCCGGGCACTTAGGTGAATGAACTCATTTTATGTCACAAGAGCCTAATGAAGGGACATCTTTATCCCATTTTTTGTTTTTCAGTTGTGGTACACATAACAAATTCTACCACCTGAGCCATTAGTAAGAGTACAGTTCAGTTGTTAAGTCCACTCACACTGTTGAGCATCACCCCTGTTTCTTATATGAGTAAACCGAGATCCAACGAGGTGAACTAAATGGGTCAAGGCCACCTAACAAGTTTCACGTGGAGGTGGAAGGCTGGGACTTGGGCCCACACACTCTGGCTTGTGCTGGGTGCCTTCACTCTGTTGCTTCTCACCTGGGCAACTACTCTACTGCTGGGAAAAGAAACCCCACTGTGAATGAACAGGAAAAACAACGAAAAAAAGGATGCTGGAATTGATCATGGACACCCTGGGGTGGCAAGATTTGGTAACTTCGATCTTTTCTTGGTGTTTTCCAGTCTTTTCTGACTGTTATGCACTAAATGTGCTTGACTAGGAGGCTGGAAGATGAGGCTGGAGAGCTCTATCCTACGTGGGGAGCCAGGCCCGTGCTGGGGAGCACACAGGGTGTGCGGCCAAGCCACTTGCTCTGGCGCTGACACTGGCCTGTGCTGTGCTGCTGGCAAGGCTGCCTGCCCTGCTGTGGGCCCACCCGAGCCTATAGAACATTCTAAGGCATAGCCCAGGTCAAATGGCAGATTGCAAATGGGGTCTGTTCTCTCCCCACACCTCCTGCATGGGCTTCTCTATTAGCAACCAGGGAATGTTCCCTGCCATTTGACACACTCTTATGACCAGAAGGCTCCTGGGCATACAGTTGCTTTGGCAGCCTGAGCTAGGTAATAACCCCGAAGAGTGAGGCAATACTCAGTTCTTTGGAACTCTCTTCTTCCCCTCCCTCCACCTCCCAGAAAAGTGTCTGGGTAAGATGGCTGACCCTGCCTACTGCATCCATATTTAGCAACAGAGGGTTCCCCACAGCAAGTGCTACTGTGTCTATTGGGAAAGTGTCTTTGGGGGGCATGTTGTGAGTGGGGAAACCGTGCAGGCCCGGATCCGAGAATGAGGTTCCTTCTCTGGCTGTGTGAGCCCAGCTCCAGATTCCCTGAGGCTCTCTCTCTTCACAGCTGCTGTGGAGCCCTGAAAACAGGCTTGGCAAACAGGCGACCCCTTGGACTCAGCTCAGGGCTGATTTTTGAGTAGGATCTGTTCCCCACACCCCTGCCTCACCACTTGAAGGCTGATCTCTTAGAGGCAATTGCCAGAAAGCTTTGAAAGGGGCTCCTATCCTTCTGCTTTTGTTCAGGCAGGATTTTGAAGTAATCTTTCCGCTTTTTGTTCATGCACACCAGGGACAAACCTGTGCAGGAATGAGCCCTGCACCACTAGCCTGGTTTGGAAGTGGTGGTCTCAGGACAGGGTATTTTTCTGGATTGCTGCTTTGCAGGTTTGTCCTTGACACACTGGAAGTGGGTCTTGGGGCATGAGGATGTGGGCCAATGCCAGGGTGGATGATGAAGAGGGGAGTGGGGAACATTCTGTTTAGACCAGGGGCATCCTTAGGTCTCTAAGGAGGGCCTATCCTACTGATCTCCGACATTCTGAGACAGGTAGAGCTGCCATGTGAAGTAGTTCAGTCATTGCACGTTGAGCAATCCAAATCTGAAAATCCAAAATCCAAAACTTTTTGAGCATCGACATGACACTGAAAGGAAATGCCCATCGGAGCATTTCAGATTTCAGATTTTTAGATTAGTGAAGCTGAACCAGTAAGTGTAATGCAAATATTCCAAAATCCCCCAAAATCCAAAATTCAAAACACTCATGGTCCCAAGCTTCTTGGATAAGGAATATTCAACCTGCAGCCATGCCAGCCTTGAAGCAAATGGGACTTAGAGGCAGGAAGGGGAGGTACAGATCTCAGCCTGTCTCATGTGAGCTCTGCAGTCTTGCTCTGAGCCTCAGTTTCCTGTCTGTGAGGCAGAGCAAGTGATACCAGCTTCCAGGGTGGTCGGGAGGATAGAATTCATGCATATAAAGTGCCTGACATGGTTAATTCTTCCAAATTATAGCTCACACTTCCAGAAATAATAGATATGAATTTTTCTGTCTAAAACATGCTTAGAGTTGGAGGTGACAATGTAGTTTTGCCTGGTACCAGTGAGGCCTTAGGTGGCTGCTGTTAAGCATTAAAAAAAAACAATCAGCAAAGGGAAATTCACATCAGCTATGAATGAAAAGTTGGTTCAGCATGATGGTGGGACTCAGGGTCTGACACTAGAGGGAGGGTATCTGCTGTGACTTTGGGTAGGCCACTTTCTGACCTGTAGAAAAGGAAAATGGTAACACCTTCCTTTTGAGGGCTTGTTGGGAAGCTCGAATAAGAATAATGCATAAAGTGCTTAGCAGCTCAATAAATTTTTCTTTAAAAAAGGCCTCAGGGTAGGAATCAAGTTTCTGTAACTCATGGACCTGCCTCACGAACCTGCTGGCCCGAGTCTCTAAGCTGTGAGCTGAAGGGTGGGAAAGGGTTAAGACTGAGCTGGAGAAGCTGGAGGAAGCCCCAGGCCCTTCTTCCTGTGTGACTCCAAAAAGGGTATTTTTTGCCTTAGGGAGCTGCAAGGAGAGGACTGACTCCAGTTTTATAATCAGAAACTAGAAAAATAACAGGCCTACAAAATCAGTTCCTAGGAAATGCCAACATGAGATGACATTAGCACCTGGGACGTTATCCTCAGAGGAGAAGTCTGAACTGAAGTCTATGAATGAAACATCGATTTTCTTTTTTCCTTTTCAGATGGCGGTCAGAGGCTTTGCGGTCAGCTCAGTTGGCTCGTAGCACAGTGTCATCTCTGCATTCTTCCTAAGTTACTCAGCTGCCAAGGGCTGGGTCTAGAACCAGCAAGGCTTTTCCATGGAACTATTAAGTACTCTGGGTCACGTGACTGACCCTGCCGGTTTAGGTGCCTTTGATAAAGATAACACTGTGAAAAGCAAGGCATGGCCCAGATACTCAGGAGAGTTAAATTCTTTTTTTTTTTTTTTTTTTTTTTGAGACAGAGTCTCACTCTGTCACCCAGGCTAGACTGCAATGGCAAGATCTCAGCTCACTGCAACCTCCACCTCCTGGGTTCGAGTGGTCCTCCTGCCTCAGCCTCCTGAGTAGCTGGGACTACAGGTGCCTGCCACCACACCGGGCTAATTTTTGTACTTTTAGTAGAGACAAGGGTTTGCCATGTTGGCCAGGCTGGTCTCAAACTCCTGACCTCAGGTGATACAGGGGAGTTAAATGTCTACCACAAGACAGTTGGAGCCCCAAACCCAGTAGGAAGCTGGGACAGGAAGTGAATAAAGTCCAGCTTAGCCCTTAAGGGATGAAATCCAACTTGCCAGCTCACACTCAAACCACCACCAACTGGCACCGGGTACCAGACCTGAGTAAGACAGAAATGCCCTGGCCTTAGGGGTTTATAGTCTGCTGGGAAAAGACTGAACAATTCCTCCGCCCCATCCTCTGTCCCCCAGCCTCCCATCCACCAATTCATCCATCCACCCACACATCAGTATTCATTGATCAACTACTTCATAGGCATCAATCAGTACTGTCAAGGACAAGACAAACAAGGTCCCCCACAACCCTGTACCCACCCCCTGGCCAAGTGCCTTCCATTCTAGTGCAGGACAGTGTCAGAGAACAAGGAACACAAGAGGCAATTTCAGCTAAAGCTAAGGGCTATGAAGACCATGGGAAAACCGTCGGGCAATTCCTCAGAAAGTTAGATTGTCACATGACCTACTTTCTACTCCTAGGTATATACCGGAAATAATGGAAAACAGGTGTTCAAACAAAAGCTTGTGCACGAATGTTCACAGCAGCCCATTCACAATAGCCAAAAGGCAGACACAGCCCAAAATGTGCATTGATGGATGAATGGGGAAGCAAAACAACGTCTATCCATATAATGCATATTATTCAGCTAAAAGAAGGACAGATGCACCTTGAAAACATGATGCAAACACAAAGAAGCCAGGCATGAAAGGCCACAGATTGTATGATTTATATGAAACATCCAGACAAGGTAAATCTATAGAGACAGAAAGCAGATTAGTGGATGCCAGGGGCTGGGGAGAAGGGGGCATGGGGGATGACTGCTTATATGGCTATGGGGTTTTCTATTGGGGGGATGGAAATGTTTTGGAACTGGAGGAGGGGATGATGGCACAATACTTTGAAGGTACTAAATGCCACTGAATTGTTCACTTTCAAATGGTTGGTTATGTTGTGTTAAGCAAATTTCACCTCAACTAAAAACAAGCTGCCATGCAGAGAACTAGGGTGACCCGGGCACTCAGGGAAGGCCCCTTTTTGAGGTATCGGAGCAGACCCCTGAGTGCTGAGAAGGAACCAGCCATGCAGTGGGCTCCACGCGGAGGGAAGCGTGAAAACAGAGGCCCCGAAACGGGACGCGCTTGGCCCTGGTGAGGCACAACCAGCCAGTCAGTGTGGCTAAAGGGCTGGATTGTGTCACCTGCAGAGAGCCGAGGGGAGAGAGGGCTGGGAGCTGATCCCAGAAGGGGGCAGGGGCCAGACTGTATGGGACCATGGGCTACAGAGAGGGGCTGGTGACAGGAGGGGCTGGTGGGTTTGAAGGAGGAGAGAGAGCAGCGGAAGAGGCAGAGCAGTCCCTGTCCCGGAGTTAACAGGCTGGTGGGGAGCAGCTGATAGTAAACCAGGTGGGAACCCATCACTTTTTTGTCATGTCACTAAGCCCTCATCTGCAAGGGCCAGGAGATGTCAACCTGCCTGGCTGCTCCTCTGAGCTGTGTGCTCTGCCAGCCCTTCCCACACCTGCCAACCCACCAGGGGAACACCCGTAAGCAGCTCTGGTGCCCTGCGGCCTCCTGAAGCAGCCACTGGGCCAGTAGGAGCCCAGAGTGAGGAGCAAGGCTGTTCTGGGAGGCTGTAGCCCCCGGCACCCCTGGGTCATTTCTGGGGAACAGCTTCTGCTCTGGGTTCTGCTGGTCCACTTAGAGTTTATGGAAAGGGTGGTCTTGTAGGCGAGTTTTGGACACCCTGCCCATCATGGCAGATTCTATCTATCTCTAGAAGCAGCTGTTGCCATGGGCAGGGTCCACGAGGAACTAACCACAGCAACGTGGCACCTCAAAGCCACAGAGAGCTCAGGCTAGAGTCTAGACCTGGCCATGCCTGCCCACCAACCCCACATACTGGCCGCCACTGACCCCCCTCCTTGGCCAGGCTCACGCACAGTCCCTTGTGAAGCTGAACATTCTGTGAGGGTGACAGCCATCAACATAAAACCAGCCAATAAATAGAACTTGTGATTTTTTTTTTCTAAGCCAAATGGAAGAAGAAAAATACACCAAAGTGGCTAGTCACCTATTAGCCCTGATTTATACACTACTTTAATATCTCCTCCAAGGAAATGAAAGGCATATTTTCATCAAATATAATCGTTTATAGCTTCTAAAGGGGAGACAAACTGCTCTATGACAATTACCTGGGTCCGCAGATAAAATCGGAAGATGTGTCCTAATAAAACACCCTTGTCTGGCAGCTACCCCAAGGCATGCAGCCAGAGTTGTTTTCCTCCTTGTGAATTATTCCCCAGGCAGAAGCAAGGACTCCATGCACTGTGTGGCCTATGGGGAGGGGCACCATTGTGGAGGGTGGGAAGTGGTCATGCCCCAGCACCCACGGGCCCTTGATGGCAGCGGTGAGATGTCACAGCATCAGAGGCCAACCCGGGCCAGGTTTCTGATGACCAAATCACCCTCCATTGCCCAGCTCCCACTCTGGCACTACTCTTTGGCTTCTGTAAAACTCTGAGTAGGAGGAGGGTGGTGAAATTCAGTTGATATGCAACCAACCTAAATCTGTCACCTGGGTACACGGTCCTTGGACAAACATCTTGCTCACTTGGTGACAGAAATTTAGCCGAGGGATGCTGCTTAAGGTCTTCTGGGTTCTCAGTTCCTTTGTGTTCCCTTGTCAAAGTGCCATGGACTAAACCACCAAGTATCTAGGGCCCTAGAGGGACTTTCCTTGTCTTCCCGTGTTCAGAGAAGGGAGAAGGCCTTTGATGGGCTCTGTTCCAAGGCTGAGCAGAGAACAAATGCAGGCTCATTCTTCACTCAACAGTACTGAGTAGGGGCACAGAGCTAGGCACCGAGATACAGGGTGAATAGCACACAAGGTTCCCACACAGGCAACCCTCTTTGCAGGGGAGAAAGACTATGACCAGGCACACAAAGGCATCAGCCAGGTAAGGAACCACAGTGCTGTGGATAAACTGAACGAGGCCAGGCCGGGCGCAGTGGCTCATGCCTGTAATCCCAGCACTTTGGGAGGCCGAGGCGAGTGGATCATGAGGTCAGGAGATTGAGACCATCCTGGCTAACACGGTGAAACCCCATCTCTACTAAAAATAGAAAAAATTAGCCGGGCGTGGTGGCGGGCGCCTGTAGTTCCAGCTACTCGGGAGGCTGAGGCAGGAGAATGGCGTGAACCCGGGAGACGGAGCTTGCAGTGAGCTGAGACTGTGCCACTGCACTCCAGCCTGGGCGACAGAGCAAGACTCCGTCTCAAACAAACAAACAAAAAAAGGAACCAGGCCAATGCAGAGGAGGGAGGGAGGGGCAACCCTAACCAGGAGCTGATCCGAAAAGGCCTCTGAAGAGGTGGCACACGGACTAAACTTGAGCCGTTAGCGGGAGGCAGCTACCAACATCCCGGGACAGACATCCAGTGCAAGGCCCTGAGGCAGGGAAGGCCGCAGTGATTTACCGGAGTGGGTCTCCAAGTGTGGTCTGGAAATCCTTGTTTTCATAAAAATAGTAAGACATTCTTCTTCTATGTTCATTTTCCCAGGGGTGTACTGAGGAGTTTTCCAGAGGCCACAGAATGCATGCTATCACAACAGACCGAAAACAGAAGCAAAGAGGAGAATCCAGATGTCTTCCATTAAGCCAGGCAGTAAAGAGACTTGCAGAAATGGGCACGATAAATTATTTTGTATGTTTATTGTTCATAGAAAACTATGTTAGTTATGCATATATGCAATGGATTTATTCAATAAATATATATTAAAAGCATTTCTTAGTTTTAATTTCTAATGTCATAAATATCTATAAATATAATCTATCTAAATGAAATCTCTTTAAGTTCTGTAATACTTTTTAAGCACATAAACAAACACGGGAGTGCTGAGGCTAAAACTCTGAGAAATGCTGGCTTAGAGGAGCAGCAGGGACTGGCAAGGCTGGGGTCGGGGCTAAAGTGAGCTTGGAATCGGGGGAACTTCATCTGAGAGGCCAGTTGGGGCTGGATCTCACAGCCATCACCCAAGATCAGAAGGAGAGATGTGGATTTTGTTCTAAGTGCAACAGGAAACTACCAAAAAGCTGGAGGCAGGGTATGATGTAATCTGATTGAAGTACTAGAAGGATCCCACTGGCTGAATGGAAGCTGGGGATCCTGAGAAGCCCTCTGTTGCAATCTTGGGAGATCTGGGAGAAGAGATCTCAGATCTCATTATTTTCCGGAGGCCAAGCAGGCTGGTGGGTGTGGAAGTGGGGTGAAAAGATTTAAGAATGATTCCAAGATGCTGAGTGGCTGCTGTTGTGGGGGAACCCTGACTACTGAGAAGGGGATGGGCAGCCTATGCTCCCACCATGCCAAGGCTCAGGGATTTCAACTTGCTCTTTGGGACACAGCTCTTGTGCCAAGCCAAGGTGGAAGGGCAGTGAGGCCTCCCTCTTTGCAGGGGTGGGGGGATAAATAAGAATGTCCCCATCTCACTCCTCATAGCTGAGTAGCACTACCAGGTGCAGTCAGGGGAGACAGCCAAGGGGTGGAGGCTGCCTTCAGCAGCCACCTCTGACTTGCTGTTGTCCCAGTTGGCACAGCCGCACACTTGCTGACCCTGGGACCAGCAACAGGACATGGGGCATCCCAGCTGTGCCAACTTCCCTGCCAGGCAGGCCCAGGTTCTGGAGCCAGGCCACATTCCCAGCATTTGATGTTCTCACCCCTCCACTGGAAGGCCAGGCAGGGTAGAAGAGGTAAGCAATAAGTTATCCTAAAGAATTCTGCAAACAGAGAAATGATCATGTAGATGCCGAAGAATGTGCTACTTGGCTCTATTTATTTACTTACATTCTACCTCATTCCAAAAGGGATCGGAGCGGAAATAAGGCCTGGGTTTTTCTCCTTAACCAGTAAGTTCCGAAACTGAAAGACACCTCAGTGACCCTAAAGAAGTCATTTCTTACCAGGTCAATTTGTTCTCAGTTAACTTAGACTCAGTCACACTTCATATTTACTTAGCAATCACGGCTACAGAACACGAAGCAACCCGCAGAATTTTTAAGCAAAGAATCCTCCAGGCGCTGAAATAGGCAGAAGCATCTCACATTTCATCACCGAAAATAGAGGCGGTGCCACAATCAGTCTCTCAGCCTAAGATTGTTTTTTTCTTTTCTTTTTGAGACAGGGTCTCACTCTGTTGCTCAGGTTGGAGTGCAGTGGCACAATCACAGCTCACTGCAGCGTCAACCTCCTGGGCGCAACTGACCCTCCCACCTCAGCCTCCTGAGTGTAGTTGAGACCACAGGTGCGCACCACCATGCCCAGCTAATTTTTTATTTATACTAGAGATGAGGTCTCACTATGTTGCCCAGGCTGGTCTCAAACTCCTGGGCTCAAGCAATTCGCCTGTCTTAGCCTCCCAAGATGCTGGGATTACTGGCATGAGCCACCACGCCCAGCCCTAAGACTGGTTTTAAGAAAGAAACCAATCACAAGCTGTGGGTGGCAGAGTGAATTGGTGTACTGTCTTCTAGACTTCATGTTGGGACTATGTATACAAAGATTAAAAACCTGCCCCTTTGGCAAATTCACTGCTAGGAATTTATCACACAGACATGCAAGATTTGTACAATTACACAAAGATACCCTAAGGATGCTCACTGTGATACTGTAAGACCAAAACACTGGAAATGACCCAAATATGAAACAGCAAAAAAGATTTTTTTGCCCATCCATATGACAAAATACCATATAACAGTTAAGGAGAACTAGGTTGATTTATATGTGTTAATGTGTGACACTTTCTATTAAGGAAGAAGAAGCAAGGTGCAGCATCAGACATATGGTATACCCCATGTGTAAAAAACAAACATATGCATAACATACAAAGAAATATTTCTGGAAAGACAGGCAAGAAACTGTTAACAATAGTTACTTCTGAAGCCAAGTAGACTTGTTTTTCATTTGATCATCTCCTGTCTGGATTTTAAAAAATCATATGCCTACAGTATATACATATAAATAACAAATTCATCAAATCAAATAATGAAACTAAAATAAATCACGTGGGGGAACCAGGACTCGGGTTTTGAGCAGGTTCATACGGCTGCGTTTTGTTCTTAAATCAATAACTGCTTTTGAAAACATTTCACAACACTTGCAACTTACGTTTGAAGGCCTACATGGGGAGGGGTTAAGTTGTGAATGAGAGCTTGGCCAGTGTTCTAAAGTTTTGCAATCAAAAGAAAGGCTCTCTTTCGAGGGATCGGGGTGCATACGGATTTACTTAAAGCAGACATGTCAGAACAGGAAGGGGAGAACTTGGTCTCCTGGAGAAGTGGTCCTTTCCGCTCTGACAAATCAGCAATGAACTTTCCACTCAATTTTCTGTTTTGGGAGGAGGGGCGGAGGAGGGTTAGAGATGACCTTTGGCAAAAGTGGGAGGAGATGCCCTCATATGGAAGGAGTGGACAAAGAAGGCCCTGCTGTCCACAGGTCAGCTGTCCACTCCTTCAGAAGACTCACTTCTTCAGGGGGTTGTAATCGGAACCAAACACACTCTCTCTTTCTAGTCATCTTACATGGAGAAGGAAACTACTCTCCCACAACTTCATCACTAATCATTTAAATGTTTCCAAGAAATTTCCAAGAAACTTCTTAGTCAGTTCTGAGAAGTTCTTCCACATACCCAACACATCTCTGGAAAACCAAACCAAACACTAAAGGGAAAGTCAAAATTTATTTTGGGGGCTGTGTTTAATCTCGTGCCGCGCTTTGATAAATTCTAAGAAGCCAGTGCTGCCAGCCGACTGGGCTTCTGAGAGAGGAAGGGCAGCTCACACAGGCTCCACAGAGAGAAAGCCCTTGAACGCCCACCATGACAAACGAGCTGCAGAGCAGGGCAGGGGGCTGGCTCACCTGGCACCTTGTCCACTGACGCAAACACGGAGCGCTGCACTGTGGGGTCGCTGCTGCCCCGGCGCCCCTGGTCGTAGAAGCGGAAAGGCAGGTGCTGAGTGGAGGTGGAGGAGCCGAGTCCAAAGCCCAGGACTTCAGTGGTGGGCTGGATTGGGAGGTCCAGGAGGGCTACGGTCAAACAATAGCATGGTTCACTCTGAGCATGTGAGATAGAGGGGGGTGGTGAGAATTTGTGGGGGGACATTGTAGTGGCTGTGGCCCTGCCAGGCACGTCACTTAGGAGATGCCAAGTGGGCGGCAGGCAGCCTTGAGCTGGAGAGAACAGTGGAACATCAAAGATCCCACTGAGGCTCAAGGCACAAGCAGATGCCAAGTGAGGGCTTCAGGCCAAGGCTGGAGACCAAGGAGAAAGGGGTACGAGCCCGGGCTCCTCGAGTGGAATGGATGCTAGGTCAATTTCTACTTTGGATTCTCAGCTTCCATGTGTAAAGGACCCTGACAAAGGCTGTTTCAGACTGCAAGCGAGTGGGGCTGAGTCTGCCCAGAGAGTTCACACATATATGTGTGTACATATATCTGCACGTGTGAAGGAGCATGTGAAAATATGTATGTGCATGTACATGTGTAACTATGAGTGGGTGTTCATCTGTCTCAGCCACTATCCTCCCTTCCATAAATAAATCTCCCAATATATCCATTTAGAGGGGCTTTTTAAAATCAATTTAAGAAATACCCAAGGCGTTAGTTCTAACAGCCACTTTACAGCATAATTCTCAATTTTCAAATGAAGTATTTGGCCTTCATGCCAGCTGTGAGAAATTGCTTTACATGGGCGGGGGGTGTAGGGGAAACAACTCCCTGAAAATAAATCTTAAAAGAAAGAGCTGAATGATTTAAGTCACTTTTCACATTACAAAATGCTTCAGTAATGATTTTGTAGGCCAAGTTTCAGCTAAGTGAGAAATGAGACGGGGACGACGTGGGACGCGGGACTGTGCAAATCAGCACAGTAAATCATCGCATCGGTAATGCCCAGAAACTAGCCCTCTGAGGGTTTATTTTTGAGACAGGTTCTCACTCTGTCTCCTAGGCTGGAGTGCAGTGGTGTAATCATGGCTCACTGTAACCTCTACCTCCCAGGCTCAAGTGATCCTCCCGCCTCAGCCTCCCGAATAGCTGGGACTACAGGCGTGTGCCACCACGCCTGGTTCATTTTTGTATTTTTTTGTAGAGACAGGGTCTTGCCATGTTTCCCAGGCTGGTCTCAAATTCCTGGGCACAAGTGAGTCACCCACCTTGGCCTCCCAAAGTGCTGAGATTACAGACATGAACCACCGTGCCTGGCCAAGGGCTTATTTTAAAGTTATCCCTTGAGAAAGCATGCCCACATCCCCAGGTGGGCTTAAAATCCTCTCAGCAGCCACCAGGATGACCACTGGTGCCTGAACTGAATGGCACTGGGTATCTTGAGAAAGACTGTTTGAAATTTTAGGAGTTGACAGAATGCCTTCCCCCGACACCGAGGAGAAAGCCCTGCCTTCCTGCCCAATGAACGTATCTCTCTCATTTCTGTGCCTTTGCTTCTAAGAAATCTTGGCCTTCCTAACACTAGGCAGTGTTGGGCTTCCTCAGAAATTCACCACAATCCCCGTGAAATGTAAAATGACTTCCTTCCAAGGGTTCCAGCCTTTCACCAAGTAGGGCTGCCTCTTATAAGAACTGGGAAGGTGAAGGAGGAAGGGGTAAGCTTTAGAGCAGGAAGTTCTGCCTGTGGGTTCTGCCTGCATGACTTTGGGCAAGTCCCTGAGCCTCAGTTTCCTTCTCCGTAAAATGGGCAGAGCAGGCCCTACAGAACTTCAGAGTTGTTTTAAGGATCGGAGGTGGTAGAGGAATGTCAAAGCACTTTGTTAACATATGCTTGAGAATTTCAGTGTGAAGGGCTGAGAAGAGTGGTCCCACACTGGTATCTACTTATTGCTGGCCTCCTGCCTGCTAGGGAGGGCTCCTCTTCTCTTCCATGCAGCCCTAGAAACTCATCAGAAACCAAACACCCAGGAAATGGGACTTCTTTGTACCCACATAAAACAATTCCTGAATCATAGGTATCTTCTTCTTTGCTATGGGGGTTCTCAAGGTCAATGTGAGAACTACAGATAGCCCTGCCCCGCCAAGTGCTCAGAGGACGCCTTGCCAGGGTTCGGCCACTCACCAGCTATTCTCTGCATCTTCATGCGCCTTGCCTGGATGCGGCCTTTGGCCAGGCGCTGCTTGGCGATGATGCAGCGGATGTGGTCTGAGAAGATGAAGGTGGCCTGGAGGATGGGGAAGGGCTTAGAATGGGGGCTGGAAGCAGGCTTGTGGATGGTGATGTTCAGGGCACGGCTGTCATCCTCCACGCCAGTCACCTGCATGTCCTGCACAGTGAGAAGCAAAGGAAAGGGCATTCGTTGGGTTTGGGAGGAGGGTGGCTAGGAGCTGTGGCATCATGAGGCATCTAGAAAGAGGTCTCCAAATTCAATGCTTTTGATCTAAGATCAACGGCCTCCCAAGTCCAACAGAGTCATGGATGGGCACAAGGCAGACCAGGCCCACTGGGAGAAGACAGTGTAGGAGGAGGCACAGAGTACCCCAAAGGAGCGGATGCTGGTGGTAGTGGCTGGTGCCTGTTTTCCATGAGGACTTGGGTCAGCTCATGAATAACAGGGTACCCCATACAAGCCTCTTCAAGGGGCCACAGGAAACACAACAGGCAAACTCTTACTTCTGAGAAGCCAGAGATAATGAACCAAAATTACTACTACCATCTGGCATGATCTTAGATATAGTTGCTCATCTACTCATCACTTTCTTCCTTATTTCTTCTAAGAAGGGGACATCGTTGGCAACCATTTGTATGTCTTTGAGAAACTTCTGGTCCCCAAAGGGAAAAGTTAATCCTGAGAAAGGGACAGGGGCTGGGCATGGTGGCTCATGCCTGTAATTCCAGCACTTTGGGAGGCTGAGGTGGGTGGATCACAAGGTCGGAGTTCGAGACCAGCTTGGCCAACAAGGTGAAACCCAGTCTGTACTAAAAACATAAAAATTAGCCAGGCATGGTGGCGTGTGCCTATAGTCCCAGATACTCAGGAGGCTAAGGCAGAAGAATTGTTTGAACCAGGGAGGCAGAGGCTGCAGTGAGCAAAGATCGAACCACTGCACTCCAGCCTGGGCGACAGAGTGAGACTCTGTCTCAAATTAAAAAAAAAAAAAAAAAAAAGAAAAAAGAAAAAAAGAAAGGAATAGGGAAAGTCACTGAGCAGAGATTTGAAGGAAGCTGTGTTTTGAAGGTGGAGAAGAAACGAACATGTAGCAAATTTTAAAAAAGACAAACCCAGTCTAAAACCTCAGAACGGATTCTGCATAGAGAATCTGCTCCCATGAAGGTTTGAGGTGATCTGATAGAAAAGCCTGAGAGGGGATGAACACAAAAGTCAGAAATGTTAAAGGAGGTGGGGACAACACTGGAAAAGGCTCACAGCGGAATTGTGGTTCTCAGGCATTACATTTGGCATGGGCTCTTTGGAGCTAACACCCCCATCAAAACGTGACAGTAAGGATTAGATGAGGTATTCTACATTTAAAACAGGGAGTGTGGTATAGTAAAGACCTGACAAATAGTACCCATTGGAAGACGGCCAAAAAAAAGGTTTATGTGGCTTTCATTGTCTGATGGAAGACACATATTAATTCTTCGGGGGAGGAAAACACTTGCCTGACACTAAATTCTAATGGAAATTAATCATAAGCCTAGGTAAAGCCTAGATAGATAAGCATAAGTCAGTTAATGGACAATGTCTTACATGGAGTGTTCTTTTTTTTTTTTTTCAGATGGAGTCTTGCTCTGTCGCCCAGGCTGGAGTGCAGTGGAGCAACCTCGGCTCACTGCAAGCTCTGCCTCCAGGGTTCACGCCATTCTCCTGCCTCAGCCTCCCGAGTAGCTGGGACTGCAGGTGCCCGCCACCACGCCCGGCTAATTTTTTGCATTTTTAGTAGAGATGGGGTTTCACCGTGTTGGCCAGGATGGTCTCGATCTCCTGACCTCGTGATTCGCCCGCCTCGGCCTCCCAAAGTGCTGGGATTACAGGCGTGAGCCACCGCGCCTGGCCCATGGAGTGTTTTTTTAAATGAAAGATTCTTCTAAAGTTGTTTCTTACATTATACTTTGTAAAAGACACTTTTACAATAGAAAGATGCTGAAGAAGAGAAGGTTGGGGAAGAGGCTGTAACAGCAGCTTCAAGTATGTGGGTGGTTCTTGCAGAGAGCAGGACACAGACAGCAGGTCAGGCTGTGGCGAGGCAGAGGTGGGGCAACCTGAGCAAGGCCCTTCCAGAAACCAGGGCTGGCTGGCAAAGAAATGGACTGCCTTGAAGTAGGGCAAAGCTCAGGCGTGAAGTGTCGGCTGGACATCCAGGGACAAAGGGTATGGCAGAGGGGTGAGCTGGGAGGCTGCTTTCAACCCTTCTGATTCTTTGCTTTATTCACTCAAAGAGCTGGTACTAGTCATCTATCACGTGGACAAACTTTTTTTTTTTTTTTAGACAGGGTCTCACTGTGCCACCCAGGCTGGAGTGCAGTGGCGTGATTTCAGCTCACTGCAACTTCTGCCTCCTGGGTTCAAGCGATTCTCATGCCTCAGCCTCCTGGGTAGCTGGGATTACAGGTGCCTGCCACCATGCCCAGCTAATTTTTGTATTTTTAGTAGAGACAGGGTTTTACCATGTTGGCCAGGCTGGTCTCGAACTCCTGACCTCAAGTGATCCACCTGTCTTGGCCTCCCAAAGTGCTGGGATTACAGACACGAGCCACCACGCCCGGCCCACATTGGCAAACATTAAAAACAAAAAAGAATCAAACAAAAAACCCCCAAAACCCAAGTCCCAGCTTGGTACTTGGCAAGTTAGAGCCTAGCTCTGCTGGAGTGACGCTGAGCAGAAGGGAATTCTCAAACATGCCAGTGGCGACAATCATTTTAGAGTGGTATTTGGCAGTGTCTACTAACACTTAAAATCAGTACACCCCAGCTTCTTGGTATCTGCCTAGGGAAATCTTGCCCAAGTGCATAAACGAGTGAGAGTGATTCCGTTCATGGCAGTACCATCTGGAAAGGCAGAAAACTGGAAATAGTCGACAGGGCATGGGTTAAACATGCCTTGCTATAGTCACACAGCAGTGAAAAAGAATACCAGGAGGTCTGCGTGTACTCACGTGGCTGGCTCTCCAAGACATAGTGTTGAATGAAAAAAGCAAAGTTTAGAACATATTCAATGTGATATCATAAAAAACACGCACATGCACTCTCAAGTATATGTATATAATTTAAAAAAATAGTACATGTAGTTACATTTAGATATGCATTTGGCAGAAAAACAGATCTGGAAACGTCACACTGATAATAAAGCTTATCTCCTGTGGAGGGGAAGTGTAAGAATTGAGGGTTTTGGTCAGAAAGGATTTTGCTCTATATCTGAGCATTTATGTGATATTTTAGCTTTTTTTTTTGGGTGACAATTTGTTGACATATGCCTTGTATAATATCATTAGAAATTAATGATAAAGATGATAATTGTGTATATATGTGTGTGTGTGTGTGTGTGTGTGTGTGTTTGTAGCCAACTGAGAAGAGATTCCAGAGCTCCTGGCCATCTTACCTGCAATAGGCCTGCAAACTTGACTACTCCCCAGCCAAGCCTGGACACATCAGGCTCCACCAAACTCATCTGGTAAATATCTACAGCCAGGAATCGCTGGACCATGCCGCCGTCCTTGGTGATCACTGTACATGCAATCAAGTCGCTGTTATCTGGGAGGAGGAAGGTGAGAAGAGAATGAGGCATAGTCTGGCTGCCAGGGGTGATAGAGACACCAAAGCTGACTCTCATTCTACCAGGAGCAGAGCTCAGTGGTTAGAGCCCAGGCCTAGAGTCACACAGACCTGGGTCTGAGTCCCTTCTCTGCCAGTTATGCTGGGAAAGTTTCTTTGTCTCTCTGGATCTCAGATCCCTCATCTGGATAATAAAGATAATGCCTACTCCCTCAAACTGCTACTAGTAAGGACTGATATAAAGCATATAAAGTACATAAAGCATCTGTCCATTGCTTACTGCATGTTAGGTGCTCAAACCGTAGCTTAAAAACAACCAGCATGGCTGGGTGCAGTGGCTCATGTCTGCAATCCCAGCACTTTGGGAGGCCGAGGCAGGTGGATCACCTGAGGTGAGGAGTTCGAGACCAGACTGGCCAACATGGCGAAATCCCGTCTCTACTAAAACTACAAAAGATTAGCTGGGTGTGGTGGAAGGCACCTGTAATCCCAGCTACTTGGGAGGCTGAGGCAGAAGAATTGCTTACACCTGGGAGGTGGAGGTTGCAGTGAGCCGAGATCGCACTATTGCACTCCAGCCTGGGCAATAAGAGCAAAACTCCGTCTCAAAAAACCAAACCAAACCAAAACAACAACAAAACAATCAGCAACCCAAGAAAGAAACTGAAGATGACACAAACAAGTGGAGAAACACCCAATGCTCACGGATCAGAAGAAATGATATCGTTAAAGTGATCACGCTACCCAAGGTGATCTACACATTCAATGCAAATTCCTATCAGAATACCAACTTTTTGACAGTATTAGAAAAAAATCCTAACATTCATATGGCACCAAAAAAGAGCCCAAATAGCCAAAGCAAACCTGAGCAAAAAGAGCAAAGCTAGGCCAGGTGTGGTGGCTCACACCTATAATTCCAGCACTTTGGGAGTCCAAGGAGGGAGGATCGCTTGAGCTCAGGAGCTGGAGACTAGTATGGGCAACATGGCAAAACCCCACCTCTACAAAAAATGCAAAAAATTAGTTGAGTGTGGTGGCCCACACCTGTAGTCTCAGCCACTCAGGAGGCTCAGGTGGGAGGATGGCTTGAGCCCAGTGGGGTTCAAGGCTGCAATGAGCCATGATCACGCCACTGCACTCCAGCCTGTGTGACAGAGACCTGGTCTCAAAACAAACAAAAAAAGAGCAAAGCTGGAAGCATCACACTACCTGACTTCAAATTACAAGGCTCTAATAACCAATACAGCATGGTACTGGTATAAAAACAGACATATAGGCTGGGTGCTGTGGCTCATGCCAGTAATTCCAGCACTCTGGGAGGCCGAGGTGGGCAGATCACTTGAGGTCAGGACTTAAAGGCCAACTTGGCCAACATGGTGAAATACTGTCTTTACCAAAAACTAAAAAAAATTAGCTGAGCGTGGTGGTGTGTGCCTGTAGTCTCAGCTACCCCGGAGGCTGAGGTGGAGAATCGCTTGAACCTGAGAGGCAAAGTTGCAGCGAGCCAAGATTGCACCACAGCACTTCAGCCTGGGTGACAGAATGAGACCCTGTCTCAAAAAATAACAAAAAGAAAAACACATGGACCAACAGAACAGAATAGAGAGCCCAGAAATAAAGTCACATATTTACAGTCAAGTGATCTTCAACAAAACTGGTAAGAACACACACTGGGGAAAGAACACCATCTTCTGTAAATGGTGCTGGGAAAATTGGATAATCATATGCAAAAGAATGAAACTGGATCCCTCTTTCTTGCTGTATACAAAACCAACTCAAGATGGATTAAAGACTTAAATGTAAGGCCCCGAACTATAAAAATTCTAGAAGAAAATCTAGGTGAAAACTCTCTGGACATTGGTCTATGCAAAAAATGTATGACTAAGACCTCAAAAGCACAGGCAACAAAGCCAAAAATAGACAAATAGAACTTACTTAAACCAAGAACCTCAGTAACATTTCTGTGCTTCTTTAAAGACTGATGGCAGTTTACACTTGTGATGGTTAAACTGAGTTCACCTAACTAAGTAAATGGTTAAACTGAGTTCACCTAGTTAAGTAAAGACAGTAAAGCAAGAGTCCCCTGAGCCACGAGAGAATCACCAAGCTCTCAACTCAGCGTATGACAATTTAGAGCCAAGCCCTGCACTGTTGTATGTGGATATGCATTGGATGTGTATGGCACTTGGCCCTTCAGAACCAGTTTTCCCATTTCTAAAATGAGAATTATGTCCCTTATCTTGAATTGGTTGGTGTGTCAAACGAGAAACGGCGGGAAAAGCATGGGGTCTTGTGCATAGGAGTCCTCTGCATATGCCAGGTTCCTTCTCTTACTTGAAAGTTGTCCCTAGCTGGGTGTGGTGGCTTGTGCCTGTAATCCCAGCACTTTGGGAGGCTGAGGTGGGAGGACTGCTTGAGACCAGGAGGTGAAGACCAGCCTGGGCAACACAATGAGACCCTGTCTCTACAAAAAGCAGAAAAAAATTAGCCTCCCAGCTGCTTAGGAGGCTGATGTGAGAGGATTGCTTGAGCCAAGGAGGTAGAGGCTGCAGTGAGCCATGAGTGTACCACTGTACTCCAGCCTAAGTGACAGAGCGAGAACCTGTCTAAAAAAAAAAAAAAAGAAAAAGAAAAAGAAAGTTATCCCCAAATTTAATGTCTGATTTAATGCCTACCCTTGACTTGGAAATCACCAGAGTAACATAGGACCATTAGATCTACGGTCTACTGGTGTATGTAATCCTCTGCCACTTACGTTTTAAATGAGAGAGCTCAGTCCGGAAACAACCTAAATGTCCCCAAACAGGAGAACTATTTGAGTACATTTTTTTTTTTCCCACCAGATGCAAAATTATACACCCATTTAAAAATTGTTTAACCAAACTGTGGACAGTGGTTCCCCATGAGGAGCGAGGTGAGAACTGGGGGTAGGAGTGTGTATGTGGGACAAGTATTAAGGGGAGAACTTTCATTTTTGTTCTATGTTCTACTCTACTGTTTAAAATTATTTTAAAATGAGAAAAGTGTTCAAGACATACTGTTGAAACACATATAATAAGCCCAAGTTAAAAATCATGTTTTACAAATAACTGCAATGACTGTGGAAAACATACTTTTAAATGAAAGAGGATAAAAATGTTATTACCATGAGTTTGATTTGTTTTAAAAAAAAGTATCCCTACAAAGAAACACTAGTACAGAGAAAGTGCGTCAAAACATTAACAAGTCTCTGATTAGAAGATGGTAGGTGAGATGTTTTGTTGTTTCTTCACAGTTTTATTAAAGTATAATTTACATACCATAAAGTTCCCCTGTTTTAAGTATACAGTTTACCTATTTTAAGTGTACAGTTTGAGTTTTAGTAATTTTTTCTTTTTCTGAGCATAGTACCCAATAGTTTTTCAACCCTTGTCACCCCCCCTGCCTTTGGCGGTACACAGTGTCTCCTACTGCCATCTTTATGTCCATGAGTATCCAATGTTTAGCTCCCACTTATAAGTGAGAACATGTGGTATTTGGTCTTCTGTTCCCACATTAATTCGCTTAGGCTGCCAGCTGCATCCATGTTGCTGCAAAGGACATGATTTTGTTCTTTTTTATGGCTGTGTAGTATTCCATAGTGTATATGTACTACATTTTCTTCATCCAGTCCACCACTGATGGGCACCTGGGTTGATTCCATGAGTTCACTATTTTGGATAGTGCTGAGTTTTAGTACATTTACGGCTATGCATTACTACATCCCAGTTGTGGAATACTTCCACCACCCCGAAAGGTTCTGTTGGGAGCACTTTAACCAGATATTTGGCTCAACTTTATTGGGGGAGGAGAAGGGTAACACGGATGGTATCAATTCTGGCCAAAACACGCAATAACAAACTTGGGCTCATGATTGAGGACTTCCAAGGACTTCCCCCCTCTCCTTTTTCAATTTTCATCCTGATCTAAAAGCACAGATTTTTAATCTAGATAAACTTCTCTTTCCTTTTTCGGGTAACCCCCAGCAACATACGCCTCGGTTCAATCCTCCAACAGTGTAAACTGTCTGAGATTCTGGTTTCGTCTGGATGTCGCCCAGTTGGTCCTCTCGGTCTTTACAGGCCTTGTGTTTCCCTCTATTCTCTCTAGCACATGACCCCTGAAGTCAGCTAGGTGCCCCCATAGCAAATCCCAGCACCGGACAGGCTTTATTGAATTTGTACCTTCTTTTTTTGACAGTCTCGCTGTGTTGCACAGGCTGGAGGGCAGTGGCACGATCTCAGCTCACTACAACCTCTGCCTCCCAGGTTCAAGTGATTCTCCTGCCTCAGCCTCCCTAGTAGCTAGGATTATAGGCACACACCACCATGCCTGGCTATTTTTTAATTTTTTTTTTATTTTTAGTAGAGACAGGGTTTCACCATGTTGGCCAGGCTGGTCTCGAACTCCTGGCCTCAAGGGATCTGCCTGTCTTGGCCTCCCAAAATGCTGGGATTACAGGCATGCGCTACCACATCTGGCCCAGTTGTACTTTCTTATCTACAGCAAGAATCTTCTTTCCTTTCCAAACAGTCCAGTCAGGTATTTGAAAATATTTTTTAAAAAATATATTTTAGGGCTGGGCACAGTGGCTCATGCCTGTAATCTCAGCACTGTGGGAGGCCAAGGTGGAAGGACTGCTTGAGCCCAAGAGTTCATCCTAAGCAACACAGTGAGATCTTGTCTCTAAAAAAAATTAAAATAAAATATGTGTGTTTTAATATATTATGAAATGTATTATATTAACATAAAATGTATAATAATATGTATATCTCAGGATAAATTTTTAGTTCCATGTTGGATGATCATCTAGATGACTAGTCTTCTACATTATTAAAAAAGGAAGTCATCATATTCATTCTTATAAACATTTTCTTTGTGGTAGTGTAGGGTTTGTTTTCTTTACTCAATACTTAAAACAGGCTGGGGCCGGTGGCTCATGCCTATACTGCAGGCAATTTTGAAGGCTGAGATGGGTGGATCGCTTGAGCCCAGGAGTTCCACACCAGCCTGTGTAACATCGCAAAACCTCATCTCTACTAAAAGTAGAAAAATTAGCTTGCTGTAGTGGCATGTGCCTATAGTCCCAGCTACTCAGGAGGCTGAGGCAGGAGGATCACTTCAGCCCAGGGAGGTTGAGGCTATAGAGAGCCGTGATCACACCACTGTACTCCAGTCTGGGTGACAGTGATGAGCCCTGTCTCAAAACAAACAAAACTTACAGCATTTTCTCAATGGGAATCTTTTTAAAAATGCTCTTTAAAAATAGAACAAAAACAATAAACATGTTCTTTCTTTTCTCCTTCTGTCCTCCTTCCCCCTCCTCTCCTTTCCCTTTCCTCACTCTACACAGGACAACTTGACTACCTTCTGTTTCCACATTCACAAAAGAAGTGCATCTGAGAGTTTGACCTGGGAAAACGGACACAGTCATAGGTGTCAGTGTCAGCAGGGCTTGTCCCAGGCAGTGCAACTCTCTCATAGAGCCTGGCTGCCTGAGGGGCTTCAGCGGAAGAAAGACCTGCCACCTCCACCACAAAGAACAAAAAAGGAAAGATAAAACCCCAGAACAGAACAGCTTTCAGAAATGTAATTGAGACTTCAAAGCCCTGTGACAACACAGTGAGAGATTTCATAAGAAAACTAAAATGCGGCCACACCAGTGAGACAGGAAGGATCCCAGGGAGGGAGCCTCTCGCTTTTCAGAGGCTGTGGGGCAGTTAAGGAGAAATGAAGTGGCTTCTACGGATTATAAGCGAATGCCATTCGCAAGGGAGATCAAGGAAATGCTGGTTTTGGGTGACTCCTTTGTGGTTCGCTCAGGTATCATTTTAGGGAACTCCTGTATCCTGCCCCAGTCCTCGGCTGCTCCACACCCTGGCTGTGGAGCCCTGGGGGACACGGGCTAGTCACTTTGGGACTGCCAGGGGGTCTTAGGTCGAGGATAAATCCAGGAGAGAATTGCTGAATGGAATCCAACTCGGCCCACCCTCTAAAGCCTCTGCCTGTAGCCTTCACGTGTACATTTTGGCAGCCGGCAGGAGTACGCTGAGTGCTAAGGTACCATGGGAAGGACTTGGTGGCAGGCGGCTCTGTCATGGTATGTGGCAGCCTCCCTGCCTGACACGCAGGAGTGGCCATGGCAAGGAGAGGCCAGTGCAGGTGACAGGTGACATGAGGCTTCCTGATCATCCATCCACCATCCCCAGATCTCACTGCCCATCGAATCTCCAATTCTACAGGTGTGGGGCTTAGGATTCTATTAAGAAAATTATCAGAAGACAATGATCAGATCAATTATCCACGTGATTTAAGAGGCAAAAGATACACTAGTAGATATGAAGGATTTGCATAGGCCATTCACAGACGAGGGGAAGGGGGAAACCAGGAATGGGGACTGCCAATAAACACACACACACACACACACACAGACACACACACACACACACACACACAGAGCCATCCTTGTGGGAAACCTTGAAACAAATCAAAACAAAATACCATCTTCTGCCCATAGGATTGACAAGAATAAACATGTCTGATAACATCAGGTGTAATGAGGATGCAGAGAAACTGGCATTTCTCAAAAGCTACTAGTGGGAGAATAAATTAGCATAGCCGTTTTGAAGGACAAATTAGCATTATTTATTAAAACCGAAAGTTTCACATTCTATGACCCAGCAATTGGTATGTTCCCAAGAAAAACATTCACACGTGTGGGCCAAGAGACTGTGAAGACTCAATTTTCCAGCAAGGGAAAGTCTAACTAAAATGTGTTTATTCCTTCTGTGTAACACCAAGGAGCAATGACATGGAATGAATTCGCTCTCCAGAGAGTTCAGAAGAGCCAAGTCTCAAGAACATACTGATGAGTAGAAAAAGAAGCTCCAAGGTGATTTTAGTTTTTTTTTTTCTTTCTGTTTTTTTCTTTGAGACAGGCTCTCACTCTGTCACCCAGGCTGGAGTACAGGGGCACGATCATGGCTTACTGCAGCCTCGGCCTCCCAGGTTCGAGTGATCCTCTCACCTTAGCCTCCCAAGCTACTGGGACTAAAGGCACACGCCATCCATGCCCAGCTAATTTTTTATTTTTTGTAAAGATGGGGTTGTGCCATGTTGCCCAGGCTGATCTCGAACTCCTGGCTCAAGGGATCCTCCCACCTCAGCCTCCCAAAGTGCTGGAATTACAGGCCGATTTTAGTTTCTACACACTGCTCTGATTTTCCAAAGGGAAAATAGGTATGTTATTTGCACACTTAAAATTGAATAAAGAAACAAGTGAGTCTCTTTCCATAGTTTTACACAAAGGGACTCAGGTCTTTATGAGGCCCAGCCAAGGTTGGGGAGCAGCACTAGGCCAAGCTGCTGGCCAGCTGGGCTCTGCCTGATCATACAGATGATAGACAATCACTGAGAACCAGGTGATGGCGGGAAGCCAAGAGCTCTCTGACAGCACCCTTGGGACATAGCTGTGGATGTTTCCAAAGTGTGAGTTCTTCTCACAGTCAGACCTGTGAGTTCCAAAGCTCTGGTGTCCAGCTCAGCTCACATGTGCAGGTGCAGAGTCTGGTGCCCACCGGGGCCAGGCTCTGTACTAGGCACCAAGTACCCATACTGAGAATGAGGCTTGGCCCCCACCTCGAGGAGTTCAGGGCCCAGGTGGGAGGCTAAAGACCATGAAAGGCCATGCAGATCAAGCCTCCATTCTGGGAAGGGACCAGACCCCACAGGCAAAAGGTAGGATGGCAGATGTCTCCATCGTCCCCAGGACCCTGAAGGTATGACATGCCTCCTAGCAGAACCTTGTTCTAAGGAAAGGTGACATGGCCCTCCTACTTCCAGGCACTACCTTTTATTTTTCTTTGGGGAGGGGAGAAAATTTGCTGCATGTCATATGTGTGTATGTATGTATGTATTGATTGAGATAGGTCTGTCACCCAGGTTGGACTGTAATGGTGCAATCATAGCTTATTGCAGCTTCAAACTCCTGCACCCAAGCGATCCTCCTGACTCAGTCTTCCAACTAGCTAGGACTACAGGTGTGCCATCATGCCCAGGTAATCTTTTTTTTGTAGAGATAGGGTATTGCTATGTTGTCCAGCCTGGTCTCCAACTCCCGGTCTCAAGCGGTCCTCCTGCCTTGGCCTCCCAAAGTGCTGGGATTACAGGTGTGAGCCACCACACCTGACCCATTCTATTTTATTTGAAAATATTAAACGTATCAACCACTTTCACTAGATAATACATTCCTAGGTTCCCATTTTAAAAGGTATAAAACCTTTTTACAGAGGATAATAAGGGTCTCCTGTCCCCCTCTGCAGAGACAACCACTGCACGGACTCTTATTACCTGTCCACTGTGCATTTTCAAGCACTCATGGGGCTATGTTCTCCTCTCCCTTTCCTTTCTTAAATGGTGGCATGCCACCCACACTGCCTGCATTGTGCTTTTGACACTTTCTGATGGCACATCGGCACTGAGACACTCCTTGTGATTTTTCATAGCTGCATTCTCTCCCACGGTAGGGAGAACTCTACATCATTTAACAGCTCTCCAACTGGCGGACATTCAGAGAGTTTAGAAGTTTTTGCTACAACATTCAAAGGAACATTCTTATTCATACGCACATGCGAGAGTAAATTCATAGCAGCAAATGAGAGCTTATGCTTAATTTTTCTAAAACATTTGTATTCTATTAAAATAAATTTCAGAAGGAAACTTCGTATCATTACCATGAATGGAAAAACAGAATTACTTTTTTTTTTTTCTCTTTTTTTTTTTGAGACAGAGTCTCGCTGTGTCTCCCAGACTGGAGTGCAGTGGCACGATCTTGGCTCACTGCAAGCTCCACCTGCCAGGTTCACGCCATTCTCCTGCCTCAGCCTCCCGAGTAGCTGGGACTACAGGCGCCCGCCACCACGCCCGGCTAATTTTTTGTATTTTTAGTAGAGACGGAGTATCACCGTCTTAGCCAGGATGGTCTCGATTTCCTGACCTCGTGATCCACCCGCCTCGGCCTCCCAAAGTGCTGGGATTACAGGCGTGAGCCACCGCGCCCGGCGGAAAAACAGAATTACTTACAATCATTAAGGTAAACATGAAAACTGATTAGAGGAGAAAAGACCATTTATTAAATTACAGCCTAATGCCTGCTCTTTCTTTTTTTTTTTTGAGACGGAGTATTGCTCTGTCGCCCAGGCTGGAGTGCAGTGGCCGGATCTCAGCTCACTGCAAGCTCCGCCTCCCGGGTTCACGCCATTCTCCGGCCTCAGCCTCCAGAGTAGCTGGGACTACAGGCGCCCGCCACCTCGCCCGGCCAGTTTTTTTTTTTTTGTATTTCTTAATAGAGACGGGGTTTCACCGTGTTAGCCAGGATGGTCTCGATCTCCTGACCTCGTGATCCGCCCGTCTCGGCCTCCCAAAGTGCTGGGATTACAGGCTTGAGCCACCGCGCCCAGCCATGCTCTTTTGATAAAAAAGGGAAATCTGAGTTACAGAGGTTCTAAGACAAACTAGTCTGAATCTGAGACCTAGAGGGGCACTGAAATGGATTTTCTTACGGACTACACTTTCCAAAGATGGCCACAGCAATATTTCTCACCTACATATTCTTCTTATAGTGTGACTTTGACTCTCCTCCCATCAAGTGGTGGGGTCTACCTTTCTCCTTGAACCCGAGTGGGCCTCAGTGACTGTCTAGACCAAAAGAGTTTCAATGGAAGTGATGCTTTGTGATTTCTGAGGCAAGGTCATAAAAATGCTCTTGGAACCTATCCACCATGTTGTGAGGAAGCCCAAGTAGCCATGGAGACACCCACAGAGAGAAACCAAGGTCCAGGCCCACAGCCAGCTCCCAGTCCACACACTCCAGCTGATGCCATGTGGAGCAGAGTTATTCCCATTGAGCCCCGGGCAAATTATACATTTGCCAGCAAAATGAATTCCCATAGTTGTTTTAAGCCATGAAGTTAATTTAAGTGGTTGGTTACTCAGCAATAGATAATTATGATGGTAATTTCAGTGCTACATCCAGGCACATTTAAAATTCTAAAATTCTTTCAGTACCACCAAGAAGCTACATGCTGCATCTCAGAAGACTAGCCCAGAGAAACAACTCAGGATTGGCTGTTTTGGGGACCTTGGAAGATCCTCTGAGTATTAAGCAGAATGAAGGGAAACTAGTACAACCATTTTCCAACACAATTTTAAGATGCTGGGAAGGAAGAGGAGAAAAGGAAAAAGCATGAAAGAAAAAGCATGCTGTTACCATGAAGAGCAGAATGAGGGCAACTTGGCCTGATAAAAAGAGCTTCGGCTTTAGTGCTATGGCGACTGGGTTTAAAGCCCAGCTCTGCCAAATATTAAACTGTGTGACCCTGGGCAGATCACCTCCCTTCTCTGAGTCTCAGGTTTCTGCCTTATATGTAGAACACTTAACCACCTGCAGGTGGTCCAGGGTATCTGGGAGGGGCATGTGGCTGCGCCCAGCATGCCTCACACATCCAAGCTACGGTGGTCATTGTCAGAAGGGGTCGTAGTGTTCACCCAGCACAAGTCAAATTGCTCAGAAGTGCCATGACATTTCTGGAGCCGTGACTCTCTCGTTGGAACCCTTCTGCCTAAGGTAGTCATGCTTTCTGAATGCAAACTCTTGACTAAATGAGTCTCTTCGGAGGGAGAAAATGAATCTTGGTTTTCAGTTTTCAGAATTCCTGTAAGGTCAAGGAATATGGAAGATACACAGGCCTCCCGGGCTCTGCGGTGAGACTTCCCCTGACCCCTCATTCCCGGCTGCTCTCCCAGTCCCTCTCTACATTTCCCCAATCCCCAGCCCCACCCCAGTGCCTGCCATTCTTGACCGTGTTGAAACATCCCAGTCCAGACTGTAAGCTCCCAAAACAAGGGGCCCCGACTGGTATCACTAGCTGCTGTACTCCCTGGAGGGGCTCTGGGCAATGGCTGGTGCTGAAGAAGTATTTGTGCCTGGGATGGAAGGAAGCTAATGTCTTTTGGTGCTCCCATTTGGAGGCCAGGGACTTCTCAACCAACTGTTCTTTTAGCTCCTGGGCTGAAGCCTTCCCCTACACCCCCTCTCTGACAGGCTGTAGCTCATTACTGAGCGATAAATGGGGCTGACTGACTTTTGCTATATTTAAATAATCCCTTCACAATAAAATATGGATGCCAATCCATAATTTAATTCTTGGCATTGGTGGCTCCAACTTAGAATGGAAGTCTTTTTCCTTACACGGGGATCTCCAGGCCAGCAGAATTCCAAGGCTTTGAAATCCAATAGCCTGTTTTAGGCCACAGCTGGAATTTAAATTAGCAATTCAGTAAACATTAGCAAATCTTTCAAGCACGTGTGGTTAATCAGAGGTCAGGAGGGGCTGAGGAACAGGGAACACTGATCCCCTGAGGGAAAGGCCGGCTCACCCTGGAATTCCAAGAGCAGGGCCCACAGCTGATAGGAGACCGGGAGGGCCCATGGCTGCACCTGTGAGGGAGGGGCTGTGGTCTTGGCCCCTCCACACATCCACTCCAGCCTGACTTGTTTCCATTCCAGAGTCTGCGCTGGTACCAGGGATTAGTGAGGGGGAACTTCAGTGGCCTGTGGGTGGTGCAGGGAGGGCAAAAAACACTGAGCATCGCTGGCCTTCACCAGAGTTGGGGATGCAGTACCATTCCAGGCTTTGGTTCTCTAAAGCCATGTACTGAAAGATTATCAGGGCTGAGTGAGGTGGCTCATACTGGTAATCCCATTACTTTGGGAGGCCAAGGCGGGAGGATTACTTGAGCCCAGGAGCTCAAGACCAGCCTGGGCGACATAGCAAGACCCCGTCTTTACAAATAATAATAAAAATTAGCTGGGCGTGGTGGTGCACACCTGTGGTCCCAGGCTGAGGTGGGAGGATCACTTGAGCCTGGGAGTTCCAGGTTGCACTGGGTCATGATCGCACTACTGCACTTCAGCCTGGGTGTCAGAGAGAGAGACTCCATCTAAAAAAAATAAAAAACTCAGGGCTGTTTTGAATTAAGGCCCCTGCTCCCAGTAGTTATTTTTTATTTATTTATTTTTTTTTGAGAGAGTCTCGCTCTGTCGCCTAGGCTGGAGTGCAGTGACGCGATCTTGGCTCACAGCGAGCTCCGCCTCCTGGGTTCACGCCATTCTCCTGCCTCAGCCTCCCGAGTAGCTGGGACTACAGGCGCCTGCCACCACGCCCAGCTAATTTTTTTTGTATTTTTAGTAGAGATGGGGTTTCACCATGTTAGCTAGGATGGTCTCGATCTCCTGACCTCGTGATCTGCCCATCTCGGCCTCCCAAAGTGCTGGGATTACAGGCGTGAGCAGCTGCGCCCGGCCTGCATCCAGTAGTTTTATCAATGAGAACTGTTGCTGGCACCAAGACCAACCTTTATAAAGTGCATTTATATGCCAAGCCCCAACTTTCCACTTGATATGGTCCCAGATCCTATGAGGTGGACACAAACTGCAGCAGGCCAAGTGACTTCCCCAATGACACAAACTGATGAGTGACATATGTGGCCGAGGGATGCAGCCAGATGGCCATGTGAACTTCACACTCTCCTGAACAAGCTGATCGAAACGTGGCATTCCAGTCCCCTGGGTGAGGCCAGAGAGAAGATCACTTGTCTGCCTCACAGCCTGGTGCCCCCTCCACCTGGACTAGCTGCTGAGGGTGGGAGATGCCTGGTTCTGGCAAGGGGACAGTCAAATGATGTGAGCTCTCAAGAGGCAAGCCCTGAGGGTTTAACTCCCTGGAGGCCGAGGACCTGAAGCCACCTCCATGCTCCTGGACTGCCTTGGCAAGGTCCCCCTTTCACAGGGCACTTGGTGGCCTCTTTGAGCAGCAGACCTAGTTCCTTCTTTGGCTTAGGAAATGCTGTCTCTCTTCTACCCTTGAGAGTTTCTCTTCCTGGCATGCAGGGGAGACTGAAGCTGGGTGTCTGCCCCTTGGGCTCTTTTCAGACGCCAGAATCCATCAGTTAGCAAGACCGGTCAGCGGCCTGCCTTCATGGTGCTTCACCAGCACAAGGATGGCTGCCCTTCCAAGCTGCTGGACACTTGGGGCACCAGCCTCTGTGGGATGGAGATAGTTCTTTGTGGCACAGAATTACATTGGTGACTTGAGGGAAAAACCAGCCTCACATGCCTCCCTGATGACAGAACGTAGCTGCAGGAGGGGCCTTGGCCACCAGTACTGCACCGCTGGGGAGTACCTGGTGAGTCACGGCTCACTGCGGGGTGGAGGGGAGAGGAAGCCTAAGTGGTCCGAGGGGTCAATCAACAGCTCAGGAGGACAGTGCAATGCATCTCTCCCAGGTCACCACCCTGTCAGAATCCAGTGAAAACTGAAAACAGCAGTCATTCTGGGGCATAAAAAAATCATGTTTCCTTGGGAGCTAACTTGAGTGCTTTGAAAAGGAAGCCAGTGCTGATTCCAGTGCAAGCCCAGCAGAGCTGCAGTGACAAGGAACCGGGCCCTGGTAAATTCTACAGATCACCCGGAGGAGGCAAAACAGCGTGATATGACATCTGGACCTTCCCGAGCCTCGACTAACTCCAGTGGGGGACTTCATAATCCAGGACACTTTGAAGATGAAAGAAGAGCTGAGACTGTTCCCACCGAGGGTGTGAACTAGCACACTCAATTAGGTTGGCTGCTTCTCCTGACAGTCAAATCAATCCTTTGAAGAAAATTAAGTAACCATTTCTCCATCAACCCAGCAACAGCTTATGGGTTACTGGCTGCAAGTAGCAATCAATTACTTTGTCTCCTTTGTAGCTCCCTAAAGCATTCCTTCCCAGCACAAAAAGGGGACAGTTGTGAAGTGTGATATTTCCTGGATGGAGAGTGGGTCTTGGCACCTTTCTACTGCCAAGCCTATGAGCCGCACCCTCTAATACGAAGAGGAAAAAAAAAATGTACTGGTGGCATTTCTGGGATTTGCAAAGGAAACTAGCAATGAGGTATGGAGATAATGGGGTATTTGTTGAAATTCAGTTACCCGGGGAAACTGGGACCTAGTGCTTGGTTTTAAGGTTTGAGCTGTGATCACTGGGCCTCCCGTTACAGGTGCCACACTGATGTCCTGGCCTCAGCCGCCTCTCCACACCCCTCTGCCCACACCACCAAGAGTAACCGGCAGAGCACTGTTAAGAAAACTCTGTGTTCTCCTAACACATTCTAGCTCTGCTTCCCCGCCTAGAAGCATAGGTCTGAATGCAGGGGAACAGTTCCAAGCCGGGCCTGAGGCCAAGTGCCTGGAGTTGACTGGTAACTCTGCCACCTTCTAGCTGTGGTGACCCTGGGCATGTGACTTTGCTTCAGTTGTCTCATCTATAGGCGGGGGGGTAATAAAATAATTTTATAGCGCTATTTCATGATATGCAAGCTGGAGTATTTGGGTAGAAGGGTACTGAGGCCTGCAATTTACTTTGAAATAAATTTTTAAAAAGATTCACTTCCTCACCTATAAGGAAAAGTATCTTAAAAAAAAAAAAGGAAGAGAAGCCAGGTGTGGTGGCGTGCAACTGCAGTCCCAAAACTCAGGAGGCTGAGGCAGGAGGATAGCTTGAGGCCAGGAGTTTGAGGCTACAGCACCAAGACTAAGCCTGTAAACTCCAGCTTGGTTAACATAGCCAGAGCTATCCCAGCCTGGGAAACATAGCAAGACTCCATCTTAAAAAAAAAAAAAAAAAAAAGAAGATTGGGCTGGGTGTGGTGGCTCACACCTGTAGTCCTAGCTGCCTGGGAGGCCAAAGTGGGAAGATCACTTGGGCCCAGGAGTTCGAGGTTGCAGTGAGCTATGATCAAAACACTGCACCCCAGCCTGGGTGACAGAGACCCTAACTCCCTGCTGCAAAAAGTTTGGCGGATAAAGTAGATACGTGATAACACAAGTAGACAAGTATGAGGGTGTTGACTATACAATTCTTTCAACTTGGTTGTATGCTTGAAAGTTTTCAAAATAAAATGTTGCAGGGAAAATGGACTTCTAGGGTTGTCGTGAAGTTCAGGCAAATTACAACAGGTTTGTAATACATACAAGGTGACCGGTCAGTATGCAGAATCTGCACTCAAATTATCAGTTTTCTGGCCTCCTTTATATCACTTTTGTGTGATGACTACAGGATCCCATCACTGTGAAAATCTACTTGGTTCCCAAGTTGAATAGTAGGGATTTGAATGGAAAGAGTTTGGATGGAGCCCTCTGTAGGACTCTCTAGAATCTCTTAACCCTGCAGAATCTTCATGTCTCCCAGGGTACTCAGGGCCACTGAGGACACTGTATCAATGCTCACTTTACAGACAGAGGTGGATACATCTGTCACTGGCTCACTCAGCAACTATCTGAGCAGTGACTGTGTGACAGGTTGGCTGTCTTTGTGACTGGTACACGGCCCAGGAGCAATAACTAATTGAAAGTGCCATTCTCAGGCAGGGAGCTGAAGGCTTGGGGAGGCTGGGTGCCTCATCCCCAGGTGCCCACAGGCTGGGGGAAGTGCTAGCTTTGGGCTCAGCTCTGTCTGCTTCCAAAGGTGGGGTTTTCCACAGCTACTTCCTTTCTCTCAGTGTGAAAGGTATATGCTGTGTCTAGTAAAATGAGGTGACTGTTTTTCATAAAGTGGCCAAGAAAACCAGTTGCATGTCTTCATCTTTCCCCCGTGTCAAATTTTAAGACTCTTCTTGGGAGAATGGAGGATGAGAATGTTGCCCTTCTTGTTCCCATGTGTCCAGAACATGTATGGGGTCAGCCTCTCTGCTGAAGTCTACTTAAGGATGAGCAACTTGCAAAAGCTTCACTCCTTGTTCCACTTCTTCAATACATGCAGTTCACAGCTTGCCAACGTGGTGAAAACATAATTACCAGAAACCGAGTCCAAGGGAGCATCAGTTCCAAGTACAGCCTGGCATATCCCCTTATCAAGTGACACCCAGCTGCCAGAGACACAATCTCATCTTATAATGCATCGGTGACCACACTTATCTCTGCTCTCGGAATGCCACATTTGCATAGTACATTGCATAATTTCCTCTCTGAAAATGGCCCTGTTTAGCATGAGTAAATAAAGTTACCTAACTCTGTGAGGCAGCCGAATGGAATACTTGAGATTTCCAAGAAAAGATTTGAATACCTAAGCTCTTTATTATGCAGCCAGATAGTCACACAGAATCGAGGTTCACACAGCTCCTCTTCCCTGCTGTTCAGCAGCCCAGCAGCCCAGGAACAAGGGTATCCTGGTCTTCGGAAGCCCTCTGTGATGGCTCTGCTCTGGACCCTTCCACAGGATGTGGTCAGGGTCTCTCTAACCCGTATGTGCCTGGGGCTACTGTGTGTCGGGTACTGGGCTACAGGGATGAAGGAGGCAGATGCATCCTTACTCTGGGTGACCCTTCAGAGGCTGTTTCCTTATCTGAAAAATGAGGACACCCTACTTTGTAGTAATGCTGTTGGGAACAAATAAGCTGGGGTGCAGAGAGGGCTTGTGAGTTTTCTCCACCTTTGTGGTGTGGGCCCACCTCTCCTTCCTCCTTCTGGATAGACGTTCTTGAAGATGGGGCTACACCTTCTCTTTCCCTTGGATTTCCTCTATAAGGCACCTCATCAGAAAAGTACACAAGGGTATTCCAGAGAGCAGATACTGGCCCAGGGTATTCTTCCTTAGGGGGTGAGGTCCCCAGGCAGAGAACATAGTCTAGAGAGTATGTTAAAACCTCTGGGATAGGCTGGGTGTGGTGGCACACACCTGTAATCCCACCTCTTTGGGAGGCCGAGGTGGGAAGATCACTTGAGCTCAGAGTTCGAAAACAGCCTGGGCAATATAGTGAGACCCCATCTCTATGTCTCCTAGGGAGACATTTTTATTAAAAAAAAAAAAAAAAATTAGCCAGGCAGGGTGGCACGTGGCTGTAGTCCCAGGTACTTGGAAGGCTGAGGCTGGAGGACTGCTTGAGCCCCGGAGGCAGAGGTTGCAGTAAGCTGAGATTGCACCACTGTACTCCAGCCTGGGCGACAGAGTGAGACTTTGTCTCAAAAAAAGACTCCCCAAAACAAAACTCGACTCTTGGATCTATATTACTAACACTGCTAGAGAAGGCATCTGTGGGTGCCACAGGATCTGTGGGGTATCCTGGTACCCACAGATGCTGGCCAGACTTCAGGGAGCTCTTCTGGTCACATGGATCTCAGCCTGGTATTCAAGGCTCTTCTAAGCAAGGAGGCATTCTCTCCTGCTAACATCTAACCCAGACTCTCCTCTGACATAGGCCAGTTGTGGGGAAGAAAAGGCTTCAGAGATGGAACCGGTACACCCATTCATCACTGCCTCAGACTTTTCATTCAAACATTTCTGGGGGTGCTGGACTCTGTGCGTGGCAAAGAGGACCACACAGATGGGCAAGACTTGTCCCTCAGGGATTCCTGTCTAGCACAGGAGCCCAAACAAGTGACAATTACATGCCATGTGATGAGAGCCACAGCAGGGGAAGATCAGGAGGATGCAGACCGCTGGAAGAGAGGCCATGAGACAGCCCAAGGGTCACAGAAGGCTTCTTGCAGGAGGTATATTTTTTTGAGACGGAGTCTTGCTGTGTTGCCCAGGCTGGAGTGCAATGGCGCAATCTTGGCTCATTGCAACCTCCACCTGCCAGGTTCAAGCGATTCCCCTGTCTCAGCCTCCTGAGTAGCTGGGACAACAGGCACACACCACCACACCTGGCTAATTTTTGTATTTTCAGTAGAGACAGGGTTTCACCATGTTGGTCAGGCTGGTCTCAAATCCCTGACCTCAGGTGATCCGCCCACCTCAGCCTCCCAAAGTGCTGGGATTACAGGCGTGAGCCACTGTGCCCAGTCAGGAGGTAATGTTTTAAACTGAATCCTGAAAGAAGCCCAGCAATGAGCCAAGCAGAGGTGGAGAGTAGCGCCATCGGGCTGCCAGCTCCTCCCCAGCATATTCTCGGATCTGACCCTTCTGGGTCCAGCACTAGCCTCCCATTTTCCACCAAACCTTTGTGGTTTGAGGCTCCTCACCTCACTTCTGCCAGAAGGTCTGGGGAGCATTTGCTTGCCCATCTCTCAGGCCCTCCCTCTGTGTCTGTCCCTGAGCTTCAGCCTCCAGGGATGGCTCAGCCTTGTGATGAAAGCATAGTGAGGACCAGGCTGCCTGCTGCTTTAGAATGAGCTCTGCCCCTTACCACTGTGGGACCTTGGCTTGCTGCCGTCTCCCCTCTGGCCCTCAGGTACCTCATCAGCAAATGGAGGTGATATTAACAATACTGTCCCTATAGTGTTACTATGAAAACTCAATGATGTTTGTAAGGTGCTAGGACAGTGCCTGGCACTTAGGAGTAACAGCAGCTCTCTGAGTTCCACCCAGCAAGAACCAGCAGGGTTTGGTGGGGAAGACACTGAGCTGAGACGCAGAAGGGGCCTGGGTCTGATGCCCAGTGGGGCCACTTACTAGGCTGTGTGGCCTCAGTCAGGGCAACTGAGCCTTCCGAGTGGACCTCAGCTTCCTTGTCACTCAAATGAAGAGGATGGGACTAAACCACATGCCTCTTTTCTGATGGGAAAGAACGCCTAAATTTCATACCAGGGGACACATTTATAGCCGTTTGGCAGAAATTAGTTCACAGAGTGAATGCTTACCGGCATAGCAGTCTGATTTTTAATTAGCTTGTGGGAATTCAGTATACTTCAAACATTAACAGTAAAATATAGACCTCTGGTGGAGACAAGCTGTACCTTTGGACTTAAACAAAAGCTGTATACCTCACCAACCAAATTCCTTGCTTTACGTTTTTCATGTTTTGTGTTCTAACTGATTACCAATAAACTTTTGGCAGCAGAGCAACATTCTCAAAGCATATGATTTAAGTGAAATACAATCCTACCAGCACAACTGTGTAGAATACAATACCACACACGCAATCAGATGGTCTTATTTAAACTATGTTTCAGCCATGGTAAAAATGGAGAATCTCAACTATTCTTCCCTCTGAGTTTTTAATTCTTTTAAAAATGAACTAAGTGAGGTGGCTCACACCTATAATCCCAGCACTTTGGGAGGCCGGGGCAGGCAGATTGCTCAAGCCCAAGAGTTTGAGACCAGCCTGGGCAACATGACAACACCCTGTCCCTACAAAAAAAAAGAAAAAGCAAAAATTAGCTGGGTGTGGTGGTGTGCACCTGTGGTCCCAGCTACTCGGGAGGCTGAGGTGGGAGGATCACCTCAGCCCAGGGAGGTCAAGGCTACAGTGACCATAATTGCGTCACTGCACTCTAACCTGGGTGACAGGAGACCCTGTTTCAAAAAAAAAAAAAAAAAAAAAAAAGAAAGAAAGAAAAAAAGAAAAGAAAAGAAAAAAGTGAACTTGTACATGAACTACCTATGAAATTCATGAAGGGCAAAATAAGAAAGGGAGCTCCATTCATTCAAGAAACTATTATGGAGTACCTTCTAGAATGTTAATTCTATGAGGGCAAGGATTTTTGTCATTTTTGTTGATTGCTCATGGCCAGGCACACAGTATGTGCACACCAGATGTCTGTGGAGATGAGGGATGCCTACCTTGGACATCCAAGGTGTTGGAGAGACAAGATAAAAGGCTCAGTCCCTGCTCTCCAGGGCCTCACAGCCCAGTGGGGAGAAAACAGAATGAACAAGACACGCAGAGTGCTACCGTCAAGGACATGCAGAGAAGGGGCATGTGCCATGGGCCAGAGGCAGGAGGGAACATGGTGAGTTTGGGAAACTCCTGTCCTTTGTTGGGGCTGGGATATGAGGAAGAGGGCAGTGAGGGCTGGTGGGCGTGAGGCTGCAGAGGGTGGGGACCCCTCAGCAAGGGTGGCTTATTAAAGCCACACCTAGGAGTATAAACAGATGCCCAGGAACTGGGGACACTGGGAAGATCACTGCAAGAACTAAAGGTTTTTGCCTATGATTATTCAGTGAAATGTAACTCAGGCCCTTAATTGGAAGTTTATAATTAAGACCTGGACTGGAACTTAAAATACAACATGAAGAGAGTTTACTAAGCATAATAAAAAATAACAAGACATTTGTTCCTTTATTTATTAATTCATCAGTTACTGTGTATCTACTATGGGCCAAGCACAGTCCCAGGTACTAGGGCTGGAGGGGTGAAAATGAAGGTCTGGTCCTCGTGCAGCCACAGTCTGAATAGACAGACCATAAAGCAGTAACTGAAACAAATCTATAAGTATAAACTGTGCCAGCACAATGGGAAGCTACATTCAACCTGTTATAGACTTTGTTCAAAAGTTCATCTGCAAACCCTGCAAATAAACTCTTCAAAACTTCCAGCCATTTAGAAACATAAACCTATGCTAATTTCAGATAAGAACAGTTACAGTGTAATATTTAGTAAGTGCCTGGCACTGAGCTAAGCACTCAAAACCATCCAGCCCAGGCGGTACCATTATCTGAACATTACACATGAGGAAGCTGAGACCCTGAGAGGGTCAGTAACTGACTTGAGGTTGTGCTGCTAGTGTTATCTTCTGAGAGGTCAATTGCCAGGACCCCAAGCAGGAAATGCCCAAGTGAGTCAGGTCCAAGTCCCTCTATGTGCTTGAAACCAAACCCCAATCTTGTAAGAAGATTCTCTGGGCCACATTAAGTTAGTGAAATCTGGACCAGAAGTGTAAACCACATTTGGCTGCCTGTGCTAAGAAAGAGATCAGCGGCTTTCAGAGCAGGAGCAGGGGTGACTTCATTTTGGCCGGGCCGTGTGCGTATCACCGCCTTCAGCTGCTCTTGGTAAATTCTTGGCAGAGGAAATCCACCAGCAGGCGGAGGAAGGGAAAGGCGAAAGAGAAACAGGAGATTTTGGCAGGACCGTAAGAGGGCATGATAGGTGGTGAGAAAGCCCAGGCTCCAAGTTGCGGAGTACCCCACAGTCTTACCTCCCTGCTAAGGTATGACTGGCTCTGAAACTCCTGCACTTTCTTGAGCTTGATGCACAGAGGCAAGCTCAGAGCGAGGAAGCCATGGATTGAATTTTTTTAGGCAAAAGGTAAGAAAAGAGCTAGTCAGGTTGTCCAATAGTAAATAAGTGTGTCATAGGCAGAACCACCGTGGTGAGACACTTGGCAGGGGTGTAGAGCCTGGTACCCAGTCAGCTGTGCCTCTAAACCCCAGGTGCAACTCTGGCTAGATAGACAAGAATCACAATCCCCACTGTCTCGCTTCCTGCCACATGCTGGGCACTTAAACACAGCGCAGGCTCTGGGCCTCTACTTCCCCATCTGTAAACAGGGGTGAAAACAGCACGTGGGTCCCAGGTAGGGAAGAATGAAAGCAGAGAGTGAGTGCCCAGTCCACATCTCTGTTACTGTTACCATCCTCACTTTGCCCCATCCTCGCACCTGGGTGAGGAAGTAGCCACACAAATCTGGGCTTTCAGTCCCAGATGAGGACGCCTGGGCCCCAGCAGGGTTGACAGCATGCAGCCACACACTAGAAAGTGATGGAGCTGGGTTCCCGAACGACCCCAAACCCATGCCTTTCTTGTTTCCCGATTTTACCCCACCTGCCAGACAGCGCTGCTGCCCAAAAGGACTTTCTGCGTTGATGGAAATGTCCTACAGCCGTGCTGTCTAATACAGAGCCACCACACATGTGGCTATTTGCATTTCAATTAAAATTAAATACCATTAAATACTCTTTTTCTGTTGTCTTGCTATCTATGACTGAGCACTTGAAATGTGGTTTGACAGTGGAACAGAAATGTTTAATTTTATTTAACCTTAATTTAATTTTCATTAATGTAGATTTAGACAGCCACAAGTGGCTACTGTGTTGGACAGCGAAGTGTTAGAGGGAAGAAAAAGAGACCCTGCCCACTGTGTGGGACCGTGGGAAACAGCTCTGCTCCACGTCTGCCGATGAGCCGTGCATGAGAATGACCTGTCCCGGCAAACCCGGGTGGCATGAAGCAGCCTGGCCCAGGGCCTTGGAGCTCCCTGACCTGGAAGGAATGGGGCGCTCTGGCCACATGCACTCTTGGCTCTCGGCTGACTCAGCCTGGGGGCTATAGCTCCCAAGCCTCACCTTAGCCACCACACTCCCTGCCAAGCACACAAAAAGCACGTTCCACACAGCTCTCTCTCAGTGTCACAGAGGAAGTAGGTATGATCAGTGGGCACTGGGTGCCACGGGTCTCACTGCTGGAAGGGATTCCTTATGGGCCACCTGCCTCTCTCCACCCTGGCCTCAGAGGATGAGCAGGGTCTGACTTGCTCACTGCCTGGGCATCTCTTTGTCCTGGCTCCCACACAGGACTGGTCCCAGTGGAGGGGAGGGAAAGGCTCTTGAAAGGAGTTGAAAAGTTACTCCCACACACAGCACTTGGGCGAGAATGTGCAGGCAACTGGAAAGGCTGAAGCTCACACACAGCGTCTTGGGAGGGATCCAGGGTTCCTCGAAGGGAGGCCCATTGGCAGCCTGGGGCACCCGGCACTAGGAAAAAGTGCAGATTTTAGGACTCCAGCCCCACCAGGCTGGTTCTCAGGGTGCAGGGCCTTGGAGGGTCTATGGACAAGCGGTTTGGAGACCTGTCAGATCCCAAATACCATTACGGATGGCCACACTAAGGCCCTCACGCTCAGCTCGTAGGAAGCCACATCTGGAAGCCCATGTCTCCTTACTGAGGAGCCTGACAATTCTTCAAGGCAGAGGGGACTCAGCAGCAACACTAAACAGGCTGGGATGCAAATACCTGGTAGTAGTTTAGAAGAAAAGGCTACCTGCCACTTGGTCCCCTGTCCCTTCCTGCATCCTCAGTGCACACAGACACACATTCTCAGTACAAAGGCTCACACGGCCATTCCTCGGAGATGGGGCCGAGCAGGATCTGACTTCTGTGTCTCCACCTTCTGGCTTTTCTGTTGAGGGGTGGGCACTGAGAACTCATTGTTGGCCACCATGCTAGTGTGTGCTGCAGAGGCCTCGGTTAATCCTTAGAGCTGTGGCTCCCAAATGCTACTGCATGTGGGATCACCTGGGATCACTGGAAACACAGATGCTGGCTCCTGCCCCCAGATAGTCTGATTTAATGGGTGTGGGGTGTGACCTGGGCACTGGGAGCCTTAAAGCTCTCCAAGTGATTCTACCACACAGCCAAGTCTGCATACCACTTGGCCTTCTGGCATCCTTTGGGGGAGGCAGACCTCCCTACACCCATGCCCTGTGGGTCAGCTGAGGAGACAAACCTGCCCGAGGTCATACCCTGAGCCAACACTGAACTTGGTGGAGTCTGATCATATGCTTGTGCTCCTGCTATTATAATGCAAGGAACTCACAGCCCATGGATAATTAAAAAACAAAGCAAAGCATAAAATCCTTTTCCTCATCTCCCTCTGAGACACTGGGGCAAGATGTTTCAGGCCATTCATAAAACAGATGTAAACCAATGGGGCCAAAAAGCTGCTGGATGTTTCACCGGCGGGGAAAGCTCACTGAAAAACACACCAGTAAATACGGAGGCTGTAATGCAAGCCCAGGACTGATGGATTGCTCATAACATCCCCGGGAGTTAATTAGAGCAGCCCTGAACTCAGTTCTGTGTCAGCGCTCTTTGCCATTAATGATTCAGGTACAGAAGGAAGTAAAATAATAGGGCAGGGAAGGAAATTAATTGAACTAAGCCTTTTAAAAATATTTCTGATGCATCAAATTCTAATGAAAGATTAACACACACCATGGAAATATTAAAAGGCACTTACAGAGACCCCCAAAACACAGAGAAAGAAACCTGTCAAGGGCGAGGGAGCTGATTAAATCTTTCAGATAAGGAAATTGGTAAGGGATGTGAGGCATTTACTCACAGCTGTGAATTTCCATCAGGAAAACAGCCCCTGGTTACTCACCCAGCTGCTCACACTGGGACAGCCTTCCAGAAGGCAACTTGGCAATTGGCAAAGAAGTCTTTCAGCTGGGCGTGTCCTTTAACTTGTTCTAGAATTTTAGGTTACGGCCGTTCTCATGGTTGGGTGTAGAGATTCAGCTACAGGGAACTTCAAACTTGGGGCAGGGAGGACTTAAAAAGGGAAAAATTCACAGATACGGGGAAACTAAATCTTGGCAGGCCCTCGTGGTGTCATGTTATACAGTCAGTTTTTTAAAAAATGCTGTTAAAATGGTGGTTCCTAAACTTTAGTCATTTCCTTACCATCCTAAGGATTTCTTCCTACTTGTCCACCTGTACCACTGATGTGATGTTTTCTTTAGATTATGTCCCTCCCTTTGTATTGAAATTTATAAGGAAAATGTCATTTACCTCAAGGCAAAATCAGCATCATCTTTCATAGAAGACATAATTATGTACATGGACAAAATATTCCTACGTTTGCCAACCAAAAATTGCCTCAAGCACTACCTCTGGAAGTCTTGATGAGACACACAGCTTGGTGATGACAGGGGCAAGGCACCCCCCAAGGCCTGGAGTGAAACATGAAGGTTATCGAACAGTGTGCACAGGGTGACCTCATTTTTGTAAAATGAACTCATGTGGTTATTTTTGGGTTATGGTATGGTTACAAGCGTTTTTTAAAGGCTTGTTTCTCTTTTCTTAATTTTCTACAGTGAATAGATAATACTTTTATAATCAGAAAATAAATTTAGAAAACTTTCAATGGTCTGTATTTCTCCTGTGGGTCTCTGTGTGCTTCTTGGGAGACAGGTCTGGAAGAAAACATACCCACTGTGACTGTAGTCACACAGGGAAGTGGGATGAAGGGGGTGGAAATTACTGAGTTTTTATTTTATTTTACTTTTTGAGACCAAGTCTCACTCTGCCACCCAGGCTGGAGTGCAGTGATGCCATCACAGCTCAGTATAGGCTTGACTTCCTGGACTCAAACAATCCTCCCACCTCAGCCTCCTGAGCAGCTGGGACTATAGATGAACACCACCATACCCAGCTACATAATTTTTTTTTTTTTTAAGATGGGATCTTGCTATGTTGCCCAGTCTGGTCTCCAACTCCTGGGCTCAAGTGATCCCCCACAACCCTTGCCTCAGTCTCCCAAAGTACTGGGATTACAGGCGTGAGCCATGGTATCTGGCGTTAGTTTTGTTTTCTTACAAGGACAAGGTATTTGCACACTATTTATGTAACTAAAAGGTAATGGCCGGGTGTGATGGTGTACACCTGTAGTCCCAGCTACTTGGGAGGCTGAAGTGGAAAGACTACTTGAACGCAGGAGTTTGAGTTAACTTCCAAAGTGAAGGTCTCATTTGGTGCCAATCTTATGCTACAGCCATGCTTCTTTTTTTTTTTTCTTTTTGAGACAGAGTTTCACTATGTCGCCCAGGGTGGAGTGCAGTGGTACGATCTCGGCTCATAGCAACCTCTGCCTCCTGGGTTCAAGTGATTCTCCTGCCTCAGGCTCCTAGGTAGCTGGGATTACAGGTGCCTGCTACCACGCCCAGCTAATTTTTGTATTTTTAGTAGAGATGGGGTTTTACCATGTTGGCCAGGCTGGTCTCGAACTCCTGACCTCAGGTGATCTGCCTGCCTCAGCCTCCCAAAGTGCTGGGATTACAGGCATGAGTCATTGTGCCCAGCTGTAGCTCCTGTCTTACTCAACTGTCCAGAACACTGTGGCAAACCCTCAGCTATGCTGACTGCCTGGCCTCTGCCCCTGGAGTGGTCATTCCCAATACACAGACCAGAGCTGGCCCATGGACAGAATGTCAGGACTGATCAAGGTGAAAATGGGGAGGTGGGGGGAGCCCTGCACCCAGAGTCAGAACATGATGTGCCAGGCTGCTATGAGGTCCTTTCCAGCCATGACCCCTGAACGGGCTTTTTTCTTGTTCATCTTCTCTCTCCTTTCTTTCCTTTCTTCTCTCTGGTTCTTGCTCTAAAAGCACGACCTAGAAAAGGCAGGCTTTCCACGTTCCATAACATTACCGCCCACTTTTTCCTGCTATTTACATCAAAGATCCCAAGCTCACACATTTGAAACAGAATGTCATTTAAAAGACTACCCACTTAAAAAAAAAAAAAAAGAAAAAAAAAGATTAGCAACTGTTCAAATAAGAAACAAGTCATGGAAAATGTGACTTTCATTCTAGTTCTGCTTGATCACACCTGCTAAGAAGAAAGTAGAAACTTCAAAGGCATCTCGGGTACTGAGGGAGCCCAGAGCTGCAAAAGGTTAAGTGCTTTATCGGGGATCATCCAGTAGTAGGAAACTTTTTCCATTATGTGCTTAAAGGCCCACGGCCCCTTTAAATAGCCCCCTACTTCTTCATAATAATGATAACTTGATTCATTCTACAGGCTTTATTGATTTAAATGTGATTCATGTAAAATTCATGGCAACCATGCAAACCTAATTTTTCACATTTGAGCTACATTAGAAACTACACGGCAGAGGCAGGAGGGAAATGAGAGAAGGCATATTTGGGCAGTGGGGCCAAGGCAGGCATGCAGGGCCCCACAGGAAAAAAGGGAGAGATTTTTCTAAAGAACTCAGATGTAAAAAGAGACACACAAGGTCATTTCTTAAGAAGGGAGCTGCCTGATGTGGCCTGGAAAAAGTTGTAGGGGGGAGGTGGTGCCTGTAAATGCTTCAAACTTCAGAGGCAAGGCCTCCTGTGTCTCTCAGCTGCCCCTCCTCTGAGCAGCTGGAGCCAAGAGGGCCCGTTAAGCCACAAGAGCACTCTGCCTCCTCCCACAAACCTCGCATCTGTAGATGAAGCCGACTCTGGCCTCCAGAAGGTTTACTGCAATCACACCTTAGGGCTGGAAACTTATCAGGCGTGGCCTGCCCAGGACAGACACGGAGATTCTGGGTCAAGCCTCTGGAACCCCTGACTCACGTTACCCTTCGGTTTCCCCTCTGAGCCCCTGGAGCCTTCATCTTTGGTCACCTGAAGGTGACACAGCAAGGCAGTTCACTAGGACAGCCACAGGCTGGGAAGGGGCCCTGTACAACTGGGAAGTACCCTGGAGGAAAGGTTGAGACCAGGACATCATTTAGAGGAATGGGGTCAGTCCTGCTTCCTAATGCCACAGTTACAAAAGAAGGCAGAAATTAACCACCATGGCTTCTACAAGTGCATGATAGGACCTGCCTGTCGTCCAAAGGTCCTCGTCACCCCTCCACCCCAACAGGCTAGGAAGCTTGTGGGTCCTCCCTCCTAACCAAGCCTGCCCTGTCCCTGCACGCACTGTGGTTTCGGTCACTGTCCTCTCACTTGGGATGAGAGAGGCGTGTTCCACCAGCTGCCGCCTCCAGTCTTGCTACCTCATCCCTGCTAACTGTGCCATGGAAGTGGGCTTCCTGGAGCTGCTCCTAGCCCACTTTCCCGTCCTTCAAAGGGGCCCCTTCTCTGCACTGCCACACCCTCATGTCCTGGCTCGCCTTCTACCTCCTCTTGCTCAGTCTTGCACAAGCCCTGCCGTCTTCCACCTGTGCTGTGCCCAGGGTGCATGTGCCCACCCTCGGCACTTGGCTGATATTTATTTCTTCAAAAATACGCCCCCTTTGCTTTAAGACAGATTTATTTGGTGGTTCCTCATTGCCAGGCAGTATAGATACGAAGAGAAACGTGACCAGTCACTGCCTGCCTTCCAACCCTTGAGTCTGGGCAGAATCACTGAAGTGTCCAGCAGGGCATGCTCCCGGCCTCTACACTGGAAGCCTGTTTGTTCCTTTGCCTGAGTGTCACAGGAAGTGTCAGCCAGGGTTTAGGAGGCCTTGAAGCACTTTTTGAGTCCTAGACTCATACTCACTGGGACCAGTATGACCATGGTAAATCGCACTGACTGAGGAAAAGTGGCTTGGTTCTCCCAATGTCCCGACTCCAGGGCCCAGGCTCACTGTGAGGGACGGCAGGGACAGGCCACTCCAGTGAAGCTGAGTGCCCTTCTCTCTCTCTCTCTGCTGTGCTGAGCAGGTCTAGCTGAACTCATAGGAGATGAAGGTGCATCCCACGTGATGCCCCGAAAGCACCATGTGAAAGGGGTGCAAAGGCTGTAGGAGCCAGCAGGGAAGTGGAGGTGGGGGGGTACAGGAGGAGGAGACCCCTGAGATGGGTCTGGACAGATGGCCCAGGTAAGGACACTCCTCACCCCAGCTCCTCCCTGCTCCACGCGGGCCTCGACACTGGGGTAGGGAGAGCTGCCTGCCTCCTGGCCTGTCTCCCACTAGACTGGGGACAGTCGTGACGATGAGGATAATGACAGTCAGCATGCGTTGGGGATTCTATTATGGATCAAACCCTTCTTAGTATATTTAATTGTCACGACCACCCTGTTTTACAGAAGAGGAAACTGAGGCCCACAGAATTTCAGAAGCTCAGCCAAAGTCATACAGCTCATAGACAACAGACCCAGTCCTCAAACCCTGATAGATTCTGACTCCGGAGCACCTACTCTCACCATTGTGCCACGAACAAAAGGAAGGAAGGAACCAAAAGTTTTGGGGACAGGAACTGAAATCAGTTATATTCAAATGTGTATTTGCAAAAACTTTCAAGGAAATGCTGGAAATGCCTGCAAGCCAGGGATTGGTTTAAGCATGGGCTTTTTTTGTGTGTGTTTGTTTTTGTTTTTGAGACAGAGCCAGGCCGGAGTGCAGGTATGATCTTGGCTCACTGGAACCTCCCGGGAGGCTGCGATCCTCCTACCTCAGCCTCCCAAGTAGTCCCAAAGTAGCTGGGACTACAAGCTCCCACCACCAAACCTGGGATGTTTTTTCTGTGTGTGTGTTTTTGTTTTTGTTTGTTTTTTGAGACAGGTCTTACTCTATCGCCCAGGCTGCAGTACAGTGGTGTGATCTTGGTTCACTTCGGCCTTGACCTGCTGGTCAAGCAATCAAGCGATCACTGGATCAAGCGATCCTCCCACCTCAGCCTCCCGAGTAGATGGGACTACAGGTGCATACCACCACACTTGTCTAGTTTTTCGTTTTTGTAGAGATGGGGTTTTGCCATGTTGCCCAGGCTGGTCTTGAACTCCTGACCTCAAGTGATCTGTCCACCTGCCTCCTAAAGGTAAATTACAGGCGTGAACCACGGTGCTTGGCCTAAGTGTGTTTTTAAGGAGCTTGTTTTCTGTCGATAATGGAGGGCTCCTGCACATTGAGTCCAAGCAGACCCTACAGTGAGAGAGGGCAGCTGACAGAGAAGCCTTCTGAGGAAGAAACCCATAGCCATCCCAGGGTGTCAGAACGCCCCTGCTGAGTACCCGTTACTTAAGCACAACTTTCCTGCAAAGAAAAGTGGGGTAACTTACGAGGGGGAGCTCAGGTGTCAAGTTCAGCTACCAGTGGGTTACCAGAAAGCCCAGCAGATCATCTGCAGCCTGAGTCATGGAACTTGAGCTTGCACCTATCAGAGGCCTGCTGTGCTTCAGGCATCATGTTCAAAGCTTTCCTGACAATTTTCCTCATTTTTCAGATGAAGGAAACCTGAGGCTCAGGTTAAGCAATGTGCTGAGGTCACCTGGTTGGCAAGCAGCAGAGGTAGCTTGAGTGCTGGCGGTCAGACTCTGGGGAGGACCCATTTACCCGCTAACTCTACCCATCTCCTAGCCAGCCCCTCAGGACAGCCCTGTAGAGGCAGGGGAGGCCTGAGGCTCAGTGGGTGCAGAAGGCTGCCAGGGCACACAGCCCCACCCGCCCTGAGAGGTGAATCACAGCCTTCAGAGCACGCTCTTGCCTCTACCTGCTGCCTCTCAGGCGCCACTGGGGCCAGACCCAGGGGCACGCACCACAAAGTAAGGCTTCTTCATCAAGTGGCCAACACTGAATAGGTCTGTGAGCTTTTACTGAAAGCCACACACAACTTCCGTTTTACCCTTTGAAATAAGTGATATCATTTTCAACACCAGTTATCCATCTCCTGTGTCTTTTAATAGAAGCAGTTCATGGTGTGAGTTGGGGTACATATAAACACAGGAGGGAAAACTGCTTACCTCACGTCTTTACTGAGAAAGGAGGTTAGGAGCTTTAAAGGCAAAATCCTGGCTAGGCTTAGTGGCTCACGCCTGTAATCCCAACACCCTGGGAGGCCAAGGTGGGTGGGGTGCTTGAGCCCAGAAGTTCAAGACTAGCCTGGGCAACATAGTGAGACCTCATCTCAAAAAATTAAAATAGGCTGGGTGCAGTGGCTCATGCCTGTAATCCCAGCACTTTGGGAGGCTGAGGTGGGTGGATCACTTGAGGTCAGAAGTTCAAGACGAGCCTGGCCAACTAGGTGAGAAACCTTGTCTCTAAAAAAAAAAAAAAAAAAAAAAAAAAAAAAAAAAAAAAAAAAAAATTAGCTGGGTATGGTAGCACATGACTGTAATCCCAGCTACTTGGGAGGCTGAGGCAGGAGAATCACTTGAATCAGGGAGGAAGAGGTTACAGTGAGCCAAGATCACACCACTGCACTCCAGCTTGAATAATAGAGCGAGACGCTCTCTCAAAAACAACTAACTAAAATAAAACAAAATAGAAACAAAAATCCAGAGTGCCTCCTAAGACACTGGACTGTAGATTCTCTGGACCTCCAGGCAGGATGGTAAGTGGGGAGTTGTGCAGAAATGTAACAGGAAAGTGGCCCACTGTGGAGGCTTCACACAGAGGCTCCCTGGCAATGCTGCAGATGGCCATCAGCACCACTCTGCTGCCCGAGGACAGCTAGTATGGAAGAACTCCAGCTAGGTTGTCCATGGTCCCTTTCTTGACAATGGCCCCTAAGAATCATTCCATGAATCCACAAACACAGGAAAGGAACAGCCCATTCTTAAGCTCTTCTTCAACCCAAAAGTTTCAAAGTGAAATTCTGACCACACTTGAGGTCCAGAGTTCGAGACCAGATTGGGCAACACAGCAAGTCCCTGTTTCCATTTTGTAAAAAAGTGAATGTCTGACAGCTCACCCCCATGACTGATGCAGCCTGGTCATATGAGGCAGGTCCCCCTTCTGCGGTTCTTCCAAGGAACCAGAATGCAGGGGACGCATGATTCTATGCAATGGAGTGTTTGGTGGAGAACTAAATAAGCAAGCATATTTCTGGGACTATTTTAAAATAAACAACAACCAAGCAGAGTTAGGAATGTCTAAGCAGATATTCTGAGTGTAAAGGATGGTGGAGGTTTGAGACAACACAGCTGTGTGGCCTCCAAACACACACAAAGCAGGCAGGAATTCCAACCGCTGGAAGCCTTTTCTGGCACCTCTTTGATGAGCAAAGACAGGGATGGAAAAAACGGAGCAGAGCACAGGGCTGATTGGTTTGGAGCAGTGCCTGGCGGCGGCTGGGTGGGCCAGCACATGCTGCGAGTCATGCCCAGCACCCCTCAGCAGGCTGCCCTGTCATTCTTACCGATGCCATTTCCTGAGTCCGGCCCTTCCCTGGCCACCTGGGATATATGGAAGGAGGAATTCCCACAACCACTTCTGACCAGGTGACCAGGCGACCAGGTGGACATGCCCAGCAGATGGGTAAGTTTCTGCTCATCACGCTGGCACAGATGACAAAGACCAAAAGGGGCCAGTGTGGGAGAGAGGGGAGGAATAGGCATTTCCCTGTGCTGTTGGCAGGAGGTTTGATGGGCAGCTTCTTTTATGGAGGGCAATTTGAGCAATTTCACAGCTAGGACTCCCTCCTGCCAAAGTGCTGTGTTTGTGAACTGAGTTGCTAAAAGGCTGACCCTCAGGGTTCTGTGACATGGATGAATGGACACAGCCGATGCATGTCAACAAGGGAGATGCACAAGGGACAGTCCCTCGGGTGCTTCCATTTAATGCAATGATGGCAGATAAGCCCACCCTCATACCCTGATGCCCTGACACAGGAAAACCCCACTTTAAAGTGCTAAAAGCAAGTTGCAGAATAAGACGTCCATGGTCCCATTCATGTAAAAACTACTGCTACTGTCATTCATTTAGTAAAAATTTACTGGGTGCCTACTATGTGCCAGGCCTGTGCCCGGGCTGGAGTGACCGTGGTGAACAAGACAGCCCGAGGCTATCCACCCAGAGGAATACGTATGTGTGCAGGTGCGAAGAGCTTGCTCCGGAAGCACACCCTCTCCCTCCCCCCAACGGAGGCTGGGAGTTCCTGCTGGAGAGGCAGGTGGCCTGGGTGGGAGGGTACCATTGGTGGCTGGGGAAATGGCAGGGCACTTTCACTTTTTACTCTACACACTGCATTGTTTGAGCCTTTTACAATGTGAATATGTCTCTATATTACTTGGTAGCCTAACAAGTATGCCTTTAAACAACAAAGGGAAAACCTGAAATTACTAACTCAATGCCAGGACCCCCACCTGACTCAGCCCATGACGGCGCCCACTCCATGGGTAAGTGATGGGCACAGATGGCAATACGTGAGCCAATTTTCCAGCCAATGCTACGGTTTTGATCTGGCACCACTTCTGGGTCCTGTGAAAAGAGCAGGGGTGCCGAGCACGGCCTCTAGCCGCACATCACAGCCGTCTCTGGAGAAGCTGTCCGCCCATGGCTGGGGGCCTGGTGCACTTCCTGCCCGAGGCTGGCATAAATTCCACTCCCTGAGAGCACCAAGCTTCCTCCCTGGGGGTCGCCATGGGCCTTCCTTGGCAGCCCTCTTTGAGTGTGAGAAATACACCAAGGTCTTCCTGGGCCCATCTCCACTGAGGCTCCTGCCCACACCCAGCTGAAGATGGTACACAGATAACGGCCCGGAAGCATCAGCCACAGCACCTGAAGCGGACACATTTCAGATCCCCTGGCAGACGGCAGACTGCCTCCCACCTGGCAAGGATGAGCCGGTTCTGCTGAGTCCTAGCTGTGGACACTTGGGCTGGTCACGTGACCTCTCAGAGCCTCTGGCCTCAAAAGCATGAAACAAAGTTGTTACCTACTGCAGAAGTGCAGGAGGATTCCAGAGGATTTCTTTCATCTGATTCAGCAAGGGTCCAGTCAAGCACCTGGCACAGGGCAAGGCCACATGTGTGATCCGCACTGATGGACTGGGGCTCTCAGCGCAGAGGCCCCTTTCCAGACAGAGCCCCAGCTGACAGAAAGCTCTAACAGGCTGTTCTGTATGGAAACAGGATCTGAAGGTAGCAAGAGCTCTGACACTCTCAGGCTGCAGGGGCTTCAAAGGCTCTCAGACTTGTCCCAAGAACTCCCAGGTGGGGGAGCCCAGGGTGGCTGCACAGTGGGGAGCTCTGACCAGCTTCTCGGACACTTCCTGCCCCAAACTGGCTAGGCCTCCCCTCCCAGCCACCTTGTATGGAAGCAGCACGATGACCTGGCCAGGGACCTGGGCAAGCCCCCTCCTGCTCGCTAGGCCTCGGTGTACCCATGTAAAAGGTGACGGATGAGCTTGGGAACAGATGCAGAATCTGCCCAGCACAGCTGCAGCCATTCCTGGTGATTGTGAGAAACAATTCATATCCGATTCTCTGCCCTCCTGGAAGAAGTGTTGGTGAGGCAGGTATAGAACTTCCTTGCCTGGGGCCAAAAAGGACCCGGGGTTGAATCCTACTCCTACTTGAATGCTACTTTTACTCAAACACAGGGCTTACCCAGCCTTCCAAACCAATGGTCTGCCAAGCAAAATCTGTCCACATTTAATATCTATAGGTAGCATAAAAAAACAAGTAGTAGTTTAGGTTCGTTCCACAAATTTAAAATTACAATACTGAATATTAAATGTGGTTTGTAAACTGCCTCACTCTCCCTGTGCTGTACGATGAAAAGCCCAGCCTAACCCCTGGGGAGGCACGGCTTCCTCCTGGACGGGAGAGTGGGCCTGGCTCTCGGGACTGGGACCAGGTGAGGCTCGGTGGGTAGGCAGGGGTCCCAGGGGAGCCTTAACAAGTCCACCTTGTGTGCAGACTATGGGGGACAGTGGGGGTTAGGGGGGACGGGGACCTAAGATGGTTTTAGATGGCACCTATGTGAATGGTTTTTAATTTTATCTCATTCTCTATTTAGCTTCAGATGTTGTGAGAAAATACATATTTAGTTTATGGACCTCCTGATTTCATGGGTGTAGTTTTGGACTAGCTTAACCTACTTCATCTTGCCCTGACGGGTAAATTGCGAGTAGATTCAAAGAAAAATACAAAGTGATCACACGGTTGGTTCTTTGACACGGCAAACATCTCAGGTGGTGCTGGAGGGCCTCCCCCTGGGGATTCCTTGTGCCCAGGCAATGAACTGCCTTCATCGAGCTGAGGTGACATGAACTGAATTGAAGGAGATGGGGTAGCACTGACTTAAAACGTGACACCAGGCTCTGGAAAGGCAGAAACTGGGCAGTGGCATAAAATGTCTCGGCTCTCGATCACCTGAGGTCAGGAGTTTGAGACCAGCCTGGACAACATGGTGAAACCCCGTCTCTACTAAAAATATAAAAATCAGCTAGGCATGGTGGCAGGCGCCTGTAATCCCAGCTACTCGGGAGGCTGAGGCACGAGAATTGCTTCAACAAAAACAAACAAACTAAAGAACGTCTCGGCTCTCACCATCCCCATCGGAATTCCACTTTAGCTGTCCTTAACAGGAAATTATCTACCAGTGAGGTACTATCCAAAGCCTTACTGTAGCAAAGCACTGTTAAAACAACACGGATCGCATCACTGAATCCTTATAACAATCCCACAGTAAGGCGGAAATAGTTCCTAGCCCCATTTTACAGATGACGTGGAGGAATTTGTTCAGGTCACAGAGGTAGCGAGTGGGGATCTTGAGCCAGGTGGGATGGCCTCAGGCCTGTGCTCCTCCCCACCACCCCCATGGCCTCCACTGTCAGCCCAGGGCATGAGCCCAGGGCCCTACTTGAGCTTCATCCTTGGTCCAGTGCTTGTGTGCATACCCCAGAAGCCAAGGAAGCTAAAGTTCCCTGGAAAGAATAATCAAAACAAGCCTAACTACCACAACAAAGGCAATAACAGTAACAATGCACTTTCAACAAACAGTGGCTCTGTGCTCCACACACTTCATCCTCACTGCCTCCTTGTGAAGTGGTTATTACTTAGGATTCTCCCTACTTCCCAGAGGACAAGCTGAAGACCTGAGAGGCCTTCAAGTCACTTCCCGTAAGTACTGATATAGTTTGGATGTCTGTCCTCAGTCAATCTCAGGTTGAAATGGGTTTCCCGGCCAGGCACAGTGGCTCACGCCTGTAATCCCAGCACTTTGGAAGGCAGAGGTGGGAGGGTCACTTAAGCCCAGGGGTTCGAGACTAGCCTGGGCAACAAGGTGAAGCCCTTTCTCTACAAAAAATACAAAAATTAGCAGGGTGTGGTGATGCACACCTGTGGTCCCAGCTACTCACATACAACACTTGGGACTAGAGTCCCACACAGTGGGATGAAGCCACTTAGATCCAGACAGGAGGCTGTTCTTGGCTCTGGAGACCCAAGGCTACCATAGGACAATAACAACTGCCAAGCACTTATAACACACGGCACTGTCTTCAGCCATTTCAAATGCATTTTCTCACCAAATCCTCCTTATGTTATGTTGTTGGGCCTTATCATCTCCATTTGACAGCTGAAGAAACAGACACTCAGAAAGATGAAGAGGGCAGCCAAGGCCTCATGTGTGTGACAAAGCTGGGTCTTGGCTGAGTCTGCCTGCTTGCCAGCGTGCTGCCCCAGCACCTCCACGGGCACTCGACCTGAAGCAAGCATGCTTTCTCCTTCGCTAACCCCTCCCACCGTCTGTTTCTTATAAGCCACAGATGTGCCCTCTGACCATCCAATTAAGGCCTGTGGAATAAAAATGGGCCTGTCACATTCTTCTCTGACAGCCAGGCTGAAAGCTCCTTCCTGTGATCCTCCTGAAACCCAGGGTGGGGGCTTCGTGGCCTCACCTGTAAATGAGTCCAGTGCTTCGTGCTGGCTGAGAAGGGTGGCACAGAGGTGCCTTTCAACCCTTCAGACAATGACAGGCTCCTGGGGAAGAGGGGCTTCTGGTGCTGGCTCCCTTCCCCCAGGCCTGACAAACACTCTGACTCTCTCTCTGCAAAAGGGCTGCTGATTTATACCCAGGGCCAAGGAGAGGCCTCCCCAAACTCAGGGACCTCACAGGCCGTGAGTTATTCCAGCCCGCGTGCAGCCTTCTGGCCATGGGCCCTTTCTGCCTTTAGAATTGATGGCACCGTATTAATTTTCCTCGAGGTAAATCACCACCCAGCCCCAGCTGCCTCTTTCTCTGCAGTGTCTTCGAGGGGCGCTGAACAAGGGCAGGCTTTTCAGGTGGAACGTGAATGATTTACTAGATATTCTGACATATCGATTGACCTTTCCAGTTTAAAACTGCCTCCCTCCACGGTGGAGATGACTCATACAGCCAGCGAGTTCAGAAGACTAATGCTGGGCCCTCGAATTAAGTCTTGATCTTATTCCAACTTCTCAGTGGATAGGGACCCACACAGAGTGTGTCAGATGTCTGTCAGACCAGGAGGTTTACAGGCTTCCTCTAGGGCCCTGGAGTCACGGTCTATTTTTGGAAAACAAGACCAATGTCCTCATTTATGGGCTCGGACCCTAACCCACTCGCATTTCCATTCATTCATATCTGGCCCGTCTTCACTGAGTACCTCCTACACTGTGGGCCCTGGGATCCAACTGTGAACAAGAGTTGGGGTTTCTGCCCCCAAGCAGCTTGGTACCTACATGAATCAAAGAACCACACAAAAATAGAAAATCACACACAGCAGGAAATGCCATGAACAGAGAGTTCTGGCGGTCAGGGAAGATTTTGCTGGGAGGTGAGCTGTCTGCAGAGTTGAAGGTGTCAGGGAGTCGGCCAAACACAGGGGACCACGGTGGCAGGAATAAGCGTCCCAAGCAGAGGGATGGGCCTGTATGAAGGCCCAGAGCTGAAGGGGACACACTCAGCAAGCAGGGGACTAAAAGGGGTGGTATGGGTGCATCCCAGAGCTGGGCCGCAGGGCTGGAGAGAGGGCTCAGCGTGGCCCTGCTGGGACCCATAGGGCTTGGGCCTGGACTCTGCTGGTGGAGAGAAAACCAGCAACGGGGGACTGGGACAGAGGCAGGGCTGTGTCCCCCCAGGTCCCCAACCTCTTGGACAAGGTGAAAAGCTGGTTTCCATTCCAGGTAGAACAAACACAGGCAAGGGGAGACCACAGCCGTCCCCTCGCACCCTGTAAGGACAGATTCTCCATGTCAGGTCCCCCTGGGCCAGCCTCACTGCCTCCCAGCAGACAGGGGAGCGCCACAGGCAGCAGAAGGCTGGAAGTGGAGGGCTCCCCCCAGTTCAGGAGAGGACTGGGGCTTAGGGCCAGGGCCACCTGTTTATTCTGGGCTCCTTTAGCCCAAATCAGTGTTGGAGGAAACTGGCAGGTATTATTACATGGGCTGAGAAAGGAAAGAAAAATGGTTGGGTGATGCTAGGATGGAGTGAGAGTAGGTGAGGCTTAGGAGGAGATCGAGGGCTCTGGAGCTGTGTGGCCCCGGGGTCAGGTGCTACCTGGGTCCCTCCCGCATGGGGCCTCCACACATAAATCCACAGTGCCTGGCACATGATAAGCTGTCTTGGCCAGGCACAGTGGCTCCCTCCTGTAATCCTAGCACTTTGGGAGGCCAGGCGGGAGGATTGCTTGAGCCTAGGAGTTTAAGACTAGCTGGGCAAAACGACAAAATGCTGTCTCTACGAAAAATCAGAAAAATTATCCAGGCATGGTGGTGTGCACCTATAGGCCCAGCTACCTGGGAAGCTGAGGTGGGAGGATTGCTTGAGCCCAGATGTTTGATGCTGTAGTGAGCCATATGTGTGCCACTGCACTCCAGCCTAGGCAACAGAGCAAGACCCAGCAAACAACAACAACAATAAAACAAAAACAAACAAACAAACAAAACCTTAATCCCCCCACATGGAGAGCTGCTGATGAGGGGCAGCTCTTATTAACCAAACCCCCATGGTCTGCAGGACTTCTCAGAACCTTTGTCTGGGCTCTCCAGGGGTCAGTGTTGTTGCAGGCGCTGGGGCTGAGGGTAAACCACAGATCTATGGGAGGAAGAGCTGCAACTTTAAACCTAGATGGGAAGCTCCCACTCTCCCTAACTGGGTGGAGAAGCTGTTCATGCACAGCTGGGCTCCCACAATTTCCAGTGCTGAATATAACCCCATGCCCACACACAACTAAACAAAACTAGAGTATAGATTTGCCAAATATGGAAGTTTTAACATTTTACATTCGGGGCAGGCAGGACTTCCTCAACCCAGCTGTGAGTCTTAGGCCTTAAAGGAAGAATGCATTCCTTTCCTTCCAGGAGAAGAGAGAGGTGGAGGAGAGGGAGTGCCAGCTTAGCTTGATCCCCAGGGCTGGGCTGGCCCAGGAGGCAGCAGGGCCACCATAAACCGCTGCTGAACGAATGCACAGCTGCTCTGGCTGCCTTTACACACCACCCATTCCCAATTCACCAGTAAACCCACTGGGATGTAAGCCTCATCAAGTCTTACTTGTAGCCCTAAGTTTTAACCCAAAAGAGTTCCTGTCTTTGGTGTCAGCCAGTATCAGGAGCTGGGGTGGGCTGGCTCCTGTTTTCAAGAGAAACACTTTCCTCACAGCAGGAAGAGAAGTGAAAGACCGGACCCTGGGTCTTCTGGCAAGGAACGGCCTCAATGGGGAAGTGGCAGCCAGCCGGGAGCCCTAGGGCCCTGGCCCTGCAGGGGTGAGGAACTGTCCACGAGCAGATCTACACTTCTACAGAGCACACTGTCGCGATTTCCCATGTGTACAGGTGTACATACACACATGCACACACTCACGTGTGCACACACACAGTTTCTAAGGTTATTTGGGGTTTGTTTTTTAACAACAGCCACCAAAATCAAAGGAGACATGCATGAACCTTCACAGAACTTCAATTCTCACTCATATACTTGAGGCCAGAATCAGCTGACTATATTCTTTTTTTTTTTTGAGACGGAGTCTCACTCTGTCGCCCAGGCTGGAATGCAGTAGTGCCATCTCGGCTCGCTGCAACCTCTGCCTCCCAGTCTCAAGTGATCCTCCCACCTCAACCTCCCAAGTAGCTGGGACTACAGGTGACTGCCACCATACCTGGCTACTTTTGTTCTCATTTCTTGAAGAAACAAAAAGGCACATTTATTTCATTTTGTTTAAAAACCCAACCACTTTGGTCAAGGACTAGCATTCTGCAGCAGAACATTTAATGACTGGAACACTCTAGTCCTTTCCTGGAGAAAGGCCTCTTTCAAAAGCCAACTTGGGCTTTTGGTTAAAATTCCTCGTGGCTCAAATTGGCTGGAAGGAACCCCGATGCTCTCCTGGCTTGGAATTGCTGTCCTGTAAGAAATGATAGGGCCCTATGACTTGAGGAATCTGGGGAGTTGGTACCTCGTGACTAGGTGGGGAGGGTAGGGGAGGGGCCAGATGGCCATGGAGGACGATATTTGAGCCTTTTAGGGCAAAAAGGAAAGGAGAGCTTGGGGAGACGCAAGCCAGGGCTACCTGGGGGAGCCCTACCTGGAGGCACCACAGTAGCAAGGACATGGGTGGCTAGAGAAGACACGCAAGAAGGGCAGGATGTGGCTGGGTGGCCCAGAATGGAGGAGGCAACCTGGGAATATCAGGGGGCTCAGACCAGGGGCATTCTAGAGATGGGAGTACAGTGGAGAGGGGGCTGAGGGCAGAATTTTAACTTGTACCACCAAACGGGGGCTTTTTTGTCCAGACAAAAGGACAAAAGATTGCTGTTTCTGAGACCCAGGGGCCCACTGGGCATGCCTCCACCCTGCACTGGGGCTGCAAGGTCAGAAGATCGGCCAAGGACAGGGCAGGAGGTGGGGCCCAGGCCATAAAACGGAAATGCGTCTGAGGGGTAGCTGTCCCCTGCCTGTTCATCTGCTTAGTTCTCCAGGATTCCTCAACTGCAGCATGTCCCGCAGAGCCTCTGCCTACCCTTCCAGCCCCATCTGCTGCCAGTTTCTGCATCCCACCTGGGGTGGGCCGTAATAGCCCCCAAAGATGCCCATGCCCTAATCCCTGGAACCTGTGAACATATTACCTTACAAAAGGGATTTCACGGGTGTGATTGAATCTAAGAGCCTGAGCTGTGGGAGGTCATCTTGGATTACCTTGACAGGCCAATCTAATCAGAAGCGGTTCTAAAAGTGAAAGAGTGAGGCAGATGAGGAGGTTGGAGTGATGCAGTGTGAGAAAGACTCATCCTGCCATTGCTGGCTTTGAGGATGGAGGGAGAGGCCATAAGTCAAAGCATAGGTGACCTTTATAATCCAGAAAAAGCAAGACAACAGATTCTCCCCAGAGCTTCCAGGAAGGACTAACACCTAGACTTTAGCCCAGTGAGACCCGTGGCAGACTTCTGACCTCCAAAGCTGTAAGAGAATAACTGGGTGTTGTAGAAATGTATAGCTGCAGCCATAGGGAACTAATGGACCACCCAATGTTCCAGACACGGGCTACTGACCTGGTAGCCAAATATACCTGTGTGTCTTCACTGCAGATGCCCCCTCTGCCTGGAAAGCCCTTCCCCAGGTTGTCTGCTGCTGCACACTGGCTCACAACAACCCTTGGTTCAAAGGCTTGGACGCTCAGAAGCAATTCTAGTCCCTGTTTACCAACCACCCCCAGTAAGGGTCCAACTACTCTGTATTTTTCTTGTTGATCCTGCAGTTTCCAGCAGAGCACCTACACCCACCTGCTAAAGTGCCTCACTGTACTAGACGCCTGAAGGGAGGAGGGCTCTGTCTTGTCCTTGTGTTTCTGGTGGCTAGCACAGTGCCTACCACTCAGCAAATGATGGATGGACAGGCGTGGAAGTGGGTGAGGAAACACTCAGAGTCCCTGCCTACAGTCAAGTGTGCAATCTGCAGTCTGGATCTTGCCCTTGTGTCCTGGCTCCCCCACCCTCTGGCAGAGAGCCTGACACTGAGCAGGCATGCTTCACCTTCCTCATCTGTAAAATGGGGGTAATTACTGCTCCCACCTATAATCCCAGTACTTTGGGAGGCCGAGGCAGGAGGATCGCTTGAGCCCTGGAGCTCAAGATCAGCCTGGGTGACAGAGGGAGACCCTTTCTCTACAAAAAATTAGCTGTGTATGGTGGTGTGTGTCTGTGGTCCCAGCTACTAGGGAGGGTGAGGTGGGAGGATCACTTGAGCCTAGGAGGTAGAGGCTGCAGTGTGCTGTGATTGTACCACTGCACTCCAGCCTGGATGACAGTAAGACACTGGTTCAAAAATAACATAACATATAACATAACATAACATAACATAACATAACATAACATAACATAAGATTAAAACAACAGGGCCTACATTGCCATGTTGCAAAGGTCAAATGTGTCAAGCCGTGTGAAATGCTCACAACAGTGCCGGCCCCAGGAAAGAGACCTGCACCCATCTGCTGAATAGATGCGTGAAGGGAGGAGGACTCTGTCTTGTCCTTCCTCGTGTTTCTGGTGGCTAGCACAGTGCCCACCATTCAGCAAATGATGGATGGACAGGTGCTGGAGTGGGTGAGCAAACACTGAGAGTCCCTGCCTACAGTCAAGTGTGCAATCTGCAGTCTGGATCTTGTGTTTCTGGTGGGAAATAGATGGGATACATTATGGTTACTGTGCTATGATAGGAACAGGATGCCATGATAGGAAGGGAAGCCGCTGAAGCCAGGGGCCCTGGGAGACCTCGGGAGACGGCAACAGGGGCTGCATCAATCTAGTCTGGAACCTTCTGCTAGACACTGCTTGGGACTCACATTTCCCAGAATCTGCATGGCTCATCAGACTGGAGGCAGCAAAGGGAAGGGGGCCCAGCAGGGAATAGTGAAAGCTGTAGATGTTCATCAGTTTTGCTCCTCTGGAGAATGCAAACCATAGCTGTGAGAGAAGCGAGTTTTATGAGAAACCAGTTGAAGGCTAAAGGTTAACCGGAGTCATTTAAATGACATGCATATTTCCTGGCTTTGTACAGCTCTGGAAAACCCCAATTGCATTTAGAAAAATGCAAAGTGTATTATAAAATTCAAAGGCCAGGGTATAGGTAGCAAAAAAAAGATAAATGCAAAAAGATAATGTGGATGTGCCAAGTTGAAAAACCAGGAAGTTGCATGTGGCTTTTCTACAAGAGAATTTGGCAGGAAAAGGAAAGAAAGTCTATCTCACCTTGAACCATGTATAAAAAATGGTGGCATCCCAGTCAGTCCAAAGGCTGGAGGGAAGATGGAATGAGAACTTTCAACTTTTAATTATTAGCAAATGACTGAAAAGTTGTGAGGACTGAGGGAGGCCAGCTCAGTCCCATCAACTTCTGAGCCTCCCTGGTCTGGCTGCCTCACGCTGGCCTGGACAGTCTCTGCTCCTAAGGCATTTTTATGACTCTGCCTGAAACAAAACAGGCCATTTCCAAGACTGGCACTGGTTCAGGACAACCACGAGAGATAGGAATGGCTAGGGTTTCAATGCTGCAGGGAGTTTCGAGTTCTGCAAGGGAATCTCCTGCCTAGCCCATGCAAGTGATTATAAACAAGGCCAAGCACAGAGTGGGTCCAGCTACCTTGTGAGCACACACACATGTAGCTGTGTGTGGGGCGGCGGGGCGGCGGGGCTGCAGGGCTGGGGACTGTCCAGGAGGCCCAACCTATTACGCAGGCCCTTCCTCTCAGACAGGTGCCCAAGGCTCGAGAGGGCAAGTGATTTGTCTTCAAATCAGGTAGAGGCACACTGTATGCAAGGTTAACTTCCACAAACTCAATTACACACATTCAGGAAAGTGGAGAGGAGAGGGAGAGAAGCCTAACAGCTTAAATACCACAGGCCTCTCTGGCTGCCAGACCCATGAGTGAACCTTAGGGGCAGATGGGAATCTGCCTCCCTCATGGGCTTGGTTCTTCCTGCCTATCCCTTGAGCGCCCCTCAAAGTGCCCTGGTAAAGAAACCAGGATTTCATCTGATGTGGCCAACCTCTTCCTCTTAAAACCTGCTCAACGACCGGGTCTACTGCAGCCCTGCAGTTCAGACTGGCTGTGCCGGACCCGCTCCTCATTGAGAAATGTCACACTCCCATGAGGGATCTGTGAGGCTGACTGGGACGGCAGGTGGTTTCCACCTGAGAAACTGACTTCGGAACTCAGAGAGATGTGACTGCTGTACCATGCCACCAAAGCCAGCCTCTCTGATGGCCTCTGGCTGACTAGCAGGTGGGCAAGGAGAGTTCCTAGACGGAACTGGAATTCATGGAGAGCAGCAAAGTAGACACTGACTGCTGAGTTCCGGAACATTCCTCACTCTAACCCCATGGTTCTCAACACTGGCTATGCAATGGAATCCCCTAGGGAGCATTTGAAAATACAGATGCCAGGGCCCCACCCCGGAGCCAGTGACTCAGAACCTTCTGGAGTGGGGTCTGGGTACAGATTGTTTTCAAAGTACTGCCGGGCCAGAAACCACAGGCCTTCCCACCACCCACCCTCACCCTTGGCCACAGTCCTGTCCTGGCCTGGCCTGGCCTAAGAGCAAATCAGATGCCCCTAGAGCGGCTCCCCTGCGGCAAACACATTTTCACTTCTATTTTCAGGGAGGTCAAAGTAAAAATGAAAATTTATGCTTTTACATGGCCCAAGCTCAGTATTCTGTACATTTCTCTACACACACACACACACACACAAATTTTTTTTGTGTGTAGAGATGGGGTTTCACCATGTTGGCCAGGCTAGTCTTAACTCCTAGCCTCAAATGAGCCGTCTGCCTTGGCCTCCCAAAGTTCTGGGATTACAGGCGTGAGCCACCGCGCCTAGCCATATTCTGTACATTTTTTTTTTTTTTTTTTTGAGATGGAGTCTCCCTCTGTCGCCCAGACTGGAGTGCAGTGGCTGGATCTCAGCTCATTGCAAGCTTTGCCTCCTGGGTTTATGCCATTCTCCTGCCTCAGCCTCCTGAGTAGCTGAGACTATAGGCGCCCGCCACCTCGCCCGGCTAGTTTTTTGTATTTTTTAGTAGAGACGGGGTTTCACCAGGTTAGCCAGGATGATCTCGATCTCCTAACCTCGTGATCCACCCGTCTCGGCCTCCCAAAGTGCTGGGATTACAGGCTTAAGCCACCATGCCCGGCCTCTGTACATTTCTTTTTCTTTTTTCTTTTTTTTTTTTTTGAGATGGAGTCTTGCTCTGTTGCCCAGGCTGGAGTGCAGTGGCCGGATCTCAGCTCACTGCAAGCTCCGCCTCCCAGGTTTACGCCATTCTCCTGCCTCAGCCTCCCGAGTAGCTGGGACTACAGGCGCCCGCCACCTCGCCTGGCTAGTTTTTTGTATTTTTTAGTAGAGACGGGGTTTCACCATGTTAGCCAGGATGGTCTCGATCTCCTGACCTCGTGATCCGCCTGTCTCGGCCTCCCAAAGTTCTGGGATTACAGGCGTGAGCCACCACGCCTAGCCATATTCTGTACATTTTTTTTTTTTTTTGAGATGGAGTCTCGCTCTGTCGCCCAGGCTGGAGTGCAGTGGCTGGATCTCAGCTCAATGCAAGCTCCGCCTCCCGGGTTTACGCCATTCTCCTGCCTCAGCCTCACAAGTAGCTGGGACTACAGGCGCCCACCACCTCGCCTGGCTAGTTTTTTTGTATTTTTTAGTAGAGACGGGGTTTCACCGTGTTAGCCAGGATGGTCTCGATCTCCTGACCTCGTGATCTACCTGTCTCGGCCTCCCAAAGTGCTGGGATTACAGGTTTGAGCCACCATGCCCGGCCCTGTAATTTCTTAAAAGTTTGTAAGTATGAACAACATTTGACATTCATTTGAAAAATCTGTCCAGGCTGCCTGCAGCATCACGCATTGTGTTCGTCACCAGCAACAGAGAGACCCTCACACCCTCCACCAGAGTTCTTAAGTCTTAAATCAGGATTTTGCTCTTTTTGTTTTTGACAAGGTCTCATGTTATCCCCTAGGCTGAAGTGCTGTGGCTTGATCACAGCTCATTACAGCCTCAATCTCCCTAGGTTTCAAGTGATCCTCCTGCCTCAGCCTCCCGAGCAGCTGAAACTACAGGCACATGCCACTATGCCTGGCTAATGATTTTTCTTTTCTTTCTTTTTTTTGAGACAGAGTCTTGCCCTGTCACCCAGGCTGGAGTGCAGCGGCACGATCTTGGCTCACTGTAACCTTCACCTCCCTGGTTCAAACAATTCCCCTGCCTCAGTCTCCTGAGTAACTGGGATTACAGGTGCATGCCACCATATCTGGCTAATTTTTTTTGTATTTTTAGTAGAGACAGGTTCACCATGTTGGCCAGATTGGTCTCAAACTCCTGACCTCAGGCAATCCGCTCGCCTCAGCCTCCCAAAGTCCTGGGATTACAGGCATGAGCCACCATGCCTGGCCTTTTCATTTTTAGTAGAGAAAAGGTCTCTCCATGTTGCCCTGGCTGGTCTTGAACTCCTAGGCTCAAGTGATCCTCCCACCTCCCAAAGTCCCGGGATTTCAGGCCTGAGCCACTGTGCCCGGCCCTGGTCTTTGTTTTTAAATAAAGAGATCCTAATGATCAGTCCTTGTGATTTCAGGTGCTTCTTAAGCCTCTACTTTAATGGGTGTTTAGGATTTAAGGTGATAACACTTTTCAGCGTTTCTGCCTAATCTGAATAAAACTCATCTCCCTCCTACAAGAGGGTAGGAGGAAGTGCTGCTCCATTCTTCTTGATTCCTGTTCTCCCCAGCAGGCCCTGGGGTGGGCTGGAGGGTGTGAATTGGCTGAGGGCAGGGTGGACCCGGTCAGCAGCTAAGCCAGACTCTGGGGCAAGTGGCAGGCCAGCTTCCTGGGCTGGGAGAGGTGATGTATGGGAGAGATGGCCTTCTTCTGACTTACACCTTCCTTAAAGGTCGCACTGTCTGTCACTGGTTCAGAGATTTGTTTTGGGTGTTCTGTGGTTGATCAGATATCAGGGCCAGAAGGCAACCCTCCCCTCCTGAGGCCTGAATAGTCACCAGATCCTGTGTCAAATCTGGTGGCTGGGTTCACTGGGGAAGGTGGGCGTGTGATGCAGGGGAACCCAGCAGCTTCAGGGTGAGGAGCTGTGTGTAGGCGGAGCCCCAGACAGCTCACAGAGTGGGCTGGAGCGAGGGATGTCTTGAAACTCAACGTTAATCCTCAACCCCACTCCCCCCACGAATTCCTGTTTTCTGTGGCGGCTCTCACTGCCCTCCCTCCCCATCAGCCAGATGTCGTCAAGGAGGCTGGCTTTAGCAACCCTATGGGGCAGAGTGGGGGTTTTGGGGCACCATGAAGCCGGTGGCCCAAGGTGGAGATCTCTTGAGCCCCAAATGACTGGGCTAGCACAGTGAGGGGCAGATGGGGGGCACACACGGTACAGTGAGCTGACACCACGATGGGAAGCCAGGACCACTGAAGGGTCTGACATCTATTTAAAAGGATTCTACTGGCTGTTGGTGTGGAAAGGGCAGAGGAAGAAGGTGGCCCCCTAGTCCCAGTTTCTAAAGTCCCCACCAGCTGCAGGGGGAGCTAAAGGCAGGAAGACGGAGCTGGGTTCTCTATCTATGTGATGCTTAAGGTGGCAGAATTTGCTAAGAGCTTGGTCATAGGGATAAGAAGAAACAAGGATATTCCAAGGTTTGGCTGAATAACTAGAGTGATCATTGCTTGACAGAGGAGTAGTGGGGTTTGGATGAGAAACCCAAAGCCAGCTTCTTTGCCAGCCCTCGTCAACTGGGCTCTATCAAGATGCCAGGCACCGTGTGGAGCACTGATAGGCAGCGTCTCATCCTCCTGACATCTCATCCTCCCAAGCACCTCATCCTCCCCTTGGTCAAAACACATGCCAAGGCGAGGCGCACGGGCTCACACCTGTAATCCCAGCACTTTGGGAGGATGAGGCAAGAGGATCGCTTGAGCCCAGGAGTTTGAGACCAGCCAGGGCAACATAGCAAGACTCCGTCTCTATAAAGCATTTACAAATTGGCTGGACATGGTAGCACATGCCTGTGGTCCTAGCTACTCTAGAGGCTAAGGTGGGAGGAGCCTCTTGAGCCCCAGGCTTCAAGGTTGCAGGGAGTTATGATTGTGCCACGCACTCCAGCCAAAGCAACAGAGTGACACCATGTCTCAAAACACACACACACCCAAGGTCACAGTGCTGGGCCGGGACTCAACTGCTAGCAGGACCCCTGCCCCTCCCTGGAAGCCCTCTGGTGCAGCTGCACCCAGAAGCTGTCCAGATCCCAAGGGCTGATGTGCCTCGGAAGTTGCTGCTTTTTAAGCAAATCTAAGTCACTAAGTCCCTTCCTAGATGAGAAATCAAAACCATGGTCCCATTTCCAAACGTGTGGGAAGGACTGGTATTTTGAAAAAATATTTCAATCGTAGAGTGCCTTCAGCAGAAACAATACAGATATTTTTTCTTGAGATAGGGTCTTGCTTGATTGCCCAGGCTGGAGTACAGTGGTGCAATCACAACTCACTGCTAATTTTTAAAAAAATTTTTGTAGAGACAGGGTCTCACTATGTTGCCCAGGCTGGTCTCCAACTCCTGGGCTCAAGCAATCCTCCCACCTCAGCCTCCCAAAGTGCTGGGATTATAGGCATGAGCCACTGTGCCTGGCTTAAAAACAATAATTTTAATAGGCAAAAAAAGCTCAAACAGTCTCTACTACTCAGATGCCTAATTTCTCTAATGCATAGAATTGAATCTAGAAATCCTGCTTTGTAGAGGAAAAAAGAATAATGTGTGTGTGTGTGTTTTTCAGAAGAACTGTCCCAGAGCCACTTCAATACATCACCAACAAAAGAGGGCACAGTCATTAGGTGACCTTGTGATCTCAGCAGAACATGTCTCTCTAATGTGGCTCAATTATGATTGTAAGTTTATAAAACAGGGAAAGATTACAGGAATATACATTAAACCACATCAATGAATGCTACTGAGAAAAAAAAATAGGTCCAGCAGACAGGTACCAATCAAATAATCAATACACAGGAAACAGCTACATCACCCTCTCCTTTAAAAGAACCAAATAATGCTGCAATTGGATTTCCTTAAAAATTTTCCACTTGAACAAAACTGACAGCTCTATTATAATCACATTTCCAGTCAGTTTATAAGATACAAATTTCATTTCTCCGTATTTCTACTTCATTTCTGAAAAGTGGCCAGCAACATTATTCATCAAGTACACAGGGAAGAAGTTTAATTCATAGAGAGAGGGGAAACATTGTGATTTCCATGTTTTCCATTTCCTTAGAGAATTGGTGGTTTAACCGAAACTTGATTTTTTTCCCAGTCTGTCCCAAGTTCAGGGTGCCTGTTTCAAAGTGGGGTAAGGAAAAAGAAAAGAAAAAGAAAAAGAAAAAGAAAGAAAAGAGGAAACATTTTAGCCCTTAGAGAGAGGTTAAATAATTTGGGGTAGCTCAACTGTTGAAATCAAAACAATCTACATTTTTAGAAAATGCCAAGATGGGTTTAAGATACTTGGTATATTTCATTAGAGGGGGAAAAAGTCTGCAGTGGGAACCTGATATTCAAATATATGGTAATGATGAACAAACATTATTTTTCTAACTTGCGATCCAACTGCCTGAAATTACTCAAGATGAGATTTGGAAATGCTACTTCTATGTTAATGAAAGTCCTTCAGTGTTTATGAATAATTACAGTGACTGCTAAAGCTTTCATCAGTTCAATCCAAGAAGCCTTTTTTGAGTGTCTACTATGTGCCAGGCCCTATGCCAGGCCCTAGGGATATACAGTTGGTAAGTGCATGTCTGAAATGTGCACCAGGCACATGGAGTAGGAGGGAGGCTGGGAGGGCCATCCAGGCAGGGACGACAAGAGCAGGCAGGCTGTGTTCAGGAGCCTGTGAGCAGCGCTGGGCACCGCGTTGGCAGATGCAGCAAGACACACGGCAGAAGAAGAGTGTTGAGGGTAGCTTGGGCCGGTGCACTGAGGGGATCTGAGAGTTTACAAGCAGGGACACGATGGCGGGTTAGGCGCCTTTTACACACTGGGCATCAGGGTGGATGAAGCAGCGTGGGACAAGGCCATGGGCTGGGGTAGAATGGGGGAGATACTAGGCAGGGGAGAGGTGTGGAGAGGCCAGACCAGGGATGGGGCAGAGCTGTGGAACCCAGGGAGTTGATGACCCCCCTGATTGTGAGGTTGGACGAGGGTTGGGAGTGATTCCAAGTCAGGTTGGGTGATGGGCAGCTGCTCCATTAAATGTCTACCTGTGGAGCGACCCCATGAGGACTGCAGACTGTGCTTCCTTTAAAGACAAAACATGGGGACCTGGGGGTGGGGGCAGAGAACAGGCCAAAGTGCCACAAAACCACACTCGCCTTGCAATACAACTCTTCAAACGCCATATACATACTTGCCTCTCGGGTTTCACGTTAACATTAGTTCACTTCAGAGTCAGCACTAAGCAAACCGCTCCTCCAGGGCCCCATGCCTGGATGCTTGAACTAAATTGCCCCCAAGGAGACATCTGGGTCTGATTCAAGTCCCCACCCCACCCTGTGGTTTCAGCTCTTCAATCAGACGGCACCCACTTTCCTGAAAGTCATCTTTCCAAGAACCTTATCATCTAGTTAACGAGGCTGTGTAACCTCCTCCGCTTTTCAATGTGTCCCCTGGACAGAAGCAGTCATGAGGCTGTGCTTTGTTAGGATTCCTACAAAGAACCCTCCAAAGAGAACAGACATATTCCAGTGCCCAATATGCAGTCAAGAGGATGAATTGTAATAACTGTTTCTATTACAAACACCTGGGTACACTTGGTGTAATGCTGAGTGTTTCTGATGGATTTTTCTCTTTTACTCTACAGAATAGTCCTGAGGTAGGCACTATGAGACCCACTTTACACATGAGGAAGAAAGGCTCAGAGAGGTTAACTAATTTGTCTAAGGTCACATAGCAGGAATTAAAACCCAGGCTTTTCTAAATCTGGGGCTCCAGTGCCTAAACATTACACTCCCCATCTATTAAATGTTGGATTTTCAAGGACCAGATTATCTCTCTCTTGTCCCTTCCTTTTTATTTTGAAGATTTTCAAACTCTGATAAAAGTTTAAAGAATAGTATAACAGGCCAGGTGTGGTGGCTCATACCTATAATCCCAGCACATTGGGAAGCCAAGGCAGGAGGATCACTTGAGGCCGGGAGTTCGAGACCAGCCTGGGCAACATAGTGAGACTCTGTCTCACACACACACACACACAAAAATAGGCAGGCATGGTGGCACATGCCTGTAGTCCCAGATACTCAGGAGGCTGAGGTGGGAGGATCACTTGAGGCCAGGAGTTCGAGGCTGCAGTGAGCCAAGACTGTGCCACTGCACTCTAGCCTGGGTGACACAATGAGATCCTATCTCAAAAAGAAACAACAGTGTAATAGACAAACATGTACCCTTCACCTTGATTCATCACTTGTTGACAGTGGGCTGTATTTATCTGCTCTCATTATACCCGCACACACACACAGTTTTATCTTCTCAATCAGTCCAACATCACAGGCATCAGACACTTTACCCCTACACACTTCAGCCCATACTTCCTAAGAACAAGAACATACTCCCACAGAACCACAATGGCATTATCACACTCAAGAAATGTAATATTAGCCAGGCCAGGGGTTTTGCCTGTAGTCCCAGCTACTCAGGAGGCTGAGGTAGGACTGCTTGAGCTCGGGAGTTCAAGAGCAGCCTGGGCGAAACCTCATCTTAAAAAAAAAAAAAAAAACAAAAAAAAAAAAAAAAAAAATCAGCCAGGTGTGCTGTTGCACATCTGTAGTCCCAGTTACTTGAGAGGCTGAGGTGGGAGGATCACTTGAGCCCAGGAGTTTCAGGTTGCAACACTGCACTCCAGCCTGTGTAACAGAGCAAGACCCCGTCTCTTAAAAAAAAAAAAAAAAAAAAAAAAAAGAAACGTAATATTGACCCCAATTATATCACTCAATCACAATCCATATGCAAATTTCTTCGGTCTGCAGAAAAATGTCCTTTAAGGCTACTTTTCCCCCTCAATCCAAGATCAATCCAGTCTGACAACTGTCATGTTTCTTTGTTTCAATTATCTAGAAACAGTACCCCTACCTTCCTCCCCCTCTTTTTTGGTCTTCCACAACATTTACATTCTTAAAAAACTCAGGTCAGCTGTCTTCTAGAATGTTCCGCATTCTGGATTTGTTTTTCATTGTCTTTCTCATTTATGCCACTTTCTCATTTTCACTAGGATGAGAGGCACATGACAATGCCTGGGCCATCAGCAAAACAAGCCAACATAGAGAATTTTCCAGAACTGACAGACAGGACCACAAAACTAGTACTGGTTTCGCAAGAGAAACAAATCAATGAGCTCACATTTTCACGGACTGACAGTCAAACCACATACTTGCTTGGGGAGCTTCATAATACTTTTGCTGGAAACTAATCTCCAGGCAATCCGATGAAAATAGCTAGGGACTTACACTCTGCTTAAAAGCTCTTGTCTGCAAAGAAGTTGGGGTGAAGCATGCAGGATGCTAGGAAGTGGGATCCTGCAGAATCTTTATGATATTCATATTCATATGCAAATAAAGAATACACAAAGAGGGCGATGTGGTCAGGATTTCAAACATGGAGCAAGAATTTGGGGTATGGTTTTCGCATGTGAGCTTTGATGGGCCTCGTGGTGTCCTCCAGTGTACTTGTTCTGGGGAACAAGTGGTTTGCAGGTTGGGGTTGGTGAGAAGGCACAGTCAGAGCAAAGACTCTGAGATGGGCACAAGCCAGGTATGTTTGAAGAAGAGTAAGGAAGCAGAGACAGGGAGGTGATCAGGCTCAGGGGTAAAGGTCTCTGTTTTTTATTCAGACTGGGATGGGAGCCCACTTTGAACAAATGAATAACATGATCAGGCATTTAGTTTAAAAGGAAGACAGTTCACGCTGCTGAGAATAAACTCTAGGGGACAAAGCAGAAGCTAGTGACTGGGCAACAGACTACTGTAATAATTCAGATAAAAGATAATGGCACAGCTGGGTGCAATGGCTCATGAAAGTAATCCCTGCACCTTGGGAGGCCAAGGTGAGAGGAATGCTTGAGCACAGGAGTTTGGGACCAGCCTGGGCAACACAGTGAGATTCCCATCTCTAGCTTTAAAAAAAAAAAAGGCCAGGCACGATGGCTCACACCTGTAATCTCAGCATTTTGAGAGGCCAAGGTGGGCAGATCATGAGGTCAGGAGATCGAGACCATCCTGGCTAACACGGTGAAACCCCGTCTCCAGTAAAAATACAAAAAATTAGCTGGGTGTGGTGGCATGCACCTGTACACCCTGCTACTTGGGAGGCTGAGGCAGGAGAATGATGTGAACCTGGGAGGCGGAGCTTGTAGTGAGTGGAGATCGCACCACTGCACTCCAGCCTGGGCAACAAAGTGAGACTCTGTCTCAAAAAAAAAAAAAAAAAAGGATGGTGGCAGTTCAAACAAGGTGCTGGGAGAAGCTAGGAGAGATGGTAAGATCTTGACAATACAGCTGTCCCTCCATATCCATGGGGACTGGTTCCAGAACCCCTCAGAGGATACCAGAATCCACAGATGTTCAAGTCCTTGATATAAAATGGTATGGCATTTGCACATAACCTATGCCCATCCTACCACATTCTTTAAACCATCTCTAGATTACTTATAATAACTCATACAATGAGATGGCTATGTAAATAGTTGTTATGCTGTACTGTTTTTAAAATTTGCTCATTTTGCATGGCTGTATTTTTTTGTTGTTGTTTTTTAAAAATATTTTCAGTCTAGGTATGGTGGCTCATGCCTGTAATCCTGGCACTTTGGGAGGCTGAGGCAGGAGGATCGCTTAAGCTCAGGAATTTAAGACCAGCCTGGTCTCAAACATAGTGAGACTCTGTCTCTATAAAATATTTTTAAAAAAATTAGCTGGGCATGGTGGCACGCACCTGTGATCTCAGTTACTCAGGAGGCTGAGGCAGTAGGATTGCTTGAGCCTGGGAGTTGGAGGCTGCAGTGAGCTATGATTGCACCACTGCACTCTAACCTGGATGACAGAGTGAGAACTTGTATCAAAAAAAAAAAAAAGTAATAATAACAAAAGGCCAGACACAGTGACTCATGCCTATAATCCCAGTATTTTGGGAGGCCAAGGTGGGTGGATTGCTTGAGACCAGGAGTTTGAGACCAGCCTGGGCAACATAGAGAAACCCTGTCTCTACAAAAAATACAAAAACATAGCCGGGTATGGTGGTGCCTGCCTGTAGTCCCAGTTACTTGGGAAGCTGAGGCGGGAGAATCACCGGAGCCTGGGAAGTTGGGACTGTAGTGAGCCATGACTGCACCACTGTACTCCATCCTGGGCAACACAGTGGAACCCTGTCTCAAAATAAATCAATGGCCAGGCACAATGGCTCATGCCTGTAATCCCAGCACTTTGGGATACCAAGGCAGGCAGATTGCTTGAGGCCAGGATTTTGAGACCAGCATGGCCAACATGGTGAAACCCTGTCTCTACTAAAAATAAAAAAAATTTAAAAAATAGCCGGGCGTGGTGGCATGCACCTGTAATCCCAGCTACTTGGGAGGCTGAGGCATGAGAATTGCTTGAACCTGGGGGACGGAGGTTGCAGCAAGCCGAGATTGTGTCTCTGCACTCCAGCCCAGACGAAAGAGCGAAACTCCGTCTCAAAAAATAAATAAATTTTTAAAATTAAATAAAAATAGAAATGTTTTCAATCTGTGGTTGGTTGAGTCTTTGGATGCAGAACCTGAGAACACATAGCGCTGGCTGTATTTTGCAGTAGGAGCTGAATAGGTCTGCTGACCAAGTGGAAGTTGACTTTGAGAGAGAGAGGGGAGTCAGGGATGAGCCTGTGGTTTTTGCCACTGGCATGGAACTGCCACCAACTGAGTCTGGAAGCCTGCAGGGAGGCAGGTTTTTTGGGAAAGCTCACGTCTTGTATTTGTGGTAACCAAGAAATGCTGAGCAGGTAGCTGAGTACACAGGTCCGGAGTTCAGCAGAGACTCCGGCAGCTGGGACAAGGGTTCATCCCCATGAAGAGGAGCAACTAGCTGCTGCCTGTGGGGATGCAGACGCCGTGTGGACAGACTGTCACCGTCTCATATTCAAGGTGATAGCTAGGTTTTTACGATAAAATATCCTGATTTTCAAATGTTAGCAACTAACATAAAATTTGCTTGCAAATGCTTTACTGGCCATGAAGCTACATCTGTGGGTCCACCTGCCTGAGGACGAGCCGTTCGCAACCTCTATATCCACCTTATTGTTCTGCCTTACAATAATCCTGCAAAGATGGGCATCACTGCTCTCATTTAATTAATGAAGGAACTAAAGCACAGAGAGGGGAATAGATTTGTCCAAGGCCACATGGCTAGGAAGAAGCGTGGCTGAGATTCAGTCTGCATTTGTCTGGGACCCAAGGCTTCCTCCATACCCTCAGTCTGACTTTTAAACAGGCAAGTCCTGGCCTGGAAACAGCCAGAAGGAGAGCACAGGGAAGGTCCACAGTGGCCTGCCTTGCCAGGAGGTGAATACAACCCAAATAGTTGGGTTGTTGTTAATAATTAGCTTCAAAGGTACCACAGTTTGGAGAACAAGCCGGATCCAACAGGATGGACCTTCGTGCAATAAAAGCCCCTGTATCTAGGCCACAGAGTGGACAGAGCAGCACTCAAGACAAGTCTCTGGAGCAAACCAGAGTGTGCAAGCCCGGTGTGGATGCCAGCTTGTGGACACCACTTCTGTAGTTCATGCCTCGCAGGTCTGGCCTCCCAATGGGGCTTCCTGCTGTAATGCTGCCCTGACCCATAAATCTCTTCCACGGAGGCCAGAGAGGGCCTTGTGAGTTACCAATCTGATCATATCAGCCAGGTAAGAACTTTTCTCACTGTTTTTAAAACAGAACCCTGAATGCTTGATACGCCCACAGGGCCTGCATGGCCTTCCTACCCAGCCTTATCTTGCCGACCACCTTCACCCTCCCACTCCCCGACCCTGTGGCCCCACTGCCATCTCTCATCTTCCCCAAATCCCCATCGGCCCCAGGGCCTTCGCTTCTTCTGTGCCACTTCTCGGCACCCATACCCCCTTGCAGCCCTCAAATGGGCCCTTCCCTTAGAAGCCTCTCTGACCTCCAGCCAGGTTAACCCCGTCACCTGCTCTTAGAACAGGAAACACGGTGGCCATCGGACTTTGATCTGTGCTGCCATGATTGGGGTTTGCCTTCCCCATAAGACTGTGAGCTGGGAAAGACAAAGACACTGGCTTTTACTAGAGTCATTGGTCTGTACTTGCTTTTTTAAAAAAAAAAAAAAAAAAAATACTCACCACCACAACAACAAAAAACCCACTCTCCACTAAAGCACAGTATGTGGGTACACAGTTGCCACTACTGTTTCCTGGAAAGACTGGCCCTCGTTCTGAAATGATGTGCTACCTACTCAATATTAACAATATTAAAGGTAATAATAATGTCTTTTATGAAATGATGGTTCATAAATGCTTTTTTAAAAAATGACTACTTGGTAAACAAACAAAACAAAAGTTGGCGATCTGTCCCCAAAAGCTTTGTTTAATTTTTGTTTTGATGATTTTCTGGGCTATGAAATCCTAAGGGCTGGGACCTACTGTTCTGTACTTATGAGCATTTTCCAGGCCCCCAGAGCCTGGGAAGTGTGTCCAAGCCTGGGAGAGTGCTCAGATCCAGTGTACAGAGGTCTGCTTATTCACAGATGTTTCTCTGCAGGTTTTGGGACTTCCCTTACACACCACGTGATCTAACACCCTGTCGTGAGGATCTTTCAAGGAAGAGCCAGCTAGGTTATGCCAGGCGAGAGTAAAAATGACCCAAAACTGCACAATGATTACGTCAGACATCTCAGACAACAGAGTATCATGCAGGCTACTAAACACAAGAGTTATGAATCTACGAAGTAGCGAGGAGGCTTCCGGCCTGCCCCGCATCCCCTGGACATCCCGGCCGAGCTCCTTCACAGCACTTCTCACCTGGCCGCCCCACCAACCTCAGCACCTTCTGCTTGGAACCAGCTCTTCCTCCAGGATCAGCCCTGCTGATGACAGAATCACCATCCTCCCAGCCCCTGCCACCTGGACTGCCCCAGGCTCAGAACCTCAGAGTTAACCGAGCTCTCCAGCATCACCACTGCAAACTGTCACAAAATGCTGTACCCAGACTGTCCCGTCCCTCTTTGCCCATTAGCACTGACCCTGGCCCCTGCCACAGCCTCCTAAATGGCCTCTCTGCAATTCTGTCAGGCACTGTTCTAGGCACAGCACAGATAATACTCATCTACTCCTCCCAGCAAGTCCTATTTCACAGCTGTGGAAACTGAAGCGCCAGGAGACTCAGTTCCCTTAAGGTAATATAGCTGGCAAGCAGAAAGCAGCAAAGCTGGGACTTCCATCCAGGCACAGTCTGGCCCCTGAGTCCATGCTCCTCACCACCCTGCTGCATGGCCTTTCTAGCCCCCGGTGCAACTGGAAGGCCCCTGCTGGGACCATCTGATCTGGCAGTGCCAGCTGTAGAAGTGTCCGTTTAAGACAGATGTCCCTGTGAGAAAGCCCTGGAGTTGAGATCTGGCTCTTTCCAGCCACTGACCCGCTCTTGCTACTTGTGTGCCGGCCACCCCAGTTTTGGTGAGGACCCTGGAACATGGCATGCTCTCTCTCACCTCAGCCTCACCTCTGCCATCCTTAAAAGGCAGTCCTCATTTCTGTGCTTTCTCGTAGAAGCTTCTGATCCCTCCTGGCACAGCACCTCTTCAGAGAGGCCTTTCCTAACCAGCCCGTGAGGATTTTCTTCCTGGTTACTCTCTAGCATGGACCCTGCTTGTCACCTCTACAGAGCCATCCCAATCAGTCTGTGATCATGCATTTACTTAACTTACCTGTTAGCGGTCGCTCCCTCCATCCTCCCCTCCCCCAACTGGAAACACCTCAAGAACAGAAGCGAAGTCTGGCTTTAGATCACTCTCACATCTCAGCTCCTAGCACTGTGCCTGGCATACAGCAGATGCTCAATAAATAGCTGAATGCATAAGTGGGTCTTCATTGAATGGGCTTCACAAACGGATTTTAGAAATCAGAATACAAGTTAGATACAAGCACCACATGCTATGGCTGCAACTATGTGAATGTCAGGTGCCCACATGAATAGGCTGAAAGGAAACTGGACACTTAACACGCCTGGTTGCCAGGTGTCTCTTTGGGGTGTATGGATAATGGACAGATTTCTCCCCGACTATGGTTGCTCATGATATTTGGAAACAGGCAAGAATCTTTTAAGGAGGCCCTGAGGTCAATCCCAAGGAATCTGTGGTTTCTCCTCAAAGCTTGCTTGTCCTTGGTCAGGAGGCACACTGGAGTAAGCGAGTGAGTCTCACAGCCTAGAAGGGATACAGCTCCCTTCCTCCAGCCAAAGCAGCCAGAGCCATCTTTCTTAACTCTCAAAACAGTGCCATCATCCGAGCGATGACCTGAATGTCTCAGGATACTGTTCTCACAGTGTTGCTTAAGCAGAAAATGCCAGCCCCGTGGAGCCCAGCAGGATGAGTTTCAGCTTGTGTGTTTAGCAGCTGCAGCAGCAAAGTAGCCAGCTCCCACTCACTGAGTACCTACTAAGTGCCAAGCATGGCGCTGTGAGCTTTACACATTATCTCATTTGAGCTCCGTGGAAAGTCTTTTAGAACCATGTTTTCGTTTTGATTTTATTTTTTTGAAAAAGGGTTCTCACTCTATCGCCCAGGCTGGAGTGCAGTGACACGATCAGGGATCACTGCAGCCTTGACCTCCCCGGTTCAAGAGATCCTCCCACCTCAGCCCCTCAAGTATCTGGAACTACAGGTATCTGCCACCACGACTGGCTAATTTTTTTTTTGGATTTTAGTAGAGACAAAGTCTCGCTATGTTGCTCTGGCTGGTCTTGAACTCCTGAGCTCAAGTGATCTTCCCACCTCGGCCTCCCAAAGTGTTGAGATTACAGGTGTGAGTCACCACATTCAGCCCTAGAACCATTTCAAAGGTAAGGCTACTGAGCCTCAGAGGCATGAAGACTCTGGGGAAGATTACAAAGCTGATTACTCCAATAATGCCAGCGGCTGCAAAATCAAATGTCAACAAGACAGGGCGGCAGCACACGGGTGAGCACAGGCCCTGTCTATAGGCCCCTGCACCCTGGCCTCCAGCCCAAAGCAGCAGCTGGGGATGGGGAAGCACTCGGTTTGCAAATGGTGGCAACCAATTCTATTAAAAGGAACAATACAAAGTACTTCTCTGTTAGAGAGAGGTATTTCTAGATGTAATAATATGAAGTCTTCCATTTGCTTTAACACACTGTGTGGGTGGATGGTATATTTTAAATAGACAGATGGAAGGGCAGATACAACAAAACTTAGCTAAGTGGTAAAAGCTGTTGAAGCTGAGGGCTGGGTGTATGGAGATTCATGATGCTATTTTCTCTAGAAATCGACTCTTTTTTCTAGTTCCTCCCCTCTTCCCTTCCCTCCCTTCCCCTTTCTTCCTCCAATCTCTCCCTCCCTTCAACTTCCTTCCACTTCCCTCCCTCCCTTCCTCCCTCTCTCTCTTCCTTCCCACCCCAGTCCCCCATCACTCCAGCAGATGTGGCACATGTGGCTGCCAGTTCCTGACCTCTGCCCTCTGCCACTTTCCTCTCTAGTGAAAAACAAAACGGACTTCACTTGAAGTGTGACCAGTTTGCCTCTTTCCTGAGTGGTGGCCACTTCTTTGATGGTCCCCATGAGCAGCCACCTTTTATGCCAGAGCTCGGCTGTCACACCCAGCCGAGAGACCTGCTGCTGGTCAGCAAGCACTTGTGGTGGCTTCTGGGGAATATCCTTCATGCTGTCATTTCTCACTGAAGTGTGACAAAGGCAGTGAATACGCTTTATGCCACTTCTTCCTGCTGTGTGGAGACAGCACTCCTTTAAGCCTACCAGACCACATTAAGTCAGGTAAACAGTGAGCAGTCCCTAACATTTCTCCCTGAGTCAGCTTTCTCAGGTTCATCAGGGAGACAAAAACATGCCCAGCTTCCAGCCATGCAGCAAGCAAGAATGGCTTCACCTGTCCTTCACCTGCATTTTGTATACACAGAAGGCATTTGGTCAGATTGCAGAGTAGGGTGATTTTCCCCCTCAAAGGAAGGTGAGGAGAAGCTCCAGCATTTACAATCCCTCCCTCAAAACAAAACAAAACAAAAAAACAAAAACAAACAAACCAACAACACAGGCATATCTTATTCTAGCACCATGTGCTTCCATAATCCCTAGTATTTTCTGAATGTCACCCCTCTTAGCAAAAGACATAATTTGCAATCAGGCTGGGCAAAGACAAACAGCCATTACTTTCTTAATGGCCAACTACCCAAAAAGGCTCAGTTAAGTGATCTCAACTAGCAATCGAATCAATTAAAATTGGTAAGTGAAAAACTTTTAACCTTTACTCCAGCAGGCCATTCCTAGGGGGAGGAGGGAAGGAATGTGAATTCCCAGCATAAAATTTAATTCCATTTCACGGGTGCAAACATTTTTGCTGCCCTGATGAAGTGCCCCCTCCCCACCCCCACACCTCACCCAAAGCAAGCTCTTTCTCTCCTTGAATCAAATCAGAGAAAGACTGGTTATGATTCTTTGCAATCAACTTGATCAATTTAAATCCTTAGAGAAATCCCTGTGGTCATTTCTCAAGGGCGAAAGGGCCAAAGGAGATGGGCATCGGGCAGAGAGGCGTCACAGCTGCTTTATTCTTCCAAGAAAGGGAAAGATAAAACGTAAACAAGAAGGCCAGAAAAAGACACTAGACAACCAGGTAACACACAATACGCATTCACTGAGAACCTCTACGTGTCAGGCAGCATGCTATGCTCCTCACACGCATGACCTCCTGCAATACTGACTACAGTTTGCTGAGTACAGTTACATGGTAGGCACTATGCTTGGTCATGTGATATTTCGTATTCTATTTCATTCAATCCTGAAAACAATTCTGTACTTTAAGAAAGACCGTCTCATTTTACAGGAGAGGAAATGGAGGCTGTGGGGGTCTAGTCATTTGTTGAAGGGAATACAAAGCAGGGTCTAGATCACAACTCTATAGTTTTGTCAAAACTCATTGAATTATACACTAACACTTGGGGAATTTTTTTGTATGTAAATTATACCTTAATAAAGCTTTAAAACAGCAACAACAATGCCACAGAGAGTGGCCCTGTGCTGTTTCTGCCCACCCAGCCACCATCCCTTCTTTGGTGATTTTCCTTTGAGGGCCACCTCTTCCCTCTCTCAGGTGATGGGGTTCAAAAATAACTGGCCCTCCCTCCCAGGTCCAGGGCTGGGCATGCAACCCCAGCTTAGACAATCAGTGAGTCACATTCCTCTGACCACTGGCTGGTTCAGGGATGGTCACGTGGCCCAAGCTAGGCTAATAACAGCTCTACCCAGACTTTTAGAGAATTAAAGGGAAAGAGAAGCTCTCTTTCCATCAGATTGGCTGAACAAATCTTGGGGCTGCTGATGGCCATCTTGCCACTACCTGGGAAAGCCCTCCTGAGGATGAACAGAGGAAAGCAGAGTTGAGAGATGGATGAGGGCAGCTTCCTGAGGACACTGTCTGAGCACCTGGATCCAGCCATGCCTGAAGGTAGCTTACTCCTGGACTTCCCAGTGACATCAGTCAATTTCCCTCTCTTTTCCTGAAGCCAGCTTAAGTTGGATTTTCTGTCTCTCATAACCAAAGACTCTTAATATACCACAATGCCCTTAAGAAACAGAAAACCATGCTGCTCATTAGAGTGCCTGTGCCCTGTAGCAAATGGAGGAAAGAGAAAGCTATACAAATACGAGAGGGGTTCCAGGAACATGGTCAGGCTTTATGCCCATTGTCTCCCTTGAAAGCTCAGCCTCATGCTGCAGATGAGAACAATGAGGCACTACACAGCAGAACAAGTAGCTCAAGGTTACGGGCTGAGCACATGGTTCTCCAGCCTCCAAAACCTTCATCCTTACCTAAACACAGGTGATTTGCTTTTTACAAGTTTCTTTCTTTAGCAGCAGAACACTTTTATCATTGGAATCATACAGAAAATGCTTAATATATAAAACCAACCAAACTGATGCCACTATGTTTATAGGGAGGGCAGGAACCCTGGAGTTTGTTCACCCTTGCTTGAGTCCCCAGTTGCTCTGCAGATACTTTTTAGAGAACCAGCTGGTTGTGAAAGCAGAACCCTCAAACTGACCTCAGAGAACCCAGGGGCCTTTTCTTCAAAACCTGCATGGGACATGCACACCGCTGGCTCAAGGTCACAGCTCACAGTACAGAATGCAGGTTGCACACTGACCCTCCCAGTGGCATGTGAATCAGCAGAGTGGTGTCCCGTGTCCCATGTACCCCAGCCCCCTGCTGTGACTCAGAGCAGCCAACTCACTCAGATCCAGGACATCATCAGTCTTGATCAGGTCCTCCTCCCGGGTCAGCGGCAACTGTGTCTCCGGCTCCCCTCGCAATTGCAGTGACAGAGAACGCAGCATGAAGAATACCCGGATGGCCTGGACCAACAGTTCAGAGAGCAGAGAAGAGTGAGACTGCAGAGTCATTTTAGCGAGATGCCCCACATCAAGAAATGACACAACAACTCTCTATTTAAAAAAAAAAAGAAAGAAGCACGATAAAGCCCACCTCTTTGGGTGTTGTGATCCTGGTACTTCCTTTTATAACAGAACAAACAAAAAAAAATTCAAAGGCGGAGTAACCTGTTTTCAGTAACCCACAGGTTCAGGTTTGGGTTACTTTACCTGAACTGAGCACCTGTCATCTGCCAGGACCTTGTCCCCAAGTATCAGGTGACCTTCATAATAGCCCTGCCCAGCAGTCAGCCCCATTTCACACACCAGGCAACTGAGACCTAAGAAGGTGAAGTGACCTGCCCCAGGCCATGCTTCCAGCAAGGGCTAGACCCTAAGTCTGTCCCAACCAAACCAGCATAGGCTCTGGAAAACCCAATCACTCCAAAAGCATTTCAAGGTTCTACCTACTGAATATGGGGGTGGGGCAGACAGAAGAGGGTGAAATGAAATGCCTGTGGGCTGCAGGGCCTGAGACCAGAGGAAAATCCTACCCCCGGGTGAGTCTCTTCAACTCCGGGTCCCTTAGTCTTACAACAGTGAGTGTGCTGCAGTGACCTTGGTTCCGTGAATACCCCTCAGGCTTTCCCAGCCAGCAGAACAGGGGCAGAGACGATCCACCAGCACAGGGATTCCTGGCCCATGGAAGTGGTGTCTGGTCAGAATTGTGTGGCCACCAGGTACTTTCAAAGAGCAGAAACAAAGCAGAGTCCCAGCAGCCGGAGGAGTGTGTGCAGAAAGCAGCCTCCAGCCCCAAAACAGGCTTGCCCACCAACCAGAGCCAGGAAGCAGAGGGGCAGCCCACAGAAGAGGCCGCCTGCAGGCCTCTCCCCGTGATGCACAGCTGCTGGGCCTGACTGAGGGTGCAGTGCCCGATGGGGACAGTTCCAGAGTCAGACACACGAGGTCTACATCGGATTCCCAGCTGCACTAGGTTGGGCAAGTCCAGTCCCCTGACTTCTGTGAGCTTCCTGTTCCTCATCTGTAAAATGGGCATGATAGCTCGCAGGCCTGCTAGGAGGTTCTGAGATAACGCAGGAGGGAAACCAGCCAGCACAGTAGGGTGGCGGGGACAAACCGCTGTCACCACTACGGAGCTGCAAAGGTAAATCCCAGTGCGCCTTTGGGTCTTCTTGTTCATGGCTCGGAGGGCTGCAGTGTGGACCTAGGTGAGGGGAAGTGGCCTCTATACAGCAGTGTGCCTCCCAAAACTGAAAAGGGGCCAAATTACTGTCTGAAAAGAGGTGCACTCACACTGCCTCCTCATACCCCAGGCAACGAGGAGCTAGTCAGCCTGCCTGCTTACACCCAGTGCTGCCTTGGGCCCTAACCAGTGGGAGACCTTGGAACAATTTCCTAATGTTGAAACTGGAAGAGCAATCCTATCTCCTGGCCCTATGCTAAGGCAGCGCAGTCCTCTGTAAACTATAAACCACTGGAGAAAGATCAGCTCTTATGTTACAATGATGATGGTGGTGGTGGTAGCATTTGTATCTGACTGTTAACAGTTTTTAAAACTACAGTCTTCGTAAAGACATCTGTAACAATCAGAAGAAAAAGAAGTGTAGTTCCACTAAAAAATTCAAAAGAACTTCTATTAAGCAACTATGGGGTAGCAAGAACTATGGGCACCTTATTGTAACTTGAAGAGTTTATGGAGGAAGAAACAGAGCTGAGAGGGGCAGAGTTATTTCAGCTCACATATCTGCTAAGTGGCTGAGCTGGGTGTGAACTCAGGAAGGTATGACATGTGTCACTTAACCAAGTGCTCCAGGAAACTTAAACATCCATGGCAGCCCAAGTACAGAAAGCCCAAGACGTGGGTGGTCACTTGAAATATTTGGCAGCTTGAGCTCTCAGATAAGGAGTCATGACCACGGAGTCATGACCACGAGGATGAGGAAAGGAAAAGGCCCATGATAGCCAGGTCCAAGTCAAGGAGACGCTCATTTCTGTGCCCAAACCCCCGCTTCTCTCAGGGTTCTGAAGGCAAATAACTCACGCAGGACCAGAGCGGGTTGGCTGAGAAAACAGAAACATGTGGCTTTCTGCAGCCCATCACTCTGAAAAACTGTAACCTTCCCATAAATACTTTAAAAGTTCAGAATTTGGCTCCCAATATAGGCCAATATCTGCTTTTGCCCTGCAAACAACACATGGATAACAATCGTCATCATAAACATAAAATAGAATATAAAACACACACAGTCGGCTCTCTGTATCCACAGGTTCCATATCTGTGGATTCAACCAACTGTAGATCAAAAATACTAAAAAAAAAAAAAAAAGTTGCATCTGTACTCAACTTGTACAGATTTTTTTCCTTATTATTCCCTAATCAATACAGTATAACAAACTATTTACATAGCATTTACATTGTACTCTGTATTACAAGTAATCTAGAGACGATTTAAAGTCTACAGGAGAATGTGTATAGGTTATATGCAAACACTATGCTGTTTATATAAGGGACTTGAGCATCTGTGGATTTTGGTATCCTTGAGGGAGTCCTAGAACCAATTCCCCATGGATACCGAGGGACGACTGTACAATAAAATCCCTCCATGTTTTTCCTGGTTCCTGCCCCAACTCCTGAGAGAAGGAAGGACACATGAGAAGCCATGCCCATGAACGTGAGGAGGGGCGATTCCCACAGGGCAGGGAGCTCCACTCGAGGCAAAACCTGGGCTCCCGTTGGGGCAGGGCGGTTATAAGGGCCTGGTAGGCACACTGGGCAGCCCCATAACTCTGTGAATTCACAAAAGAAAGCTAAACTATGAGCATAAGAGCCATAAAATTCACCCCACCACCCCCAAAACAATAACCACTCTCTGATTCCCCATGGCCTGCTGGGTACTACGCCAGCTGTACAGTGTCGTCTCATTTAAGCCTTTTAATGACCCTGTGTGGTTCCTATTTTACAGATGGGGAAACCAAAGCCGAGCAATGACAGACAGCCTGCCCCAGGTCACTCAGTGAATAACTGGATTCCAAGCTCTGTGTTCCTGCAACCACACTCCTTGACCTCCAAAAGATTTAAGGCTTGGGACCCGGGGTTTTATTGAGTGCTTTTCTTCGCTAAATAAAGATGCAAATTTAAAACTATTATTAAAAAGGAAAAAGAAATTATTATTCTTTCAGATTCTTCCATAGAATATCAGGAAGGACGGACCCAGGAAGAACAGGCTAGACTGTGAAAAGGATGACAGCTGACCAAGATAAAATAGAAAGAGATGTCTCCAGTTTCTTTGCTTCAGTGAGTCTGAAAGCAAACTCTGACAGACTCACAGTCTCCGGGGAATCAGTCCAATGAACAGGGGAAGGTGGGTGGCTCTGTAGTTGGACTCACTGTGGCTCAGGCTGGGGCTTGGTAATCACATGAATTGCCCAAGCCCAGGCTTATGCTCTGGAAATGGGGCACCCACCATGCAGGTACAACGGAATGGCACTGGTGATGTGCTGAGCCCAGGAGCTGGCCTGGAACAAAGGCTTGGTTTTCACCCTCCTGCCTCCTTGCTGCATGTGCAAGCTGCCTAGTTTAGGCGACAGTCACTCAGGTTAGAAGCCCACTGAGGCCATGTAGCTGTGAAAGTCAGTCATTCTTAAAAGAGTGCCAAAGCAGTTTAATGTGGGCACAACCCATCGGGAAAGCAATTTGGCAATATGCAGATAGTCATGAAAAAAACACGTTCATACCCTTTGAACCAGAAATTCCACTTCTGGGAACTTATCCTAAAGAAATAATTCAAGAGAAAGAAAAACACTGTATTCATGAAGCTGCTCATTATAGTTTAGTTGAAAATAATGTAATACTGGAAGCAACCAAAATGTCTACTTGCAAGAAAATGCCAGATAAACCTTTATGAGGCCATAAGAAATCAGACTTATTTCAACTATGGCAACATGAAAACTTCTTGTGCTACGACGAAAAGAAAAAAAAGAAGGGATGAAAGCAAGACCATGGTACACTCTCTTTACAGACAAAGATAGGAGGAGCACAAAAGATGTCCAAGTACTGTTTGTTTAGGGTGATTAAATCATGGGAAATTCTTTTCCCTTTACTTTTGAAATTGTAGGAGATGCTATTGTATTTTCTTTAATGTGTAATACACATCGAAAAAGTAAAGCAAAATATTCTATTTCCTCAAGGCCAATAGTGATAAACACAAAAACTGCTTGTGGTTTTACAAAGGAACAGGGAAACAATCTGGGGACAAATAAAACCTCGTGCAAATACGGGTGTTTCATAGCTGCTTCCAAGATGACTATATACAGATGGCTAGTGGCTTAAACTTGGATTTTGATATTCACCAAAATATCCTGTTCCTGACTCTCTTTTCTCTGGCATTAAGCTTCGGTAGATTTAGATCATGAAAGACCCTATTTCTTTCCCACTTTACATACCAGACTGCTCCATTTCTGTTCAGACAACGCTTCCTGAGCGCTTAATGTCTGCCAGGCCCTGGGCTTGTCACTTCGTAGCCACGCTCTTCTCTGGGCAACAGCTGAGAGGCAAGACCCATGAGGGACCTGAGGCTCCGGGAGGGTGAGTGACTCACTCAAGGTCATGCAGCTGGAGTTGGGATTTGACCCACGGTTGGTCTGACACCACAGTTTTCCTTCTTCACCGCTTCTCTCAGTTCCCCCTACATATGGGGTGGGTCCAGCCTAAGCCTGAAGTTCTACTTGAATGTTCTCACTGGACCCCAACAGCTCCAGTGACCTTCATTTCAACATGAATTTCCCTTCTCAGCTGGCATGGCTCAGTGGCACCCTTGCTGTTTTGGTCTTATTTTATATTATTTGTTCACCATCTAGTCTTGCATCTTACTCAGAGCCTGATACCTAGAATATGTTCAACAATTATGTTGAAAGAAAGAAGAAGTTATGTGGTTTTTAAAATGCAAGAGGGGGCTGGGCATGGTGGCTCATGCCTGTAATCCCAGCACTACGGGAGGCCAAGTCGGGTGGATCACCTGAGTTCAGGAGTTTGGGACCACCCTGGCCAAAAGACTGGGGACACTCAGTCTCTATTAAAAATACAAAAAAATTTTAAAAATCAGCTGGGCATGGTGGCTCATGCTACTCTAGAGGCGGAGGCAGGAGAATCACTTGAACCTGGGAGGTGCAGGTTGCAGTGAGTCGAGATCATGCCACTGCACTCTAGCATGGGTGACAGAGTGAGATGCATCTCAAAAAAAAAAAAGCAAGAGGGAAAACGGCGTTATGGTGAGATGCCTCACAACAGCCTGCAAAGCGCTGCCACCATCCTCTCCTGTCGCTGCCCCTGCCTCTACCTCACTTACTAGGCTCCTTGAACATGCCACACTTGGTGGCATCTCAGGGACCGGACGTGTGCTGTTCCCTGTTTGGAAAGTGCCTCCTTTATCACTTTAACCTTCCTGGCTCCTCCTCATCCCCCAGGTTTCAGCTCAGATCACCTCTGCAGAGCAGCTCTTCGGATCACTCTATCTGCAGGAGGACCGCTCCTCAGCCCCTGGGTACGGCATGCTATTTCTTTCCTCCAGAGCTCTGACTGTGGGTGGGTACCAAACCTGCTATTCTCTTACTTGCTAATAAATTTTACCTCTCTAGGTAAAAAGAGCAGTCCAGAAGGCAGGGGCGTGTGCTCGCTCATTTCTTCACTCCCCAGGCTAACACAGTATTTGGCACATAGCAAGAATCTAGCAGCTCTTTGATGAATCTATGAATATTTAGGAGTGATTTGCCAGTAAGAATTGTTTGAACTTCCTTGACAAATCCTTAAGGAAAATAAAGGGTGGAGTTTCTGAAAAGGATCAGCCTCCTTTAAAAAGTCTACTTGGTGGAAAAAAAAAAAAGAAAGAAAACCTTTGAATCCAAAGGGGTAGCTTGGAATGTTCTTTGGATACAAGCAAAAAACTTGAAACGAACCACATAAGCCCTCAATTGCTTGCTAAACCATGTAACTTCCTTTAGCTCAAATTCAAAGCACATTGGTGTGTTCTGATTTCTGAAGTAGGCTTGAGGAGCTAAGCTTCTGGATGATTCCAGATGGCTCCCTTGCAACAGGAACCGTAGTGAGACGAGTGGCCAAAGCTACCCTTCAGAAAGAAATTCTTAAAGTCACAAAGGAAGCTTTTCTAAAGTGGATGCCTTGGCTTTGAGGTAGCCTGGCCTCTTTTATATCATTCTGCTACCCAGGGACCCTGGGAGGACTTAAGAGTTGTTTTTGGAAACTGGTCAGACAGGCAAAGAGCCTCTAGGGAAGCTGAGATATCCCAGGTCTCTGTGCTTCAGCTAGCCACTTGGGCTGTGCATCCTGTCCAGGACAAGGGAGGTGGGCAGCACAGCCCTGGGAACCTGCAACTATGTGACATGTGAGGGGCAAAAAGACTATCATCAAGACCTGCCATTGGCTTGCTGCTGAGTCCTCACAATAACTCTGGAAAGGCAGGCACATTTTACCTGACAGATGAAGAGACAGTAGCTCAGAGTAGACAGGAAGTAACCTCCCTTCCACCACATGCCTGACAAACTCGCCCCTGCATTTCTCCCATCTCTCGCTTGTGTATCAGGACCATCTGCCCCAGCCCAGCAGGGCATAAGGTCATGAAACAGTGTTAAGAGGTGACAGCCAAGGCTCTCAAGGGGCTCCAAGGCCCCCGTGATCTGGCTCCTGCCAGCACCCCCAGCCTCATCACATCCCACTGTGGGCTCCAGCTGCAATCACTGCCGTGGAAGTGCCAGAATGTGTCACCTGTCTCTGGGCCTGTGCCTCCCTATCTGGTGCCTGTCCCACTTCCTGCTCCAGGTGAGATTAGTGACCTGATCTAATGCTGCTTGAATAACGGCCTGAGCCACATGGTCTGCCACTGTCTCTTCCCACTTTGCCCTCCAGGCTCTCATTCCTTCAGGACTGGGGCTGTTTTTGATGTCCCAGTGTCCTGAGCAGAGCTAGCAGATCTGAAGAAGGCAGTGTGGGAAGCAGCAGGTCAGAATGCCTAAGAGTCTAGGTTCTGGGGGCCACATTGCCTGGGCTGACTTGTGGCTCAGCTACTCACTAGCTGGGTGACCTTGAGCAAATCAGTGGACCTCTCCATGCATCAATTCCTTCCTCCGTGGGCAGGACGTGGTGGTTCATGCCTGTAATCCCAGCACTCTGAGAGGCCGAGATGGGTGGATCGCTTGAGTTCAGGAGTTCAAGACCAGCCTTGGCAACATGGCAAAACCCCACCTCTACAAAAAATACAAAAATTAGGTGAGTGTGGTGGCACACACCTGTAATCCCAACGACCCAGGAGGCTGAGGTAGGAGGACCTCTTGAACCCAGGGGGCAGAGTGTGCTGCAGTGAGCCAAGATGGCACCACTGCACTCCAACCTGGGTGACAGAGCATGACCCTGTCTCAAAAAAAAAAAAAAAAAAAAAAATTCTTCCTCTGTAAAATGGGGATAATAATAGTGCCAATCTCCTAGGATGGTTATAGAATTTAATGAGGAAATTCACCTAAAGAACGGATTTGAATTGATCTACTTCATAACAGAGGCTATATGTTCACAGAAGTAGTAAGAAAAATCCTGATGAACTGTGAACCAAAAGAAGGTAGAGTATGGGTCGGGTGTGGTGGTACATGTCTGTAATTCCAGCACTTTGGGAGGCCAAGGCAGGAGGATGGCTTGAAGCCAGGAGTTCAAGACTAGCTTGGGTAACTTAGCAAGACTTCATCTCTATAAAACATTTGAAAATTAGCTAGGTGTGGTAGCTTATGCATGCAGTTCCAGCTACTGACGCTGAGGTGGGAGGATGGCTGGAGACCAGGAGTTCGAGGCTGCAGTGAGCTATGATAGCATCACTGCACTCTAGGCTGGATCACAGCTCACTGCAGCCTCAAAAAAAAAAAAAAAAAAGAAAGAAAAAGAAAAAAAGAAAGGCAAAGTGGAATCCAGAGCAGCAGCAGTGCTCAGCGTTCACTCCTCTGGACAGGAGGGATCTCCCAGGCGGGGCCTTCTTGGCACAGGATGCTGTAGCCCCGGCTGGGGGTGAGCATGTCAGCATCACGAAGCAACACATACACATCTGTCAGAACCGGTCCTCCAGTGAAAGCTGACGCCAGGACGTCCAGTGCAAACGCTGCCACCCACAAACAGAATCGTGCGCCTGGCTGGGAGCACATGGAAGGAAGACGTCAGCGGCCCGGACGGGTGGGTCCTGCGGTGAGGTTTGTGGGTTTGGTCAGACAGTTGGAAATGTGGATTGACTCAAGACACATGGGTCCCACTTCCTCTGCACCCCCAGGCCTCCGAGGTAGAATCACCAGCTGCGGGGAGGAAGGTTCAGACTCCTCGTGTCTGAGGTGCAAATGACAGGTCATTCCTGCTTTGCAAAATCCAAAAGTGAAACACCTCTGTCACACACGAATAAACTCAGACGATACAGGCTGACAGGGGGAGCTGCGTGCAATGAATTCCTCTAAACTATCCACAAATATTCATGTCTCCAGGGAATGATTTTCTAGGGAAAAGGTGATGGTGCTTTCTAAGAAAGAAACTCTGATCTTACCCGGGAGATAAAATACCATGAACACCCTTGTGGAGACTGCTTCCTAGAGCGCCTGCTTCGGAAAAAAAGGGCTGATAACGGAAGCACACGCTGCAGCTGGTTCTGAGAACTAATCTTTTCACGCATATCTCTCCTGCAGGCTGGCGAGATTCACATTCCATTTGACTGTGGCCCAAGAGCAGGTAGATGCCTTAACATTGCACTGTCTCTGAGGGTCCTGAGACCGCTGAGCTAAGATTTCACACCAACCTCACCCTCCACGGTTCACAGAAACCTGGCCCCACTGGCTTCCACTCCTGAGCTCAGGGCTTGAGTCTGTCTGCACTGGTGAAGGCTACCTCTCTGCAGCCAACATTGGGTGCCAGATCCAACGGAATGCCAAACCCCACTTTCCAAAGGGCAACATGCTTTGGAAAGTCATGCCTGGGGGCAAGTGTGAACTCTCTATCTGCGTCTAAGCTGTGGTGAGGGCAAGCTCTTGACTTTGGCAAAGAAGCCCTTTCCTCCCTGGTCTGGGAGTGGTTCTGGAGAACAGTGGCCCAGGAGATGACAGGTCCTGTGCTCACTCACCCGCCGGGTCTTCTCCACATCGCCACACGGCAGCCGCTTCACAAAATCAATGCCTGTCAGCGGTGTGCCTGTTGGGGGCAGCAGGATGGAGGCATCCATCATGAGATATTCCACGTTCATGGGCTTCATCTAGAAGAGACATTACAGGAAACCTCAAAGCACGCCCCTTACTTGGGAGGAAGAAGAGGCCTGGGAAGGTTACACAGGCCTCTCCCCTTTACCTGCATTTAGTAAATGTAAATGAGTGATCTAAACCCTGGATTTAGATTGAAGTAAAGCACAGAGGCAGCCAGATAAGGGAGCAATATGCCTTTTGGTTTTCTAAACTGGTGATTTTTCCTTTAATTGAAACAGCAGCTCAGACTCTTGAGAAGCTGCATCCTTGCTGCGAAAAGCTCGTTCCTCCTCACATTCCCTCTCCACCTCAGCAGGGACAGGGATTCTCAGCAGGAGGCCAGGTATGCTTTACCCCTGTGGGTGCAAGCCCGTCTGCCACCTGCCTTCTCCTCTCTGTCCTTCCAGTGATGGTAACAGCTGTGCGATGGCAGCTTCTGTTTAACGAGAGCTGATTCCGCGGCACGCTGTGACCTAAAGGCTTTTGAGGAGCTGCTTCCCACTTTGCTGATGGGGGAACAGAGTCTCAGAGAAGCAGAAAAATGGATCCAAGGTCACTCAGCTGGTGGGTGGCAGAACCAAGACATGAGCCCAGGCCTGTCTTGCTCCAGGGCCTCTGTGATTCTCACCCTAGCACCAACGTTTCCCCTTCCTTCCTTGTCCCCTTCACATCTTACCTGGGATAATATAACATAATCATTTTTGGAGCATCTACTAACTACCAGGCACGTGCTGGGGTCATCTCCTGCTGGACGGCAGGTGCTGGTGGCTCATCATGAAAGGGACACTGAGCTCAGAGGAGGAAAGGCACATGCCCACGGCCACTGGGCCAGAGCTGACTGCCTCTTTCCACACCACCTCTGCGAAGCCTTCTTTGATGACTAAGACACAGGGTGACATCCCCTACCTGCCACCTCTCCCAGATCTCTGCTGCATCAGTAGTAGTAATCAATGCACACGTGTTGCTCAACACTAACACTTCATTTCCCTGGCTTCACAGAGGAAGGAGAAGCTTTCTGCAGAATTCATTTTACTCTTTCAAACATCACAAACTTTCCTTGTGTCTTCTCTTTTCAGAAAGTGGGCTTCAAACATACCACTTTCTCCCTCCTGCTAGGTAAAGCTGACTACACAGGGCAGGGATGTAGTGACGGCCCAGCGGCCCAGATACCTGGTGCTATGGTTTGAACGCATCCCCAAAAGTTCATGTATTGGAAACTTAATCCCCAGTGTGACAGTGCTGAGAGGTAGGGCCTAACAAGCTGGGACTAGGTCTCATGAATGGAGTAAGGTCATTATTGCAGGTGTGGCTCCATGATGGTGACAGTGAGTTTGTTTTAAGATCGAGTTCTGTTCTCTCTTTCTCTGTGTCTTGCCCTTCCACCTTCCACCATGGGATGATGTGGCAAGAAGGCCCATCTGCCTTCCACCATGGGTAATGTGGCAAGAAGGCCCTCGTCAAATACTGGCACCTTGATATTGGACTTCCCAGCCTCCAGAACTGTAAGAAATTTCTTTTCTTTATAAATTAGTCTGTGGTATTCTGTTATAGCTGCAGAAAACAGACTGAGACACCTGGTGAACAGGCCACGGGGCCAAGGAGCCACTTGGTGCATGCTGCTTGCCTTTTTCTTTTGGACACTTTGAGTACTTTCCTCCAGAAGCCCGAGCTCCACCACTCCAAATCCTCTATCCCAGCAGGGGTGGCAGCTCCAATCCCCTCTACTCCTGCTGCCCCCTACAACCTTCCCAATGAACCCCTCAAGCCTGCTGGGGGCAGAGCTAGGCCATCACTTCACTGAACCTTTTGCATTAAACCAGAGGCAGTAAGGGAAATGAAGGGTCACAAGTCATGGCCTGACTTTGGTACAGCGGCTGGCCTCCGAGGGCCTGTCCCTACCCCCTTCCACTCAGAAGCTGCATTCCTGAAGGCTGAGGACTGATTTTCAGATACAGAGAGAGGGTGTAGCACCTTTGTATTTCTCTGGAATGCCAGGCATTGTATAGGACACACAATACATGCTTGATTAAAACAAACAATCAATCAAACAAATAAAACCTCGGAAGTTCCCCATGGTGGGAGGGGGAGAAAGCATTTGTTGTGTATGGACCCATGAGCATTTGTTGTTGTGTATGGACCCATGAGGCCTCTTGTTGGCTATTTCATATACAGCCTGGGCAGCTCCGAGGTAGGGATCCCCCACCTTATGGATTAAAAAAAAAAAAAATCGCCAGGCGAGGTGGCTCACACCTGTAATCCCAGCACTTTGGGAGGTCGAGGCGGAGGGATCACGAGGTCAGGGGTTCGAGACCAGCCTGGCCAACATGGTGAAATCCCGTCTACTAAAAATACAAAAATTAGTTGGGCATGGTAGTGGGCGCCTGTAATCCCAGCTACTTGGGAGGCTGAGGCAGGAGAATTGCTTGAACCCAGGAGGCGGAGGTTGCAGGGAGCTGAGATCCGCTACTGCACTCCAGCCTGGGTGACAGAGCAAGACTCTGTCTCAAAAAAAGAAAAAGAAAAACAAAAAAAAATCAGAATTTAAGCAATGCACTCAAGGCTGCATTGTCAAAAACAGACACTGAGCAGGGGTTTAAGAGCCCAAGCTCTCCCACATGGTTAAGTGCCATAGGAGCCTGACATTTCCAAACAGGAAACCAAACTGTAAGGAATGACATTGCAGGGGGATGTCTCAGCGGTAAGAGGAAATGGCAAACGACAAATGAATCCCTTCCACTCTAAGGAATGGTCTGAAGGGTGGAAGACTGAGTCACTCTTGAAGGGGCTGGGAGGGGCTGTGGATGCACAGCCCACGGACACCTTTCCCTTGAAAAGGCTCCATGGAGGCCTCAGACATACAGTGACAAAGGACGTGGTGAGGGCCCGGCTGTCCAGATTCCCGGGGAACAGGCTGTGAAGCCAAGGAGCCAATTACTGCACGCTGCCTTTTTCTTTTTGACACTTAAAACACTTAGATTTATTATAAACTTCCCAAATCACACACGCTTTGGTGGGTAATATTCACAAGAAGGATCATTTATCATGTACTTAATGGAGTACCTAGCCAAGGGCAGGTGCCGGGATACAAAGACAAATGCACAAAGCAGCGAAAGCTGGGATCTTCTGAACCTATGGCTTCCTGTGATTCTGCCTGCCGGAGGAGGAAGGAATCCCGTGTGCTGGCACTGCAGACTGGAGGAAGAGCTGCATGCTGGAACATTCCAGGAGAGCAGCAAACAGAGAGGCAGGGATATAATACATGGAGGACAGGGGATGCGGGGGTGGGCTGCCCTCTTCCGGAAGCCTGGCTCCGCCACTCACCGGCCGGGCAGACTTGGGTACATCACTAGAGCTCTCTGACTCAGTTTCCTCATTGGCAAGTGATATGGTTTGGCTCTGTGTCCCCACCCAAATCTCCCCCTGAATGGTGAGACACGTGGGAATCCCCATGTGTCAAGGGCGGAACCATGTGGCGGTAACTGAATCATGGCGACAGTTTTCCTTATACAGTTCTCATGATAGTGAGTGAGTTCTCATGAGATCTGATGGTTTTCTAAGTGTCTGGCATTTTTTCTCCTTGCATTCATTCTCTCTCCTGTCACCCTGTGAAGAGGTGCCTTCCACCATGATCGTAAGTTTCCTGAGGCCTCCCCAGCAATGTGGAACTGTAAGTCAATTAAACCTCTTTTCTTTATAAATTACCCAGTCTTGGGTATTTCCGCATAACAGTATGAGAAAAGACTAATTCAGCAAGAAAGGGACAATGGCAGTAGCTATTACCGTTGGTTGGTGTGAGGATGAAGAGTTATAATCTGTACAGCATGCTATATACATCCAGCACAGAGTAAGTCCACAAAAAAATGATACTGCCCCCCAAATTACTATTCATAGCAGATAATCGTCCTGACTCATTGGATACCTCCCATCTTAGAGGGAATGAACATAATCTGAAATTAACAGTGCTGGGGATCACAAGACACCACTCTAAATCTGCTTCCCCATCAATCTGCTATTTGGTCAGAAAGCCCTAAGTCAAAAAACCCTGTCTGGGACGGGCAGGGTGAGCTTGGCAGGGACACAGGCGTACACCAGCCCAAGTGTCTCCCAGTCCCTCACTTACTGTCATGCTCCTGTACTCATCTTCAAACATGTCCAAAAAAATGTCTTCTCCCTAAAAAGAAAGGAAAGGAGGGAAGAGGAGATTATTCATATTTTTTTCCATAAACAACAGAGTATTATAAACTCTAGTTTGTGGCTTTAGAGGCCATCTGTTTCTCATTAGTGAGTTCTCGTAAATCACCAGGAAGTAAAATGCACACGTGAACACAAACACACATGCTCAAATGACAGACCAAATATCAAATTGCACTACTCAAAATTTTCTCCTTCCTAAGTATATGGAGTTAGGATTCTTCTGTCAAAGCAGTTAATTAAAAAACAACAACAAAAATACTACTATGTAGGATTAAAATATAGAAAAGACTAATATTTCAAGTGTTTAACATCATCTATTTATCAAGAATGGTTGGAGAAATGGACAATCCCGTTTAAGTTACCGTATTAAAGATACGAGGCTCCACACCTCTGGGAGGAGGAGTATAATTAAATAAATTTAACATTACAATTACATGGCTTGTTCCATTTGTTTTTGAGGAGTGCTTTCGGGGTTATGTCATTCCTCAGGGTCATGACTGCCTGGAAGCGCCCCTTCAGAACAGCATGGTGGGCATAAACTTGGCTCTGAGACACATAACCAAATCCAGTTTTACACCTCTTGCCTCCTTGTTCCACTGCAAGAATGGCATGTCTGTCTGGGGTACTGTGAAGACGAAATGAGTTAATGCACATGAAATGCAAGGAAGCACAGAGCCTGTCACTCAGTTGGGGCTGGGTCAGTGTGAGCACTCACTGTCATGATACTCTCTACTGGACAATAAGCCTTAGAACTGCTGCATCTCTCTCACAAGTTCTGAACGAGACACACACACACACACACCTCCCCCCCACACTTGGGGTGGGAAAGGGAATAGATCCTTTTTCGTTTTTTTCAGTTGTCAGAACTACAACTAAATTTGAATATTCTTGTGTGATATAACTATCAACACCAGAAAGGACAATTCCTGAAAACATCTAAAAGCTGCTGAGAAATTATACTTAGGGTATAATAAATATTATGGGATAAAAGTAAGAAAAATCTGGGTTGGGAGAAGGGATCCAGAAATTAAACAAAGCTCTCCTTTTGTTAATAAAGAATAACCCTCTGGGAAAATGCCTACCTATATATCTTTCTGTTTGTGCAATCCAAAAGCTTTCCAAGGGACATAAACTTAGGGCAGTTATACTGGAAAGAGGTTCAAAGATGACTAATGCAACCCTGAGGTTTCTGCTTTCTTGTGGGCTTTGCTAGTGGGGGTGTATCCTCACTTGGAGGCCAAGCGTGGTTTCGGATGTTCTAAGGGGAAAGTGGGATTTCCTCCTCAGTGTGTAGGGGCCCACCACGGTGCCACCCTTGTCTGGGTATGTCCACTGCTGCAGTTGGATGGGGTCATCCGAGCCTGGCAAGGCTGATCTCCAAATTATGTAACCTCATTTTATCTCAACAAACACTGGCAATAATGTAGTGGCTTAAAACGATTCCTGCAAAGAAACAGCAGCTTAAAGAGGGCTCAAAAAACGAAACTACAGGGGACAGCAAGGAAATGGCAGTGTTGCCATCTTCCCCCTGTAAGAGGATTTTCAGCAGCCACGTGCAGAGACCTGATCCGGAGGCCAGCAAACTAGAAAATGACTATTTGACCCATGGATTAATCCACCATGGCTGACGAGTGATGAGCCTTGCCTGAAAGACACATGAGGCTGGCAAGGCCTGAGTGTTTCTGCTCCCTGCCGCGCCCCCCAAATTTGTATGTTTAAATTCGAATTCCCAAGGTAATGGGATTAGTAGGTACGGCCTTTGGGAGGTGATGACGTCATCCAGGAAGATGGTGCCATTTATGAGAAAGTGAGCCTTCACTAGATACTGAATCTGCCTTGATCTTGGACTTCCCAGCCTCCAAAACTGACAGAAATAAAAATCTTTTTTTTTGAGGACTCTTGCTCTGTCACCCAGGCTGGAGTGCAGTGGCGTGATCTCAGCTCACTGCAAGCTCCGTCTCCCGGGTTCATGCCATTCTCCCACCTCAGCCTCCAGAGGAGCTGGGACTACAGGCATCCGTCACTATGCTAGGCTAATTTTTTTTGTATTTTTCAGTAGAGACAGAGTTTCACCATATTAGCCAAAATGGTCTCAATCTCCTGACCTCATGATCTGCCTGCCTTGGCCTCCCGAAGTCCTGGGATTGATTACAGGCGTGAGCCACTGTGCCCAGCCCAGAAGTAAATTTCTATTGTTTATAAGCTACCCAGTTTATGGTGTTTTAGCATCCCGAATGGACTAAAATCAAATGCTTAAAAGCTAAAACAAAACCATGGCAATTAGAATTTTTTTTTTTTTTGAAATGGAGTTTTCACTCTTGTTGCCCAGGATGGAGGGCAATGGCGCTATCTTGGCTCACAGCAATCTCTGCCTCCCGGGTTCAAGCAATTCTCCTGCCTCAGCCTCCCAAGTACCTGGGATTACAGGCATATGCCACCATGCCTGATTAATTTTGTATTTTTAGTAGAGACGAGGTTTCTCCATGTTGGCCAGGCTGGTCTCGAACTCCCGACCTCAGGTGATCCACCCGCCTTGGCCTCCAAAAGTGCTGGGATTACAGGCATAAGCCACCATGCCTGGCTGCAATTAGATATTTATAAAACCATCTGGAACCTGAAGACAAAGCTCTGCAAATTTTTCAGATACTGAAAGTCACTGTGGCACTTTACAAAACCTCAATAAACTTAATAAAGGTTTAGAAGCCTCTATAAGGTTTCTTAGTACATATGTATAAAAATAATATACATGTATATAGTTCATAAATTCATAGGTAATTCATAAGTAATTTTATATATGTAAGCATATGTAACTCACGAACATAAGCACATCATATATATATAATTTACTTATGTGTGTTTATATGTATGTAGTTCATAATTTACATATAATTATTCCCAAACAACCAAATCCATGTGTTACTGAGAAACAAACTGTCATATACTGGGGCTGAGTCCTCAAAAATTTTACTGATAAGACAGCATGGGCAGAAAAAAGTTTAGGTATTGCTGCTCTAGGGACTATGAAATTGAGCATTTTTATTCAGTAATTATAGGCATAAAAAATAACTGAAGACATATAACGTTTATCTGCATAGAACCAGACACCACTTCTGCTGCTTCTACAAGACACTCCTGCTTCTACAAGACACACCATGCTGCTGTCCATCTGTGCTCTGCCAATTACCTTATAAAAATGTCGTACAAGGTGAACACTTTCTTCTCTCGCACCCTGTTAAAAGACAAGGAAGGTGTGAAGGAGGCAGGTCTCATCTAGGCGAGCAAGTCAGGCAAACTACAAATTCTAAAACATGAGTACGTATAAAACGGATCTGGACTAATAACCTTAATGCATAAAATGTTTTCTTTTGTTTTTTTTTTTCCTTTTGTTGAGATGAAGTCTCACTCTGTTGCCCAGGCTGGAGTGCAGTGGCATGATCCTGGCTCAGTGCAATCTCCGCCTCCCAGGTTCAAGCGATTCTCCTGCCTCAACCTCCTGAGTAGCTGGGATTACAGGTGCCTGCCACCACGCCTGGCTAATTTTTGTATTTTTAGTAGAGATGGGGTTTCACCACATTGGCTAGGCTGGTCTCTAACTCCTGACCTCAGGTGATCTGCCCGCCTCGGCTTCCCAAAGTGCCGGGACTAGAGGCATGAGCTACCATGCCTGGCCTATAAAATAGTTCTTAATGAGAGAGAGAGGAAAGGAGACAGAGCTCAAAACGAAAATGCGAAAGGATAGGTAATTTGATTGTAATGACATGAGAAGCTGTTAATATACAGTTAATCAGGGGAAAACGGTTACAAATATGGCCATTATGACTCCTTTTTTATTTTACTTTTTCAATACAGTCTCAAACTGTGGCCCAGACTGGAGTGCGGTGGTACAATCATACTCACTGCAGTGTCAAAATCCTGGGTTCAAGCAATCTCCCAGCCTCAGCCACCTGAGTAGCTGGGGCTACAGGCATGTCCTGGCTAACTGTTTTTGTTTTTGTAGAGACAGGGTCTCACTTATGTCCAAGCTAGTCTCAAATTCTTGGTCTCGAGTGATCCTCTCATCTCAGCTTTCCAAAATGTTGGAATTACATGCATGAGCCACTGCACCTAGCCCGACTACATTTGTATAAGACAAAAAGTTCATTTATAAGGGGGGGGGTGTGTGTGTGTGTATACAAACATATACATACTTATAAATGAATTTTCATTTACATATACATAAATAGATGTTTCATTTACATATATTCACATGTTTACATATTTATATATTATATATGTAAATATATACATAGTGTATATTTACATATTGCATATGTAAATATATTCCTTTACGTAATTATTTGCTTATATAATACTTAAATATATTTACATATTATAATATGTGTGTGTGTGTCTACATAGACACAGCCAAAGTGTCAACTACAGTTGTTACTTTTACCTCTTTGTACTTCCTAAATTTTCTAAAATAAACATAGAAAATAAGAGGAGGTACCATAAACGCTACTGAAAATTTAATGTATATTTTAAGCACAAAAACCATAATCAATGTGTGTATATGTGTTAGTGTGTTTGTATGTGCTTAAAACTTTTGTAACACCAAAGAAAAAATTCAGAAATCCTGAGGACAAATACAGAACCAAATAAGTGCAGCAGGAACCACTAAAACTCAATTAAGTGGACTCTTCAGCAAGTCTCAGCCGAAAGGAAGTCCCTGCTGAATAAGTAGGTTGGAGTGGGGTCTCAAGAGAGCAGCCCCTGCTGCTTCTAGCTGGTGACCGATGACACCGCAGGCCAGGGCTCCTATCTGGATGCCAGCACCTTCCCTTCCATCCTCCTGTCCCTCTCCCTTGGCCCACAGGAAGGAGGAGGGGAGAGGGCGTCACCTCCAGGCAGGCCAGGTGCACGTCCTTCATGATGCAGCCGGCACTCGTCAGGACTTGCTGCTTCAGAAGTAGGCAGCTCAGCTCCAGCGTCGCCAGCCGGATCTTCCCATCTGCAGAGCAAACCAGGGTGAGCCTTGCACACCCAGGGAGCGGCGCCCTTAAGCCCAAGGCTCCTGCCTACCCACGTTGAGGTTAGCAGGTCAGATGATAGACCAACTGCTCATGGCTCCCAACATCCAGTGGGGACACAGAGGGAACCCCCCATGCCAAAGCCATTCCCAATCAGTTAGAATTCAATGTTCTCCATCAAAACTACCTACACCAAATACTTCCCTGAAGTCCCTTTACTGGCAGGGTGCAGGAAAAAGAGGGTGACAAAACACTGTTGAGGCCTAGAGAGTGGCCCTGCACTCCCACTTTCCTTTAGAGAGCCGCCAGTCCCACTCTGGGTCATGTGATTTGGGTGGAGCTGGTCCTCCTTTCCCCTTCCAGGGTTGGGCACATCACCCAGCCAGTAGGGGTGCTCTACATTCCCTTGGTCCCAGTGACTAGGTAAGAACCAGGCAAGGGAGCCAGTCAGAGCCAGTAAGGCTCAACCTCACAATTTGCTAGAACTGCTGGGTAAGAGAAATTCTCCTTGTTCTGGGTTGAGCAGAGGACCGTGGTGAGGCCCTGAGGGGCACAAGCATTATAACCTACATCAGCCAACTCTTCACCCTTGCCAGCATTTTTAATATTTGTAAAGTATTCTGCAAATATCACTTCGAGATCTCTCTTCCAACTAGACTGCTCAAATCTAAGTGTCTCCCATAGAGTAAGTCTAGTGTCTCAGTGGAGAAAGGGCTAGCTGGAGGGGCTGACATTTAACTCATCAACCCAGAAGGTGGCAGAGGCCAAAGGTAGAAAAATACTGTTTGAGCCCCTGGATCCAGCTTTGCCTGAAGCCAGGCCTCAGCAGACTTTATAACCCAACACAACTTTGTCTGTCTGTATTGTTTAAGCCAGAGTGAGTCGGGTTTCTGTCAAGTGCAACAGAGCTCTAACACAGCTTACTTATTATGCTATTACTTACTTACTACCGTGAGCCAGGCACAGTGCCGAGCACTTTATATAGCTCCTCAAGGAATCTGTATGAAAACTGATTGCAATGAGTGCTCGAAAGACTGAGGCTTAGGAAAGGGAAGGGACTTGTCCACGGTCTCATCGCTGGGCAGTGGTAGACTGCAGGTGCTCAGAATGCCAAAACCCACGTCTGGCATCTCTCCTAGAAGCATCTGTAACTGACTGAATGAAGGACAACTGCTCTTATGCAAACTCCTCTGTGGGTCTTTCAAGCTTATTTCTGGGGAAAGGTCCCACTGTGGAGAGGAGGAGGTCTTCAGGCTATGCCTCTAAGGCCTTGGAAACATCAGAGACCACAATAGGTCACTGGGAAAAAACTAAAGGCAGATACACCCCTCTGCCCACCTCCCTGCCTGTCCCTTTGTTAATGCCTTGTAAGTCAGGTGAAAATAGGTGAGAAAAGGGGCTCTGCCTAAAAAGTGAAAAAGTAGGCCTGGCGCGGCAGCTCATGCCTGTAATCCCTAGTACCTTGGGAGGCCAAGGTGGATGGATCACCAGGTCAAGAGTTCGAGACCAGTCTGGCCAACATAGTGAAACCCCGTCTCAAATAAAAATACAAAAAATTAGCTGGGTGTGGTGGTATGCACCCGTAATCCCAGCTACTCGGGAGGCTGAGGCAGGAGAATCCCATAAACCTGGGACGCGGACGTTGTGGTGAGCCGAGATCACGCCATTACACTCCAGCCCAGGTGACCATGCGAGACTCCATCTCAAAAAAAAAAAAGAAAAGAAAAGAGAAAAAGCACTATCACGAAAAAAAGGTCTTCTCAAACATGATACATGCCCCAGGGGCAACCAAGGAGAAGGCTGGGTGGTCTCAGCTCCATCGGCTCTCCTGGCCCGTCCCTACCCAGCCCCAGCACTAGTGTAACCTCTCTTCAGCTGCCTCCTCCAACTGAGTTTTCCTCCAAACGCATTCTCACTCCTACCTGTTCCCATACCTACCCACAACTGCTGCTGGTAACAAAACTCTGTCTCCTACTCTACTGGCCCCTTAAACCTTCGAACCTTCTCCCCTCACTCCACTCTCAGCCTAGTTCTTCCTCATAATATCACCTTGGGCCACCCAGAGATTCGGGGGGTGACAAACATTGATAATCTCAGCAAAGGGAGGCAGGGTGTGGAAGGAGAATAAAGATGGTTAGCAAGTGGCAGGGGGTGGCATGGCAAAAGGAGACCCAGAGCTAAAGACACAGTTCCAGCAGGCAGGAGGGCTGGCCCAGGATGCAGGGGTTGAGAGGCCGAGGGAGAGGCTGGGATGGACCCAGATTCTCAGAAGGCTCAGGCCTAGCACCCAGGGCTCAGGCTTCCAGTGGGGCCTGCTCCCCATGACTGCGTGGCCCTGTGGACAGACAACACCCCAAGTGGGCACCTGGCTGGGCAGCGTTGTTCATGATCCTGATGAGTCTTTCAGCCAGCGGATGGTTGTAGGTGGTCTTCTCGACTGCATTTGGCACCGGGAGCTGGATTCGCTCTAATTTTTCAGGATCTATGCCTGGAACAGAGGAGAAGGATGTAAGCGGAGGCCTCCTGACTACGTGACCTCCTCATCCTGAAAGGCCCTGCAGAGTGGGGTTTCCTCAACTTCAGCCACATATGTTCCCTCTTGGTGATTTATTTTCCTTTTTCTTTTCTTTTTTTTTTCAGTTTTTAGTAGAGACAGGGTTTTGTCATGTTTCCCAGGCTGGACTTGAACTCCTGGGCTTCCCCAAGTGCTGGGCCTCCCAAAGTGCTGGGATTACCGGTGTGAGCCACCGTGCCTGTCCCCTCTTGGCACCTGCTGTCATGACTGGTTGCTGTCGGTGCCACAACTTATTGCAGAGCTCTCCATAAACTGAACTTAAATAAACGTATTAAAACATACATTTTCTGTCACTACTTATAAATAGGAAATCAGGATTGATGTAATAATTGCCAGTAATAATTTTTAAAAAATCAAAAAATGTTTTTACATTCTAGCCAATGACTGGTGACTGCCTATTCATGGTGGCCCAAGGCCTGATCTTTGTTAAAAAGGGAGGTTGGCAGGTACTTAATAGTGTTGGAGAGAAGCTAGCCCCAAATGGTGACATTCTCCCAGACACAGCAGAGGAAAGGGAAGGGAGTAGAAAAAGGGGTAACCGTCCCATAGCACAATTCACTGCCACTGTGTGCCAGGTCTGACGGCCACCTGAGGCCACTCCCGTATTAGGCACCTTCTACGCTTGGGGAAACCCAGGCCTAGAGAAAGAGAGACTATACCCGAAGGAAACTACAGTCATCCCCAACAATTGTGCCCTCAAGCTTTTAATGACAAGCTCAAAAGCTGGGCCCCACCCTCAACATGGGTAGGAGGAATCAAGTTCTGAGTCAGGTGAGGCAGAGGCCACCCCTGCCCCTGAGGGTGACATTAGCAGAAAGACACTAAGCTAAGCCTTTTCTTACAGAAAGGTGCACATACTAGGTTGGCACAAAAGTAATTGCGGTTTTTGCCATTAAAAGCAATTCAAAAACTGCAATTACTTTTGTGCCAACCTAATACAATGACACCAATAGAGCAGAGATCTATCATTAACAGGCAAGGGAATCACCTTTCCTCCAGTGAAAATTCAACAGTTCTTCCTGCCAAAACTAACAGCATTTAAAAGATAAAAGATGAGATGGGGGTGGGGAAGGTAAGTGGGAAAGGAAAGAGGGAACAGGCAGGTGTGTGACTTTGAGCCCTGTTATCATTTCTCCTAAAGAAGCACGCAGGACCTGCAGTGACAGAAGACCTGTTAGGGCTACTAGAACAGTTCCCGCCTGGGGTAAGAGGTCTTCAAACTCCTTATCTGCTCATCTGACATGGCTCTTGAAAAATACACTTGGAGAAACAAATATTTCGCTTGATCCAAGCTCAGCGAACTGAATGGATTATTTGTGCTTGGAACACGTCTTTTCCTGTTATTCTACAAAAGGGGGAAAGGTGGCACTTCTCGGAACTCTTGAAATACGGTCCCTTGAGTACCAGATGACGCTTCATTTAGAACCTTGACAAAATAGTGGAGGATAGCATTGAAGAGCTGATTGTCTGGATTCTAAGTAACTCCTGCACACACAGGTTGATGAAATAAGCCATAACAATATATCTTGCTTTTCTGAATTCCTTCCAGCTCCCAGAAAGAGGCTAAGTCATACCAAGGAGATGACCTGGGTGAGGGACGGCATAAAGGCTTGAGTTGGGTAGTAGTCTCTCTCATGCCCCAAAACGCCCCACAAATTTGGGTTTCCTCAAAAAATTTGATTGCAGTGAAAATTTAATTTGTGGATTCTGTATCCCATGTTAATGCTAAATGTGTAACCCTGAACGATTCTGGCTTATTGAATGGCAAGAGGAAAGTCAACTGAATCTTTTTGGCATTTGTTTTTTCCAGAGATGTTAACACTGTCATAACATCTCTCTACCCACTAATTTCTGGCCCTTTGAGAACTGCCAGTCAGTGGTTCTGAGGGTGGAGGTGGGGAATAAAAGCTCCTCTGCGTCCCAGGTGCATCGCCCAACTTTATAACCCACCAGCAATCACTCCACTTCAGCGAGGACAGCGGAAAGGGCCTGGCTTCTGGCTCCTTCTAGAATGGGGCTGTGGCCACAGAACCATGGAAAGAGGCAAACTAGGACCAGGCCTTGAATTTCCACAGAGAGGTCCATTTTTGTTTCTTTCCTATCATTGCCCCTCTGCCTTCTTAGAATTTGTGAACAATGAGGAAATCTGTGGCAAGCTCTTCACAGGAAGAAAAGCGTGTCAAGATGATCTTGACCTTTCTCAACTCTCCATGAAGGGAAGATTCCGGAGGATAGAAACACCTCTCTGCACCAGATTCCAAGTCTAGCCCTTTCCTTTCATGAGGAAGTTAAGGCCCAGAGTTGTTAAGCTGTTTCCCCAAGGCCACAGAGCAAGTCAGAGACACGGCTCAAACCACCTTCAGATGATCCCGAAGGTGGGCGGGGGCCAGATGGGAAAGGGTGGCAGCTCCCACTCAGCGAGCCCACCAGAAGCATGCAGGGTGCCCATCCTCTCAGGCTGACAACAGCCACCCCTCTATGTCCCTGGGTTCACTCTCTCCTAGGGGGTCAGCTGGGTACAGCAGGAATGAGAAGCCTAGCGGTGGAGTACGGGAGAAACTTTGTTTTGACACTTTACCTCTTTGAACCTCAGTTTCCTCACCTGTGAGGTGGGAATAATTATGGTAACTACCCGCCCCACAACTGCTATCAGGATCGAAAGAGAAAAAGCACCATCACAGACCAACAACTTTACCTCTCATTATTATGCACAAATGGGAATTTTTAGTTTGATCACTGCTTAATGCATGGATGAGAATTTTTAGTTTGAGCATGACCTGATGTGTTTCCTTATCATTTGTGTTATAAAAGGAAAGTTAGGCCAGGCACAATGGCTCACGTTTGTAATCCCAGCACTCTGGGAGGCCGAGGTGGGCAGATCACTTGAGGTCAGGAGTTTGAGACCAGCCTGGCCAATGTGGTGAAACCCCGTCTCTACTAAAAATACAAAAATTAGCTGGGTGTGGTGGCACATGCCTGTAGTACCAGCTACTCGGGAAGCTGAGAAACGAGAATTGCTTGAACCCAGGAGGTGGAGGTTGCAGTGGGCCGAGACTGCACCACTGCAGTCCAGTCTAAAATAAAAATAAAGGAAAATTAGAACAAAAGAACAAAAGGAAAAAACCTAACAAGAGCTAAATCAAGCTACAGACAGCCCAAAAGAGGCATGCTGAGCTGCTGGGGGCCCCTATCAGGGGACAAGCTGCTCAGGTTGGATCCTAAAGGATGAACAGGAGTTTGCCTTGAGCTGGACAGGGAGGGCCAGGACTTGCCAAACAAAGGTGGGACTGCAGGGAGTGGAGCACAGCCAGGGAGGTCAGGGCGGGGAAGAGCCGGGGAGTGGGGTGATGAGGTGGAGGATGGGGGAAGGGACAGGCAAGGCTTCGTGCCAGGATCCTGCAGGGTGATGCAGTGGAGGGGCCCAGGAGAGGCAGCTAGTGGGCCATGACATGATCTGGTTGTGTCCTGGCTGACTGGGGTGGTCCCATTCCCCTGGCTGCTCCAAGTGGTCTTCATGCTTCTGGCCCTTTCCCCCAAACTGACCTGCTACTGCCATGCAGTCCATGTGAGGTAGATTTTATCACCAGCCCTGGGAGGCAGAGAGCAGAGGTGATTCCACACAGCACACGGCAAAACTATACAACAGAAAACCCTCTGAACATCTCCCTTCTTTCCCCAAAGCTCCTTCTGGGCCAGGTGCCCCATTCTCTCTCCCAGCTGTTTTTCCCACCATGGCCTTTAAAATCCTCTCTGTGACTCTGAACTATCAAGTGTTTCCAAGGAGGCCTTATCATTTACCAAAATACTCAGTCAAAACAAACAACAACAAAATCCCCAGTCTCTCTCGGGAAGGACAAAGTGGAAGGAAGGAGGAGAGGATTCTGCTAAGACGACAAGATTGCCTTCACATGGTAAGCCCTGAAGAAATGGTGACCATCTGCCAGGCATATGAAGTGGAATGCTTCATTTCATCCTCATGACGTTCTGTGAAGTGGCTAATATTATTTCCATTTTATAGACGAGGAAGCTGAGGCTCAAAAAAGACACGAAGCTTGCCTGAGGTCATGCGGAGAGTGGAAAGCCCAGCCCTGAATGCAGCCACGTCACTCTTACCTCCATCCTCTCTGCCGTGTCCCATGATCCCTGCTGGTTAATGCGCTTTCTCTCCACCTGCCGAAGCTATGTGTGTCACGTGACTAGTGGGGTTCTTGGCACAAACACAACAGCCCATACATTTTTGCTGAATTAATTTTTTTTAAAGTTAAGTAGTTTTGATCAAATTTAGGACAGAAGATCAGACAAATCTCAAAATTAAAGGGAAATGTACATAAAATAGAAGCCACCATATGACAGCTGTGCAGAAAAGCCCAACCATCACCCACACACAAAACAGGCTAGAAAGAAATACGACACTGTCAGCAGCTGGTTATCTTAAGGTGGTATAATCAAAGGCAAGTGAAAAAGCAACTTATTCTCATTTTTGTTTTCCACAACAATCACTGCATGACCATCACTGTTCTTAGGATGGCATTTAATTTGTGGCAAACAAATTTGGTTTGGGTTTAAGCCTCCTGCCTGAAACAATCTGGTGGCTGATGGTTCTGAGTGGCTAAGGTCAATGTCAGAGGTAAGACGGCTCCTGTGTGCAAGGACATCTATACACACACACACACACACACTCTCTCACACACACACACTCATACACACACACACACACGCATACCCCATGGTTCTCAGTCACAGAAAGGCAGGTTTTGCTGCAAATCCAATAGCTTCTTTGCCAGTCATTTCCCTCTGACAGAAATAAACATTGTGGATAATATATGATCCTATTTGCTTCAACTCATAAGTGCCTTGTGACAGACAAATTCCAAAGAAATTCTGCTGCACTTCACGGGAGCACTAGCTCATTCTGGCTTCCAGCAGACCACATGTTCCTTGCCCCACCCACAGCCCTGCCTTAGGGGTCAGAGCCTGAGCTGCCCACCGAGTCAGAATGGGTGTCTCCTGTCCACAGGGTTGGAGGGCGGAACTCTCAACCAACTCATTCAAAGAATCCAAAACAGAAGGGAAGGGTGTGGCCCCACAGTGTAAGTAACTCTTACTAAGCTTCCCTCTCAGTTCTGATATCTGGATTCTTCCCCCTTAGTAGTAGCTCCCATTCAAGGTAGGGATGGAAAAGACCCAGACCAAAGATGCATAACAATAATTAGATAGATCTGGATAAAGAGACCATGAGAACAGCAGGTAAACAATGTTCAAACTTTTAAAAAATGTATTTTGACTACGCAACGTCTCCCTGGCTGCAGTCACACAAGTATTACCAGCTTTGGAAGACTATAGACCAAAGATTTCGAAAGCTAACCAGATGTTGGGCCAATTTCCAATGTACTTCCAGTTCTGGTTATGTGTCAGCCAAGATCCAAAATGACGTTGTGCAAGTTCTCTGCATGGCAAAAGCTTCCCTTTACCCTATTACCTTTCAACCTTTTCCGTATCTCTCATCCACGTTCCATTAACTTCTCAGCAAAACAAAACACAAAACACAAAGAGCCCAAGACTCCTTCTTCCTGGGTAAACAATGACAAATGGAGTGGCAGGAGTAGAAGGTTGGTAGCTGAACTGGGGAAACTTCAAGATACAAAAGCTGTAAAACTCACCCCCCATCCCCCGACCTCTGGCCCAGGACTCAGCAGACTTGATAGAAGAGCGAAGCCTGCATTTTCTATTACAGAAACAAACCAGAATTCATTCTGTGGCCCAATTGAGTCACAACAAGCGCCTTCCACCAACCGGTCAACCCTTTCCACTGTGGGATATTCATTTCGGTGCAGCATCTAATCTATTATGATTTACTGGAAGGCCTGAGCTCACATTTGGTTTTTATTAACATGGCTTTTATGTTAAAATTGTCTATGAGGAAAAATCTATGAGAAAGAGACCAGGTCACTTGAGGGCCTGATTTGGGGAGTAAGGATCTGGAAAAGTGAGGCTGAAGGTCAAGTGCAGCCTGACCAACTGCTGCATAACCAAAAACCAATCACCCAACCAACCACCACCACCAAAGCCCCACCAAATACAGACTCTGTGCTCACAGGCCAGGACTGAGCATAAACCAGGTGGCAGCTCCCCCATGAGGCAGCTTCCCTAGGCACCTGGGCCTCGGAGCACTGGACTTGAACTTTTCAGTTTCTTCTCCAAACCTGCTCCAAGGCCTATGCTCGTTAGTTCTGGAAATGGCACTGCTACTTGTCACACAGTCAAAGAAGTCAGGAACCTGAGCCTTACCTAGGCTCCTCCCTTCATGCCCCCTTCTTTCAAATCAACCAGAACCCCTCATTCCCTAGCCCAGTGCCTCTCCTTGTCTCCTCATCCTAGTAAATGCACCCCACCGTTGCTCAAGCCAAATCGCAGGAGTCATCTGATTCGTCCCTTTCACTTGACCCCTACATTCAATCCGTCAGCACATCCTGGCTCTAGCGCTGAAATAACCACAAGTCCTTCCAGTTTCCTCCACTCCCCAGCCAGCAGCCTAATCCGATCCACATTATCTCGCCTGGACGACTGCAACAGCTTCTTAGCAAGTCTCCTGGTGTTCCCTCCTGCAACTCGTCCCCACCCCTAGTCATCTACTTTCCATCTGGTAGCCAAAGTTTCTTTTAAAAACTTCCATCTGACCACATCACTGTCCAACTTAAAAATTCTGTAGGGGTTTCCCACTGTACTTGGGAAAAAAATGGTAATTCCTCTTCATGGCCTTCAAGGCCCTTCATGACCTGGCCCCTGCCCACCTGGCCAGCTTCACCTTGGCCCCCTTTCTGCTCCTTCCCACCCCGGGGCCTCTGTACATGCTGCTCCCTTTGCCTGGAGCACTCTTGCCCCAGATCTTTGCAGAGCTGGCTCCTTCTCACTCTCTGGGCTTTGGCTCTGCTGGTCCTTCCTCAGAGGAGCCCTCCCCGACCACCCTGACTAGCACCTAGTAACCCCTGCAGCACAACCACTGGGCCTCCTCATCACTCCACCCTGTTCATTTCCTTCTACCATTTGTCACAGTCACAATTAATCTTCTTGTTCACTTCAACGAGACTCATCTGGACTAGTTTGAGTGCCTGTGACAGGGCCTTGCCCTAGCAAGTGCTCAGCAAGTATCTGCTGAATGATAAGAAAGCCTCTCGGTTTCACCTCCCACCCCTCCCACCTGCTGGCTGAATTACCAGAAACCCACAATGAGGGGTGCAGAGTGGGTCAGCTCACTTACTGACCAACTGTCCCCCAGCAGCCCCACATGGCTCATATGAACAGAGCTCACAGTTGCTGCCTGTGCTAACCCTGCAGACTGGCTCCAGATGCCTGCCTCTTGGGGCAGCCCGCTGCCTCGGACATGCTGCCGGCTCACCCTGGGGAATGGGCAGTGATCCGACGGATATGCCACAGGCTCTCATGCCCCTTCCTGCTCTGCCCTCTACCATAGCCCGGGTGTCCTCAGGAAACGGGTTTTCACTCTTGCGGGCAGAGTCCATGCTCACCACCAGGCAAGTGACCCTCTATTGTGCTGACAGCCTCCTCGTAGGACTTTTCTGTCCAAGAGTGACTGATGCTTCCTTGGGCAAGAGCCTGGGTTGGTCTGCCTGGAGTCTGTAGTCCCATGTTGAGCCCACTGCCTGGCACACAGCTGGTGCTCCACATGCATTTGCTGAATAACGAATTACGTGCGGAAATTCATCAGAGACTGCAAGGCTATTCCTCCTGATCACCTAAGCCTCCAAGAGGCCTCTCCGGATTGCTCAGGCAGATGTAGTACCCTCTACCTTCAGCCTGCCGCCCCCACATCACCTAGTTTTATTTTCACTGTTGCACTCTCGCTACACGGGATTATTTTACTTGGTTACTAGTTTATTGTCTGTCTCCTCTAAGAGAATCCAGATTCCATGAAAGCATTTGTTTGGTTCACCACTGCATCCCCAATACTGATCTCAGTGCCTGGCATCTAACAGGAGCTTCCAAAATAGTTGTTGGAAGAATGAATGAATGAATCAATACATGAATAGCATTAGCAGAAAATGGAAGAAGGAATTTAATTTCCTTGAATATACAGTTCTACTCTTCTACGAAGAAATTCCCAAGAAAAAGAGGTAGGATGCCCAGGTGGGAACATAGGAGAGTGGTCTCTCCAGCACATAAGACTGGATGAAGGTGCACAGCAGCACACCTGGTAAGCCATGATGTCTCTGCTCCCCGCACAGGTCAGGGCTGCAGGGAGGAAGCCCATGGAGAACGCCAGTCACACAGAAGATGAGGAGCTTGCCCACTGTCCCTTGGAGCCTGGCATCTACACCACACAGACAGCATCTTCTTTGCTGAAGCCCTGAGCTACAGGCTGCCAGGAAGAGATGGCCCTGGGGATGTGCCACATAGCTGAGCAGCAACCAATCAGTAAACTCTGGCTGAGCACCGATTGAGTGCCAGGCAGTAGGCTGGGTACTGCAGGGAGCACATGGTTTCTGCCTTCCAAGGCCTAGCTATCTAGAATGGGAGAGAAAAAATACAGAGAAAAGGAAGTATTAAAAAGTGCCACAGGAACCTCAAGGAGATTGAAAAACATCTGGTCTTCCCAAAATATTGTTATGAAAATGAAAAGACATGCCACAGACTTGGGGGAAATAATTGCTAAATGCCTCTGATAAAGGACTTGCATTCAAAATACATAAAGAACTCTCGAGGTTGAGGCAGGTGTATCACTTGACGTCAGGAGTTCGAGACTAGCTTGGCCAACATGGTGAAACCCCGTCTCTACTAAAAATACAACAATCAGCCAGGCGTGGTGGCGCGCACCTGTAGTTCCAGCTACTCAGGAGGCGGAAGCAGGAGAATTGCTTGAACCTGGGAGGCGGAGGTTGTAGTGAGCCAAGATTGCGCCACTGCATTCTGGCCTGGGTGACAGAATGAGATTCCGTCTTAAAAGAAACAAAACAAAAAAAATCCCAAAACTCTAGAAACACAACAATTTTTTTACGCAATTCAATGCAAAAAATGGGCTAAGGATTTGAAAAGACTCTTCACCAACGAAGACACGTACAGCAAAAGAAACACATGAAAAGATGTTCAATGTCATTAGGGAAATGCAGATTAAGATAATAAGATACCACTGCAAACCCATTAGAATGGTGAAAACTAAAAAGGTGACCACACCAAATGTTGGAAAGGAAGTAATAGGAACTAGATCTCTTGTACACTGGTGATGGGATATAAAATTATACAGGCATCTTGGAAAACAGTTTGGCAGTATCTTAAAATAAAAGCAAACATACACATATCTCTCATAATTATATGGGAAATATGATTCAGCCATTCCATTCCTAGGTATTTATCCAAGAGAAAAGAACGTATATGCTCATACAACTCTCTGTATGGGCATACATTGCATGGGGCCACACAAATGCTCACAGCAGCTTTGTTTGTAATAGTCCAAAACTGGAAACAACCCAAATTTCCATTAACAGATGAATGAATAAACTGTGGTACGTTCATACAGTGGAATGTTACTCAGCAAGAAGAAATGAACTAGAGATACACACAACATCACGATGGATCTCAAAATAATTATGTGGATTGAAAGAAGCCACATGAAGAGGAGTACATGTTGCATGACTCTGTTTATACAAAATTTTACAAAGTGCAAACTAATCTAGAATGACAGGAAGCAGATTGGTGTTACTTGGGGAGAGGGGTGTGGGAAGCAATGGGGGGCATGAGGAAATGTTTGGGATGCTGGATTATACACCGTCTTGATCATGGTGATGATTTCATGGGTATTTACATATGTCAACACATCAAACTGTGCACCTTAAATATGTGCAGTTTATTGGACATCAATTAGACTTCAATCAAACTTTTTCTTTAAAGGTGCTATGCTTCTGGCCAAGATGGATTGAATTTATTCTTCTGACTCAGGCAACTTAGAAAGCAAGACAATATATACAAAACAATGGTTATCAGACTCTGGATGAACAGGCAGCATAGGAGAGAGATCCCTTAGAGAGAGAAGCACAAAGGCGGTGGCCCAGTGATTGCTCCAGCTTGCTCTCCAGTGAGAGTATCCAGGCCTCAGCACAGGGACAGAAAATCCAGACAAAGACTGTGATTCTCTCAGAGAAGGCAGAGTCTGGAGTTCAGCGAGATCAAGGGGTTAAAATTCATGGACAAGAGAAACGAAGAGAGAGCTGCAGAGAGAGAGCTCAGACACCTGCAGAGGTTTCCTTTAGAGCCTCAGTGTTCTGGTCTGTGTGTGCACATGAAGAAAGGGAAAGACCTGCCAGAATGAAGCCTGTGGAACAATTCCTGGAGCTCACACAGGACTGGCCAGTGTGGAGAGACTACCTCACCATGGGACACGGTAGAGTCTCAGAAGGGTAATGCCTTCAGTAGTAGGGCGAAGTTAGTCCTAAGCTAAAGGCTGTCTGGACTAGCTCTCACAGAGCTTAAAAGAAAGCCTCAAAAAAGGATCAGACCAACTCCAATTAACTGAACCATCAGCCCAAAAATATTTACAGGAAGAATCCAGCATCCAACTGTGTAAAAATCACAGTAACTGTTAACCAATCAAAAATGACCAGGCATGCAGAAAATGGGGGAAGGAATCCAAAAGCAGGAGAAAAATCAGTAAAAGAAACACAGCTAGAAATTACAGACATGACAAAACACAAGAAATCAAAAGGGAAACTGTATAATATTTTAAGCTGAATGAACCTCATATGTTAAAATTTACTGGATGCAGGTAAAGCAGTGCTTACAGGGAAATTTACAGCATTAAAGTCATAGAGAAGAAAGGTTTAAAAATCAATGACTGGAAAGGGAATAGCCTGAGGGATATTTTTCTGATAATGAAACTGTACTATCTCCTGATTATGTGGTGTTCACACATATCCATACATATCCCAAAATTCACAGAATTAAATACAAAAATGAGTTAATTTTATGGTATGTTAGTTTAAAAAAATAAGCTGATTTGCTTAAAAAAATCAATGATCAAAGCTTCCATCAATGATTAAAATCAATGATTAAAGCTTCTTTATAAGAAGTTATAAAACAAAAAGTAAATTAAATTGGAAGCAGAAGGTAAAAAAAAAAACCATAAGAACATAAATCAATAAAATCAAAAACAGCAGAACAATAGAGGGTGGCAATAAAATTAATAATCCTCTAGCCAAAATGATTAGGAAAAAAAATGAAGACCTAAATTATCAATACCATGAATCAGAGAGGGACCATCACTACAGATCATATAGATATTAAAAAGGTAATAAAGGAATATCATAAAGTTTATGCCAATACATTTGACAGTTCAGAGGAAATGACAAATTCCTTCAAAGACACAGCTCACTCAAGAAGAAATACATAACCTTGAAAAGCCCTATACCTACTGAAGAAATTGAGTGGTTAAAAACTTTCCATCAAAGACAACTCCATATTCAGATGGCTTCACTGGTTTAAGGAATATTTAGGGAAGAAATAATACTACAAAAATTCCTCCAGAAAATCAAGGAGGAGAGACTATTTCTCAATTCATTCTATAAGGTGAACATAACCCTGATAGTAAAACCAGACAAGAGAATTACAAGAAGACTACAGACCAGTATCAGTCATGAACACAGATGCAAAAATCCTTAATATCTATGATTTGCTATGATTTGCTCACACATTGATAAAAAAGAATGGCAGTTCTTTATGGACGTGAACCCATGTGCTGAAACATGATGATGTGAGCAGAGCAAGGTAGAAAGCACAATATTGATATCTCCATTTACAGCTAAGTGGGCAGTCATATAAATAAAACCATATATACTCCTACTTGGGTTTGTTTGGCTATCTTTAAAAACACACAAGAGAAACCAGTAGCGGGAACTGCCTTTGTAGAGGACAGCTGGGGTCAAAGGTGGGAGACTTTTTTCACTATATACTCTTCTGCCACCAATCGACTTATTTATCATGATTAATGATTTAAGACCGCACAAACTTGGTTATATCATGTATGTTTTAACGCCTCTAGCTATAGGCTATCTTAGTAAAACCCAACTCTATCTACTCCCCAATAAGCTTATAAAAAACCTACTAAAACATCACTTGATTTTTTTGTATTCCAAGCCCAGCTCTTGGCAGGTGTTAGAAGGAATATTCCTGAATTCTTCTTTGAAGAGATTCTGATGTGGAGGTTTCAGAACATGCCCATGTCAAGCCAGGTGGGCAAACAACAGTGACTATTCCCAGGAGTCGGCAGCAAGGCAGTGAATGAATGAATCCTAACAAAACCTGTCAACCCCATGGGAGTTGGATCTTGGCCAAGCAGCCTCAATAGGGGAAGCCAGAGAACCACACCTTTCTTCAGAAAGGAAACCTACGCTTCCACAAAGTCCACCCAGGGTCTATTTCAGCTCTGAACCCAGAATAAGAACACCAAGTGTTATATATAGCAAAACCAAGATTACAATTTGACTGATTTCAGTTCTGATGTTAGGAAAGAGGTCGGATGCTAAGTCAGTTGTAAATCAAGGGGTCAAAAGAAAACCACAGGGTGAATATAGTCATCCTGGGTTAGGCAGTCAAGTCACCTTCCCCCATATTGCCTGAGTAACCAATTCCTGTGGCTTCAGTTGGCAGAAAAACACCTGAGAAATTCTAATGAAGCTAAAGAGGAGTGGGAGTCAAAACCAAAAAGGACCACCAAAACCAGAAAGGAAATTCTGTACAGAAAGCACCTTTCTTTGTCCTCCATTCAGCAGAGGGGAAGGATGCTATGCATATGCAGGGCCCAGTGAGGAAGCCAGGCAAGGCAAGGGTCTTACCTTTATTATGAGACATGGCATAGAGGAGGCAGAGCACGAACAGAGCATGGTAATCGTCATCCGGGCTGTCCAGGGCATGGTACACCATATCCAGGAAGGGTCTGGAAAAGAGGAGGGGCATATATGAGCCTTGTGATGCACATGGGTGAACACCTCCGCTCTCTAACCTGCACATGGGGTGCTAGCTGCCTTTGACACAGCTCTTTGACTAGCTGCCTTTGACCAGGCCACAACTGTGTGCCTGGTCCAGCACCAGGCACTGAGAACACAGACAAATGAGACACAGGCTCTGCCCAGGAAAGCTGCTATCCAGAGGGGAACCTGACCAAGGAACAGACTGCTTGCTTAGCCACACAACAATCACTCACCAGGTATTTCAGACACAGGGAATCAATTATACAAACTCCCCACAGCACAGCTCCCATGTCAGCTGGTAGAGACAGAATAGACAAACATCACTGCAAAGTGATGCGTGTCAGAAGACAATGAAGAAAACAGGACAGTGTGATGATATCAAACAAGGCACAAACAACAATCCAAACAAGTTCAAGAACATGAGCCCTGGTGCCAGACTGCCTGGGTTCAAATTCGGGTTCTGCCTCTTTTTAGCTTTTTATTCAGCAAACCCTTGGGCAAGTTACATAAAACCTCTCTATTTCCCCATCTGTATGGCGTGGATTCCAACCTCGCAGGATTATTGTGAGGATTCAAGCACAATGAAGACTGAAAAGCATTTAGGACAGGGCCAGGCGCTGTGGACGGTGCCAATGCATGGGAGCTGCTATTTGATTTCTATTTGTAATATACCAAGGGCACTACTTCATGATTTCACTTTGGCAGTGTCCTGACCCAGCAATTTCTTAAGCCAACTTTCTCTGACTGTGAAGAATCGATAGTGTGGTCTCTCACCTCTGATGCTTTGCGGGTGAGATCTGTAGAGAGGCTGCAATGGCACATCCCAAATGCTGCCTTTCCAGGTGAAGGGCCTCACAGAAAAAAGACTCTTCAACACCAGGAGAATAGAATATGCACAGGTCTGGCCCACAGGCCAGAGGCTCTGATCCTCTGACTGTCTGTGGCTACCCCCTCTGAATGCCACGTTGAGGTCAAGAGAACAGAGCACCTTCATGAATGACCAAGGGCACATTTAATTTTTGGAAAGACACCCAAGCTCCAGTGAACACTGGATGCCTATGGGGAGTGAAAGGGGACTGTGGAGAAACAGGGAGCGTTCACTACATAACCTTTGACACAGTTTTGAATGTTTGACTCTATACATGCATATCTGACACAAAATATTTCATTGAAAAATGCAAAAAAAGAAAAAATGTACTTGTCATAACATTTCAAACACACACGTGACACACAAAAACAAAAACAAAAGAAATCTTAAAGGGGACATTTATGTTCCGTTCCCATTTCTCCACAGCCCGAGATGGGGCAGCGCCTTTCAGATGTGTTAATAGTTTTGCCATGTGTAGATTTGGGTTTTGAAAGCCTCCAGCAGTAACACTTCCAAACTTAGGAGTAGGATAACATTTTCTTGTAAATCGGCTGCATGAAATTTGGATCATATTTTCATTTGGGAATAATATGAATAACCAAATGCCAATAGCTGGGTGGGTACCATCTTTTATGAGATGAAGTATCATAAAGCCTTTAAGCGTTTTGTTTACACAGGGTAGACTAAGGTGAAAAGGTTGCTTGGGGATTGAGATTAGATGGAAAAAAAGGAGGAATACAAAATTATAGACATGATACGGTCCAAGCTTCTGGGAGAAGGGAGGGTGAAATTCCCAGAAAGTTCACATCGGGAAAAAAAAAAAAAAAAAAACTGGTGAGAAATAAACAAAATGGTAGTCCCACTGACTCTGAATGCTCGCATGATGAACACCTTTTTTCCCCTTCTTTACACTTTTTAAGATTTTGCATACTTCATAATTTTAAAGTTGTTTTGTTTTGTTTTTTTTTTTTAAGAAAAGAAACAATGTTTTGAAAGACTTAAGTTTCTTAGGCCTATATTTAACCCCAAATGCAGATAGAGCCAATAATATACGGGGAATATAAGAACAGCCTGTTTTTTACCATGCTGTTTCTTGAGGCAAGTAGACCAATGCCAAGATCCAATTCATAGCCTAGAGAACAAATGGCCACCTTCCCTCCCACCCCTGCCTCCCTGCCAGGAAGTGGGGGGACAGAGGGCAGTGGCAGTTTCTTACAAGCTGCATCTCGATACCTTGACAAAGGAGAAAGCAGCTCTCCACGTGGGCCACTCTCTACGCCGGCATTCAGTCTCAGAGTCTAGCAGAGATCTGGCCCGGAGGTTCTCAGGCCTGCACGCGGCCTAACTCAAGGCAACTGAATCAGCTTCCATTAGAAGCCATGTGCTTCAAGATGCCCAAAGTTAGGAAACAATCTCAATCAACTCTAAGAAAACCCTTCTCTCCACCAGAATTCAGAAAAACAGAAGTCATCAACCCCAATATTCAAACATAACATTTTGATCTGTTGTGTTTTTTTTGCCCTTTTTTTGGTGGCGGGAGGAATACATGGGTGTTTTTCTTCTATTAGCAAAGCTACAGTATTACCATACTATGAAAAGTATGTCCTCTGTTTCCATTTATCAGACCCTAAGGAACTGAACACATCATGACAGTATTCACCTAAAAGCAGCAGCTTACATTCTTTTAGACAAAGTCTCATTCTGTTGCCCAGGCTGGAGTGCAGTGGTGCAATCATAGTGCATTGCAGCCTTGACCTCTCTGGCTCAAGCAATCTCCCACCTCACCTCTCAAGCAGCCAGGACTACAGGCACCTGCCACCATGCCCGGCTAACTTTTTCATTGTTTTGTAAAGATGGGGTCTCACTATGTTGCCTAGGCTAGTCACAAACTCCTGGGCTCAAGTGATCCTCCCGCCTTGGCCTCCCAAAGTGCTGGGATTGCAGGTGTGAGCCACCATGCCTGGCCTGATCTTCTATTAAGCAGATACCTCTTCCTTTGCCTAAGCACCACCCCACTACTGGTTATTTGGGGCTCTTCTAATTATTTACAGTCTAAAGAATGCTGTGCCAAGGTCATCCCCAACCTTCTGTGTTTAGAATGACTTCCTTAATTTTCATAGCTTTGGGAGTTACATTTTTTGCTCTGAAGCAAAATCTAAAAGGTTCTTGTACTCCACTGTTTTTTTATTTAGCAAAAACTAAAAATGGCTCCCTTGCACATCTGATAAAAATTAATCCCATCTGTTAAGTCATTGAAACATTTGCCAAGCAAAGAGACAAATAAGATATGGAGGGAAAAAATTAGTGGACTTCACATCTTCACTTGAAATTGGATTACTAAAAAGGATGCCGGGGGTGGGAGGTGTATTTCCACCAGCCCTCTCTAGAGGCTGAGGAAGTGAATGCCTCACAGGCTGACAGAGAAATCCTGGTGTGGTGCATTTATGAACAGGAGGGTAGTGCTAATCAGGAGGCTGTTGCAGGGGTCTGTGCAGTGGGGCTGTAAGATAAGGAAATAACTCTGAAATGAAGAAGCCCTGCTACCAGCTCCCACATACGCTGGGAGTAGCCTTCCCTCCAATCCCATTGTAGAGGGGCTCATGCTATGGCAAGGTTCCAGGAAATGTGGGGTCACCCAGGTTTAAGAAGATGTAGCTACAGATGGCCATCACTGAAATGAATAATCAGGCAAAAAGTCAACGGTGGATCGTAGCACTCACTCACGCGGGCCGAGTCAAGAGGGCAGGCCCTGTAGATGGGGTATGTGTATGTGTGTACCGGGCAGGGAATGAACCAGGCAAGAAGATCTAACCCCAGCTACTGAGGGGATCCTTCCTCGGAACAGCAGAGCATTTCCAGGGGCAGCCAATGTGAAGCAACCCATGCCCTTTAGACGGAGCCCAGCTCCAAAGGGCCAGGAGCAAGGCAGGGAGAGTTGTGCTATCCTGGCGAATCTCTTTGTAAGGGAGTGAGCATTACAGTATTGAGTGATGGCTCTGTCCCCATGCCTCTAGGTGGCCAGAGCTGGAGAAGCAGGGAAAGAAAGGGAGGCAGCATGGTCGGGCTGAGGGACAGAAGAGGCTCTGGCCCCAGGGCTCGACCTCCCCACTGAGCCCTCTCCTCTTCCCTGAGAGAGCACTCAGCATCGGCCTCTTGGGCACCTACCTGCTCCACTGCGCACTCTCAGAGCAGGTGGCGGCGGCGCTCTTCTCCTCGTCCGTGGTGTTCTGCTCCTGCACGGAGGTGCTGGCGGCCAGCTCTGAGAGCTTGCTACGCTCCATGATCACCATCTCGATCTCTGGAAGCCAAAATGGAGACTGGGATGAGCCCAGACAGCTTTGCAGCCCTAGATTTATACACATGCTCATGTTGGAGAATAAATATGCATAAGTGACTCCTAACATGTCAAGTACATGTCCGACAGCAGTGACCTGAACATCAGTGACACATTGGGGTGGAAATAAGACACAGGCCGGAGCCTGTCTTTCCATTCATCACAGGAACATCAAGAAACGTGTTCCTGTTTTTGATAACAAAACACAAATTGCAATCATTTATTCTATTTCAAGAATTTAAAATGGCCTTTTTTACTTTATTGATACCACATTTCCTTCCCAAAGGATTTGAGGCAGCAGAGGAGAGACGATATGTGGTTGGTAAACATAATCAACCTCAATGACAATATTCTAAAGTACCTTACATTTTCTTTTTTTTTTTTGAGACAAAGTCTCGCTCTTGTCACCCAGGCTGGAGTGCAGTGGCGCGATCTTGGCTCACTGCTACCTCCGCCTCCCGGGTTCAGGTGATTCTCCTGCCTCAGCCTCCTCAGTAGCTGGGATTACAGGCGCCCGCCACCACGCCCGGCTAATTTTTGTATTTTTAGTAGAGACAGGGTTTTGTCATGTTGGCTAGGCTGCTCTCGAACTCCTGACCTCAGGTGATCCGCCTACCTTGGCCTCCCAAGGTGTTGGGATTACAGGCGTGAGCCACCATGCCCGGCCTAAAGCTGCTTACATTTTTAATAGAAAGCTCTGATGTGACTGAAGCCTTTTGTTTTCCTTTTCCACTTACAACTTCCGGAAGGTAAAGAGAGATTAGGAACCTCATTTTATTTTTCTCCCCATTAAACAAAGGTAACCTGTAGCAGTCAACTTAAGCATGGTGTGCATTTTTATTTTTCAGAAAAAGTTATGAACCACCAAAGACAATATCTTGAATTAAAGATGGACGAGGGTTGGGCTGTATGGTGTCCCCATCACAGAGTTCTTGGCTGTGTGGCGTAGACTTTCAGTCAGCCCTCGGAACTCAGAGTTCACATCTTTTTCCCCACCTTCGGGAGACATACGGGGGGAAAAAGAGGTGACAAAATGTGAACCTGCACTTCTGTTTGTAGAGGGATGTGAACACATACCTTGGGCTCAGACACAGCCTCTGCCACGGTCTCCCTCCCCCCTGGCTCATGCAGGGACCTCGGACACCTCTTCTGCCACCCTAATTTATTCTCCACACAAACCCAAGCAATTTTAAGGAATTAGCTTGCATCACTCCTCTGTTCAAAACTCCCAATGCCTACCCATCACTCCCAAGATGAAATCCAAACACATGGCCTGGCCCCGGTCCACCTCTGACCTTACCTCCCGGCCATCCCCGCCTGGCTGGCTCACGCTGCTCCAGCTGTGCTGGGCTTCTCACTATCTCTTGAACATCCCAAGCTTGTTTCTTTTTTTTGTTGTTGAGACGGAGTCTCACTCTGTCACCCAGGCTGGAGTGCAGTGGTGCCATCTCTGCTTACTGCAAGCTCCGCCTCCTGGGTTCACACCATTCTCCTGCCTCAGCCTCCTGAGTAGCAGACTACAGGCGCCTGCCACCATGCCCGGCTAATCTTTTGTATTTTTAGTACAAACAGGGTTTTACCATGTTAGCCAGGATGGTCTCCATCTCCTGACCTCGTGATCCACCTGCCTCAGCCTCCCAGAGTGCTGGGATTATAGGAGTGAGCTACCACGCCTGGCCCAAGCTTGTTTCTATCCAAGGACCTTTACACGGTAGTTTCCTCTGCCTGGAAGGCTCTCACCCCAGGTCTCTCCTAGCCAGGTGTGACTGGGGTACATCATTCAAGGCTCAGCTCACATGTCACCTCCTTGGAGACATCTTCCTGGATGCCCTCTTCACCAGTTTTTTTTTTGAGACAGGGTCTTGCTCAGTCACCCAGGCTAGAGTGCAGTGGTGTGATTATGGCTCACTGTAGCCTTGACCACTTGGGCTCCCGAGTAGCTAGGAACACAGGTAAGTTCCACCACACCTGGCTAATTTTTTAATTTTTGTAGAGATGGGGACTCACTGTGTTGCCCAGGCTGGTCTCAAACTTCTGAGCTCCAATGATCCTCCCACCTTGGCCTCCCAAAGTGCTGGGATTACAGGCGTGAGCCACCAGACCGGACTTCACCTGCTTTTTTTTTTTTTTTTTTTTTTTATATATACCTCTTAAAAAATTATTATTAACTAAACTCAACTCCACACTTAGGGCAGATTTCATTAGTTTTTCCCAATGTCTTTTTTTCTGTTCCAGGATCCCTTTTACATTGAGTTCTCATTCTTAGGTTCCTCTGGATGTGACGTTTCTCAGACTGTCCCTGCTTGTGATGACCTGGACATTTTGAGGATTACTGGTCAGGCATTCTCAAGAGTCCCTCAGTCGGGGTTTGTCTGATCTCTTTCTGCTATTGGGGCTACAGGTTTTGACGAGGAGGACCACAGAGGGGAAGTACCCTTCTCATCACATCCTATCAGGGCACATACTATCAATATGACTTATGGCCACTGATGTTAATCTCCAATACTTGGCCAAGCTAATGTTCATCAGCTTTCGCCACTGTGAAGCCACTTTTCCTCCTCCTTCCATACCATACTCTGTGGAAGGAAGTCAGTAAACATAGGCCACACTTAGAGAATGGGGCATTAGGCTCCAAAACGTCTTTACACATCTCCATAAATTATTTGGCATTCTTCTGTAAAGGAGATTTGTCCTTCCTCCCCCTTATCTTGATTTTACTTTATATTAATAGCATTTATTGCAACTTGGCTCTTACATTCTCCATTGTTTTGCTTCCTTACTGTCTGCCTTCCTCCACTAGAACAGGGGCTTTGTAGCTGTCATGTGTCTTGTTCTCCACTGTCTAATCCAGTGTCTGGCACAGAGTAGGCACACAATATATATCTCTTGAAGTGATAAATGAATGACTGGTCTAGCCCAACACGAGAAGTTTTGGCAGCAGGCCCGGGTGGCAAAGATTCATAGTGGCTGCGATCTGAGGGGGGTGGGCCACTCCCCAAAAAAGTCTGCGATCAACGTGGGCACAAAGTGTTCTCGTGGGGAGATATCTCATGCCCCACGAGACTCTCCCCAGACTATTAGGCATGACTGCACCTGCAGGCACTCCTTGGCATGGAGAAGCAACCCCCCCGCCATATCCACATGGGCCCTGGCCCTATGTGAGGTTCACTCTCACCATCCCCCTTCCCTCCCATCTGATCTGAAGTCAGATGCCAAAGATCAGAGTCTCCCACAGGGCGGCCCCCATCACACAGGTGGGAGCCAACAGTGCTTTCTAAGTGGTGTGTGGACAAATGCTTTGTTTGCATAGTTTTATACTTATGTGCATTAGAAGAAAATTCTAGCTGCACAGAAAGCCTTCTGTGGATATTAGTGCTTAGAATAAGGCTAAATTTTGGGAAAAAACCAAGTGAGTCAATTCAAAGAAAGCTATCCAGTAAACAGCAGAACAAATAGTACACAGAGATGGCTGAGAGCTGGAATGTGGGCGGGCGTGGAGGCTCATGCCTGTAATCCTAGCATTTTGGGAGGCTGAGGCAGGAGGATCCCTTGAGGTCAGGAGTTCGAGATCAGCCTAGCCAACACGGTAAAAATCTGTCACAAAAATTAGCCAGGTGTGGTGGCGGGTGCCTGTAATCTCAACTACTCGGGAGGTTGAGGCATGAGAATCGCTTGAACCCAGGTGGGAGCTGCAGTGAACCAAGATTGGGCCACTGCACTCCAGCCTGGGTGACAGAGTGAGACTGTTTCAAAAATCGAAAAAAAAAGAGCTGGAATATGGTGCAGAGTACTGTGTGGGAAACATCACTCTTCCCTTTCTCCCATTTTCACCTCCACCAGCCTCCTTCAGGCGCTTAGTGCCCTCCAACTACCCTGGTCGTCTCCAAAGTGGGTATGGACCTCAGTGGGCATGCCAGATGATTCCCTAGGCAATAGGTCTTTTAATGCTTCTCATCTTTTAAAATCTGTTTTGTTTCATACTGTCCATAATACTAGCACAATCATATATAATTTATAATACATAAATGTTTACACATATTTGGGGGATGTATGCTTAAATGTCATAGGTATGTTTGCTTGTGTTTACTAACAAGACTTGCCATCAGACATCTGAAGACTCCCAAGCAAGCCTGTGAGGCCAGCCTCCTCCTCGTCTCCCAGCCTCTGGCCTCTGCCCTTTGAGGCAGAGGACGTGGCATAGGCCCACCTCCCCAACAGCTGCAAGTTCTCCTTCCCCAGGCTCAGCTCTGCTGTGCTTGGCTGACACAGTGGGAACTCAGCTCCAAGTACTTCCTAAGGTTACAGGGCCAAGCCCCAGTGCCCTGGCCTGGAGGCCAAGCTTCATGACATAGTTGTACCCTTTCTGGCTTAATCTCGTTGGACACCAGAAGAATTCTGGAGCAGAGAAGAGGGTGAAGACAATTCAGCACCAAGCTCATCCAACTTTTTTTTTTAAGCAGCTGAATACTAATGTGAAGGGCAATTTTCCAGGGCATCCCACCACAGTCAGCAGATGAGCGCAGAGCTGCTCCAGGAAAGGGTGGTGGGCTCCCTGGTGCACTCCACAGAGGCCCCTTTCTGGAATTCTATGGCTTCACACAAAACTGCCTGAAAACCACCGGTTGGTCCAACCCCGGATATTGAACACGAGTGCACAGAAACCCAGAAGTACAGTGACTCTTAACACAGCTGGAAATGCAGCAGCGAAGCCAGGACCGCTCCCCCTTCCTCACTCCCAACCTCCATGTCACGTCTGGGTGCAGAACCAGGCCCACATGGGCCTCTCCACACAAAATGGGATTTCCAAACCCTGGCTGTGACACGTGTGCCCACAGCTGCACCTCACAGTCCTCATCCAGCTAGCACAGCTGTAGAGTGAGCGACTCTACTTAATTTTCTAGATGAATGCAGATCAGATCTTCAAATGTCAAGGAAAGGTTTCTTGCCCTTCTTTTTGATAGTTTTATCCAAACAACCCTTATAGGTACTGAAACAACCCTTATAGGTCTGCCAGCTCCCTGAAGCTCTATGCAAAGTGCTATGTGGGCATGGGAATAGTCGGTAGCAGGTTTCTGGGGGAAAGGGCTCCCCAGATTCTCACTGCTGTAAAGTGAGTATCATCTTTAGAAGAGGATATCAAAGAGGACCTGACCTCTCCTGATGATCAGGGCCACAGGGAACCCCCTCATAGTGCTACATCTGAATGTCGGCATGGTTCTGTGCCACTCTGGGCCCCAACTCCAGTTGTCCCTGCTGTCACTGGCCAGCCTCCCTCCCAAGGTGCAGGTGCCACACTGCTGCCACCAAGGAAAGCAGCTCAGTGGGCTATGTGGATACAGATTTCCACCAATGGTCCCCAAGGCTGGGACTCAGGCACTGAGGCTGGATTCCCAGGGGTCTCTGACTGAACCTCAGTTATGATCCTATTTGGAGTTTGAAGGGACTGAAGCAATAGTTCAGCCCGTTTTGCTCAAACTTCAGTTACTTGCTTGCTTTTATGATCTCTGTCACGTCTCTGTGTTACCTGTACTATTTTTCATTTTATTTGAACTCTTACTTGTTTTTCACTTAAATACAGCTTAAAAGGAAAGTTTAACTCACTATTATGCTCTACAACCTAGCAGCCCACTTGTAGGTATTTATGTGCAAGACACACCTCTGGCAGTAGGAACATGCACATGCACAAGGATATTCACTGCAGTATTATTTGTAATTGCAAAATAATGGAAACTACCTAAATGCCCAGGCATAACAAACGGATGGAATCAACTATGGTACATACACACAGTACAGCTGTGAAAAGGAATGAAGAAGATATGAGAACTGATATGGAGTCATTTCCGGAGATACTGCTAAGTGGAAGGAACACATATGCTATCCTGTGTGTAAGAAAGGAAGAGAGGAAAACATACACAAATCTGCTTATTTTTACAGAAAGAAACACAGGAAGGATACTTCAGTTACCCAATCAAGTTGGTTATCTATAATAGATGGCAGGAATGAAATGAAAGGGATATGGAACGGAGGAAAGATACTTCTTTGAATATAACTTTTTGCATAGTTTTGAGTTTGCTAATATTCCATGCACTTTAAAAAGGAAAATTAATTAAATGAATGAGAATGAGAAGGAAGAACCCTAAACTGGAAGTTTTAAAAAAGAATCCAAATCTTATTATTATTATTATTATTATTTTGAGATAGAGTCTCACTCTGTTGCCCCGGCTGGAGTGCAGTGGTATGATCTCAGCTCACTACAACTTCTGCCTCCCAAGTTCAAGCAATTCTCCTGCCTCAGCCTCCCGAGTAGCTAGGATTACAGGTGCACGCCACCATGCCTGGCTCATTTTTAAATTTTTATTTAAAATATTTCGCGCCACCATGCCTGGCTCATTTTTAAATTTTTATTTAAAATATTTATCTTTGAGAGACAGTCTCACTCCATCACCTAGGCCGGAGTGCAGTGGCATGATCTTGGCTCACTGCAACCTCTGCCTCCCGGGCTAAAGGGGTTCTCCAGCCTCAGCCTCCCGAATACCGGGACTACAGGTGCACATCATGCCTGGCTAATTTTTTTGTATTTTTAGTAGAGACAGGGTTCTACCATGTTGGTCAGGTTGGTCTCAAACTCCTGACCTCAAATGATCTGCCCGCCTTGGCCTCCCAAAGTGCTGGGATTACAGGTGTAAGCCAGCACGCCTGGCCTCATTTTTGTATTTTTAGCAGAGATGGGGTTTCACCATGTTGGCCAGGCTGGTCTCAAACTCCTGACTTCAAATGATCCGCCCAAGTCAGCCTCCCAAAGTGCTGGGATTACAGGTGTGAGCCACCATGCCTGGCCTAAATCGAAATTTATTTTAAGTGAATGCCAAATCCACTCTCAATGGGGAAAGGAACGATGCTAAGACTAATCCAAGTAGCTTATGAACACAATACAGCAGATCTTTGAATAACATCATTTCATTAAACATTGTTGCATTATAACATGGATGAGAATAGAAAGAAAAAAACCGATTTCCAGCCTCGGCCACTGTCTATGTGGAATCTGCATGTTCTTGCCATGTCTGCATGGGTTTTTGCCACGTATTCTGGTTTTCTACCTCATCCCAGAGATGTACACCTTAGGTTCCCCTGGCGTGTCTACACGGATGCAGTCTGAGTGAGTGTGGGGCGTGTGAGTGTGCCCTGTAACAGGATGGTGCCCTGTCCAGAGTTGGCTCCCACCTGGCATCCTGAGGTACCCAGGCTCTGGCCATACAAAACCCTGAACTGGAAATACACGAGTTGGAAAACAAATGAATACAAATGCTTGTCAAATAACAATTCATAAAGCAGACAATAATACAAATACATGACAATACATGATGTGGTATGAAAGCATTCAGCAAGCCTAACAGATTTGTGATTGTTTCTGAACTTCGTGCAGGCAGGAGGTGCTCCTTACAATTTTCACTTTGCAAACATTTATTCCTTGATTTAACCCACCACCACCATGACTGCTGTTCACTTATTAATTCACCAAAAATTGGGTAAGTAATTATCTTACATGTTTTCATCAATCTTTTTTTTCCTTTTTTTTTTTTTTGAGACGGAGTCTTGCTCTGTCACCCAGGCTGGAGTGCAGTGGCATGATCTCGGCTCACTGCAAGCTCCTCCTCCCACGTTCACGCCACTCTCCTGCCTCAGCCTCCCGAGCAGCTGGGACTACAGGCATGTGCCATCACGCCCAGCTAATTTTTTGTATTTTTAGTAGAGACGGGGTTTCACCATGTTAGCCAGGATGGTCTTGATCTCCTGACCTCGTGATCCACCCGCCTTGGCCTCCCAAAGTGCTGGGATTACAAGTGTGAGCCACCACGCCCGACCCATAAATCTTTAAGTGTATGTACAGCTCACATTTATTTCAATGTTTAATGCTAGAAGTGTTTTGGGCCTTTATTTACAAGTTAGATGATGTTTCTGTGACCAGAAATATGCCACAGGAACTTAACTCCTGTTGGTATCAACTCACCTATGGTAAAATTGGTTTCTTTCTACATCATTTCCCTTAAGGTCACAGTTTCCGAGAACCTATCCATGATGTTAAGTGAGGACTTAGTGTGCTCAGCTATATATCCTCAATTTGGGGATAAGTAAAGCATTGGGATGGGCATGGGGGAGGGAAAATTGCAAAAACATCCTGAACTGTTCGTTTTTTTAAGCAATAAACAACTGTAAGTAAAGCAATTCTGAAGCTTTTAGATGCATTATAGGATTGGGCAAATCAGTAAGCAGATGTTGTTAGGAGTCAGGGCTCTCAGAGTACAAGTAGAAACATACAAATCTAAGATGGGAGAAGACAAGAAAAAAAAACCTGTATGTTCACTGGAATTGGGGGTACTGGTATGAACATGTGATTCTGAAATATGTGTGCGCCATGGACTACTATGCAGCTATAAAAAAGGATGAGTTTGTGTCCTTTGTAGGGACATGGCTGCAAATGGAAACCATCATTCTCAGCAAACTATCGCAAGAACAGAAAACCAAACACCGCATGTTCTCACTCATAGGTGGGAATTGAACAATGAGATCATTTGGACACGGGAAGGGGAACAGCACACACCGGGTCCTATTGTGGGGAGGGGGAAAGGGGAAGGGATGGCATTGGGAGTTATACCTGATGTAAATGACGTGTTGATGGGTGCTGACGAGTTGATGGGTGCAGCACACCAACATGGCACATGTATATATTTGTAACAAACCTGCACATTGTGCACATGTACCCTAGAACTTAAAGTATAATAAAAAAATAGATAAAAATAAAAAATAAAAAATTCAAAAAAATAAAATAAAATAAAATATGTGTGTGTATGCATGTTTGTATGTATGTATATGTAGGCATGTATAATGTACACTTTGTATATGTACATACATAGATTTCCTAGCTTTGTCCACTGAAAGGGCCAAACTGCAAAGACACCTCAGTAGCAATGAGCACATCCAGCGCCCAAATCTTGGCCTCTAATACCCCTGTCCATGGACAGGAGCCAGAGAAATGGTTAATTCCAGGGACAGGCAGAGGAGGTACTAGATGAACATAGAACACCATGTTATGCCAGAAAGTGTAAGGGACTGCTCAAAAAAGCACAGGGCAAGCACATGACAGCCAGCTTGAAAGGGTTCCTGCAGGCCAACTCTGGGACAATTTAAGCACCAAAATCATTAAATACAGTAATGCACTATAAACCTTTAGAAAATTGGAATCCATGATTCCACACCAATAAGAGATAAATAAATAAATGAGAAGAAGGGAAAGGTCTTGCTTACAACAGAATGCCAAGGGCTGACTTTTAAACACAGAGAGAATGCTGAAGGTAGAAATTCATCTTTTCCTGCCCATCATGGTAATGACTGAACCAGGCAAGAATCATAAATGCCAAATCTAAGGGGGAATTTTAACAAGGGGCAGGGTATCTATATGATCTCAAAGTGTCTCCCTGTGGACTGCTTATTAGTTGGGAAGATAAAGGAAGGTCATTACACAATACAGAAACTGGGCAACACCTTAGTCATGTGACCAAAATGAACATCACCCAAGAGGGACAGAAGGACATCATGTGCCTCCAGATGTGACATGCTGAGAAGTGCATGACATCACCTATGCCGTGTTCCAGCCAAGAATGCATAACCTCAGTCTAATCACAAGTACACATCAGACAAAGACAAAATGAAGGACGTTTTATTAGAACAAAAAAACGGGGAGGTTCTGTATTCCTCAAAAAAAAGTGAATGTTGCAAAAGAGAAAGAGACGGTGGAAATGTTCCAGAATAAAGGAGGCTGGAGGCGTGACAATGGAAGGCACCACCCGCCTCTGGATTGGACCTTGCACTGGAGGAAAGAATATGCTAGAAAGACATTATTAGGCTGATACAACAGGAACACAGCAGGAGAATACTATGAAGTTGACAGCTGTGTTGTGCTCATGAATGATAACACCTTAATCTTAGCAAATGCTCATGAAGCTTCAGGAGGAAAGGGGCATGATGGATGTGTGTGGGGTGTGTGGGGTGGGTGTGCAGACAGAGAAAATACAATAGGAAAGTAAATGGTATGAAATGTTACAGGGGGAAACTGAGTAAAGGGTAAACAGATGTTCTTTATACTATTTTTGGTTTTGCAACTTTTGTAAATTTGAAATTATTTTCAAATAAAAAGTTTGGGAAAATTACTATGAGCATAAAACCAATATAAATAGCAACTATAAAAATATACATGATGAATAAACAAAAAGGTGCCAGGGCCTGTTGTGTGCAATTGAGAAAGGGAGATTCATAAACATGAATGAGGTATTCAAGTATTAAACATCTGCCACAGCAAATATGCAGGCTCCCCCCACCCACCCTATCCCCTGCCCTGGAGATAATCATTTAGAATTAGAGCTTTTGCACCATCTTCTTCTTTTTTTTTAAGAAACAAGGTCTCACTCTGTCACCCCGGCTGGAGTGTGTGGCACGATCACAGTTCACTGTAGCTTCAACCTCCCAGGCTCAAGGGATTCTTCCACCTCAGCCTCCAGAGTAGCTGGGACCACAGGCACGCACCATTATGACTGACATCTTTTATTTTTTGTACAGACAGGGGTCTCACTATGTTGCCTGGCTGGTCTTGAACTTCTGGGCTCTGGTGATCCTCTCAGGTTGGCCTCCCGAAATGCTGGGATTACAGGTGTGAGCCACTGCGCCTAGCCACCATATTCTTTAAGGCTCTCTCTGTACCACCTAAAACCATCTCCATATTCTGCAGTGGGAGAAATACTTATGTACCCTCAACTCTGCACGTTAAGGTGGGGAAACTGAAGTGCCAAGGCATTAGGCGATGGGGCTCTGCCACAGGCCGCTGTGGGCTCCTCTCTTTGCACTGCCCACCTGAGTTGTGGAAATGAGCGCCTGCACAGTATCAGTTCCCATGCCAGGTACCATGGCCTGTCATCTCCAACACTCCAGCACCTAGCCTGGTAAGTTTCCATCCTCTGGGAGCTGAGTAATATGATTACCATCCCACAGCTCATGAGGCTACAAAGCTGGGAGTGGGAACTCAAATCTCCAACTTATTTTGCTTTGGCCAGTACCACCCAGACCCTCCGTAGCCTCTATCAATTCTACAAAAGCCTCAAAGGCAGGAATGGATTTGTATACCCATGTTTATAGCGGCATTATTCCCAATAGCCAAAAGTGGAAGCAATTCAAGCGTCCATCAACAGAGCAGTGGATAAAGAAATGTAGTCTAGCCATACAATGGAATTATTATTCAGCCTAAAAAAAAGAAAGAGAAGGAAATCCCAGCACATGCTACAACATGAATGAACCTTGAGGACTTTATGCTAAGTGATGCAAGCCAGGCACAAAAGACAATACTATATGATTCCATTTGAATAAACGACCTAGAGCAGTCAAACCCACAAAGACAGAACATCAAAGGGTGGGGTGAGGAGTTATTAAATGGGCACAGTTTTGGTTTTACAAGATGAAAAATGAAAAGCGTTCTGGAGACAGATGGTGGTGATGGTTATACAATGTAAATGCACTGTTTTTTTTTTTTTTCTGGTCACTCTGTCGCCCAGGCTGGACTGCAGTGCATGATCTCGGCTCACTGCAAGCTCCGCCTCTCGGGTTCACGCCATTCTCCTGCCTCAGCCTCCCGAGTAGCTGGGACTGCAGGCCCCCGCCACTACACCCGGCTAATTTTTTGTATTTTTTTTAGTACAGACAGGGTTTCACCATGTTGGCCAGGATGGTCTCGATCTCCTGACCTCGTGATCCACCCGCCTCAGCCTCCCAAAGTGCTGGGATTACAGGTGTGAGCCACTGCGCCCGGCCAAATGTACTTAACACTACTGAAATGTGCACTTAGAAATGATTCAGATGGTAAATTTTATGTTATATGTATTTTACCATAAGTTTAAAAAAAGAAAAAAAAAAAGGGAGCAGGGAAGGCTACATCTTTCCACTTGTTGTCCAAGTAGTGCCTGTGTGGGGAGGCACTGGTGTAGGCCAGGAGAGTCCTGAGGGCCCTTAGCACCCAAGGACGTCCACTTCTGCCTCTCCATATGACAGCTCTGGCCAGATCCTTGAGCTTCCCCCATACTCTGACACACTCAGTTTTCAAATTACAGCAATAATTTATCAACTCGCCCAGCGTGATGTCCATTTGAATCTGATTAATATTTGGTAAATGAAGCGCTTTTCAGGGAAATGGCAGGCATGGCCTCCCAATAGTCTTTGACCTCACAATTTCAAGGATTTTCTCAATTGCCCTCTGTGTTCCATATTCCAGCAATCACAGCAAGGACAGACTAAAAAAAGAGGGCAAGAGGGAAATAAGAAGACCTTCAGAGGAAGGCTAAGGGGAAAGATGCCTGGCTGGTTACCTAGGATATAAGGGACAGCCTGCATGTAATTGGCTGGCTTTTTAGCAATGACCGAGAGTACGTGTGCTAAGTGCTGTAAGTACTGGTGGCACCCCTTCCTTTGTTTTTTTTATTATCTTCTTCTGCCCAGCAGGAGATTGAGTTGAGAACGGTTTTCGGGAAGTTGCTCTTCAAAGGCTTTGTCCTAATTCACCTCCAATCCTCCTCCTTATCCCAGTTAAGCCCATCTGAAAAGCTGACAGCCCCACAACATCACTCTACTGCAGCGCCTGGGCTTGCTGATGCTTCTCCCTCTCTTCCCACCATTACACACACGTACACACAAACACACTCACTCTCACACACATACTCACACCTGCACACTCACTAAGCTCAATTACTAGCTGTAGAAATTAAGAGAGAAACGGGTCCCACAGAAATGTGCTTGGTGTCCAAGCGGAGTTCACACAGCCACACTCAAATTGCTGTTCGAGCTCCTCACTCTGCCCTCCATCTTGGCCGGGGTTCGTAGAAAGCTCGTGTGTCACATGCTGAATGCTACAGTGTTGATGTTCTCACTTATGCCAATCTGAGGCCCAGGCATTAGGAAGCCCCGTCTACAGGTGGAGAAGTGCAGAGAGGGCAATTACTTGCCCAGAGCCACACAGCTGTTCAGGCGCAGAGCTGGGATTCAGATCTCAACTCCCCAATAGTCAGTCCCTGGCTTGCCCCAACCAAGACACTGCCAGGCCTGGGGTGGGCTCTAGTTTTGAAAGAGGAGCTGGAAATGAGGCCAGGTTTCATCTCATTTCAGTAGAGACTTACAAAAGAAAAACAAAAAAGGCAAAGATGGGTCTCTGAACGCCCAGGTACCCCCTCAAACCCAGCTAACCTGGCAGGTTCAAAGGCCTATCGTCTTTACTCTATGCCCTTGCTGGAATTTCAACAAATGAGGAAGCTTTGAAGGTCAGGCCGGGCAATTACTTTTTCCATAGGCAAAAAAAAACACTAGTCCAGCCCTATTTTTAGATGAGGAGTTTGAAGGATTCAGTCCCTCGGATATGCTTATTAGGTTACTGCTCTAAGTAAATTCCAAAAGAGATAACTGTCCTTTCAGACTCAAGGGCAAGCTAAAAAACAAGCACGTGCCCTAGGATGTCTGTCTTCCTGGGCAGACGGAATACTTCTTTGCCTACAGGGACGATGAAATCCTTCTTCTTTTAGTACTTAATTTCTGCAAATTTAAGGGCCCTGTGATTTCTTGGTTGCAGAATGAGTCACCCATTACTTGGGACCTGAGGCAGAGCAAATTTCTCTGTAGACTGGGGAAGGGAGTGGATGGGTCAGGGGTGCACATTCATTTCACACAACTTCCTTGTCTGAGCTTACATCTGGAGGAGGTGTGAATTCTGGGTGCTGCATTTGTAAAAAATAAAAAAAAAACCATGCACACACACTAATGCCATATCCAAATCAGGTCATGGCAAAACTGTGCCTCGTGACCACATGCCTTTTTTACTCCTGTATTTTCCCCCTGTCTTTTAAAGTCAAAATTTCACGACTAAAATGGAATTGGCAGGGTATGCAGAGGCAGAGTGTCTCTTTCCTTAAGAGTCACCATGTCCGTCTGTCGATAAGTGCATAGATCTAGGGACAATGAAAGGAGCTTCTAGAGAAGAAATAATGTGGAAGAGAAAAGAGCCACATGTCTATCTCAAAATAGGATGGCAGAAGATGGCCTTGAGAGAGAAGGGGAGTACCCAGAAATACAGCATGACTTTCTAGGGGGAAATCTGCTGTTTCTGCTGGCCCAGCATCCATGCCCCTTACTTCTGATAAATGCATTTCATTTTTTACTGAGGGAGCCACTGTAGCGTAGATTTGTCATGTGGGCTTGGCTGATTGGTCCAGAATATCTCTGGGGGTGGGGGGTGGACCCAAGCCAGGCCCACAGTACCCACAAGCATTGGACCCAGGACTTCAGTGGCAGCCACTGGGAAGGAGAACTGCCCCCCCCCCCCCACTTGCTGGCCAAGCTGGCAGGATGTGAGCGCACCTGGGCCCAGTCCTGTCCAAGCTTCCCAGGAACATGAACAATAAATACCCTCTTTGCTTAAGCCAGTCTGAGTTGGATTTCTAAATCTTGCAATCGCAAGTATCAATGTATCTTCACTTAAAAAAAAAAAAAAAAAGTCATCACGTAAATTATATTTCCTATATTCAGAAATTTCCAGACAGGGACAATGAGGTCCAGAGCTTCAAGAGGCCATCCGAGTCACACAATAAACCTAGATGCTGAGACATGACCACGAGTCAGATCTCGCATCTTTTAGGCACCGCCCAGCATCTACAGTGTTCTCTGGTATGCAGTGTGAATGAGAAACTGTGCCCGACACCCTTCCAACTCACAGGAATTAACAGCTGTGCAGTTTAATCCAAACACAGATACAGTCTAAGGAGAGAACACCCACTAATTTCACCTTCACATTTACAAATAATCAAGAGAGCAAATATATAATTCAGAAAGCTCAGAACACAAGTGCTATTGCCTGGCAGGACTGGTCTATGAAAGTTGTATTTATTTATGGTGAGCTGAGTGACAAAATGACAGATCCATCATATTATGAAATGACTAATGTGCTCAAGAAATCAGGAGGGCACCAAAATTGCAGAGGGGGTCATTGAGAGTCACGTGTGACTGAGCCCTGAAGCACCAACTGTCCAAGCAAAGCCTCTGGGGAGATTCCTGGGTCCTGTGTAGCATGATCTGGCTGAGTAACCACCTGGAAAACAGACTTTTGGAGGCGGCAGAAATTCATTCCCTTGTACCCTGCCCAGGGCAGCCAGGCACAGCTTCCAGGAGCCCCTACTCTAATTCAAGCAGTTCAAGCTGAAACAGCAGCCTGAAGAACTGGCCTGAAGTCCCTGTGTGCCAGTACTGGGCTGGCTGGCTGACTAATTTGATTGTGATTTTGGGGCCAAGCCTGCCTGATCCACACCACTGTTAGTCACAACTGAGGCCTGGTTAGAGAGCATCCTTAAAAGGACTGGAACGAAAGAGGTAGCATCTTTGTAAAGCAAAACTGATGAGAACACAATGCACAAAATGAGGTGAAGACGTCCATTTATCCCCCAGTGTGGCAACAGAACAACTAAACCTAGGGATTAGGCAGACATTTTTCTTCTGCATTAACAACAAAATAATCAGAATGACCCCAATAAGCAAATTAGCATGGCTTACCTTGTGTTTGGCCCTCCCCTTCCCACCACAGTGATATTTACTGGTAAAGGCTTCCCAGGCCAAAAATGAATTCCTAAACCAAAATGCCTACTGCACACTTTAAACAGAAATAAGAAGAGGTTGGAGACCTCAACCTTAAAAAGAGGTCTGGGTGGCATCAGAGAGACATTTTGGTTACACTTGTCGAAATGTGATCATGGTATTCACTGACAACTGCCAAGAAAGTCATGATGGGGCAAGCAAGGTGGTGGCGGGGGCATGCTTTGGCTGCAGAATCTCAGGCAACTCCCAAAAGCAAATGAGCTCCCAGTCATTGAACGAGTGGTTCTGTGTTACGGCTTCAGATGCCCTGGACTGGGAAGCTCATGCAGTCCTTGCTGACAGGGCTGTGGAGAGATGGCCTCAGAGCAGCCACTCTGAGCCCAAGGCCCAGTAGGAGGGCTCACAGGAAGTGTTCCCCACACCCACAGAGACTGCAGCCAGGCTGCTGAGGAGATGCCAAGTTCATTCCAGAAGGCGTGGCCAGGCCTTCCTGAGAAGAGCCCCAGCTCCACTTCTACCAAGTATCAAGCTCCCCATCACTTCCCGTTGCCCCCAGCCCCAGTGCTCAGGACCACGGGCAGAGACCCCAGCTGTGTGGCTGTGAGTCCGACCCATGACACAAGCAATAGGGCAGTTCCAGTTTGCTTAGTCCCAGAGTAAATGACCTCCAATTCAAGAAGGTTTGAGCATCTCAACAAGAGGGAGGTGAAAACCAGAACTCCCAACGAGGGCAAAAGGAGGAACGAATGATTTTGCTTACACACATACTACACATGAGTGTACCTCACTCTAAACAGATAGGACTTAAACAATCTTAACGTAAGAATTGAGGGAGTTATATTTTATTTTTTAGTATTTAAAAAATACTACTTTTATTTATTTATTTATTTTTTTGTAAAGACAGGGTCTCGTCACGTTGGCGAGGCTGGTCTCAACTTCCTGGGCTCAAGTGATCCTCCCACCTTGGCTTCCCAAAGTGCTGGGATTAAAGTGTGAGCCACTGTACTTGGCCTACAAGCATATCATTTCATTAAACACAAATCCTCTTTCTTCCCACAGTGCACAGGATGCAAATCATAACCCCCGGTTATTGGGAATAATTACATCAGCAATAATGATAAAGATAATAATAATTCCATGCTGCTCCTACTGTCATAATCATGACGAATACTTCTGCAGCTTCGAATCCTTCGCAGCATTTAACATGGGCCAGGCACTGTTTGGAGCACATTGCACATATTCACTCATTTAATTCTTGTATGAACACTATAAAGTAGGTACTATTTGTTACCCTCCTTTAAGGTGGGAAAACCTGGCTCCAGGTCACCCATCCTATGAGGGTGGGACTTGCCCTAAATCTGCATGTGACACACACCTACAGCAGCCTCCGAGTGGCAGGGCTGTACACAATGAGGTACGCCAGTGTGAGGAAGGAACCAAATCACTGGCAGGATACTGGGGGGAGCAGAAGTCAGGGCGGAGAGGGCACAGGTGGCAGCCTCGCTGGCAGGCTGGCTGGCGGCGCAGGCGCAGGCGCAGGGCGGCGTTCACAGGGACACTCACCTTCACTCTCCCCACTCGTCTTGATGCCTTTTGAACCACCCTCTGTACCTTTAGCCTTCTCGGCGTCTTCTTGGGCATCCTCGGTGGGCCCTTTCTCCTCATCTTCTTCTTCCCCAACGTTTTTGTAGTTGGGTCTCTTTTGCACCCGCCTCTTGCCCTTGTGCTTGTTCATCTCAAGGGACCGCTCGAGTGTCTCGGTGGGTTTAATGAAGCAACGAATGCTGGGCTTGGCCTAGGAAAGTCCAACGAAGGCAACAGGTGAATTCGAACACTGGAATCCTGCTAGATGCTATCAAGTTGCCCAAAAGTTTCTGTCCTAAGAAACTCATCTCCAAAAGAAACCATTATATCATAAGATAGCTGCACTCGCATGTTTACTGCGGGACTATTCACAATAGCAAAGACATAGAATCAGCCTAAGTGTCCACCAACAGAGGACTGGATAAAGAAAATGATGTGTATATACACAATGGCATAGTATTCAGCCCTAAAAAACAAGGAAATCATGTCTTTTGTAGCAACATCGGGACGATTATCTTAAGTGAAATAACTCAGACACTTATTGCATATTCTCATAAGCAGGAGCTAAATAACATGTGCACATGGCAGCAGGGGGTAGGATGATGGACAACGAGACTGGGAGGGGTGGAGGAGTTGGAGGGGGTGGATGGTGGGAGGGTGTTTGGTGGGTCCAGTGCGCATTACTCCAGTGATGGATGCACCGAAGGTCCTGACTTCACCACAATGCAATACATCAGTGTGGCAACACTGCCCTTTTACTCCATGAATACAGATAATAAAAACATCTTTTAATACAGAGAAATTAATCTCCAAAACAAATGCCACCTCCAGATCTATTATTTTGCCCATTATTAACATCATCATCAAACAATCAAAACAACAGTGCCAGCTACCATTTCCTGTCTACTACCCTAAGTCAGAAATGGTGCACTTTACCAGCAGCAACTCTACACTCCCCAAACGTTAGCTGTTCGTGTAAGGGAAACTTGTGATGAACACTTCTGTGGTACTTTCTTATGTGCCAGACGCTGTTCTCAAGCTCTGACTCTATGATCTCACTTGAACTTTACAGCAACTCCATGAGATATTACTGTGTCATCCTCATTTTACAGGTGAAGAAACTGAAGCACAGAGACAGAAAAGGATCTGCCCGAGGTCACAAAGCCGGGAGGCGGCAGAGCCGGGATTCAAAACCATGTACCAGCCACACAAGCTGTGTCTTAGCTACAGCCCACTGATATTATTATTAATTTTAACTCAAATAAATTCATTTTGAACAAAACTATCACTATAGGAAATGAAACACGAGTGTGCCTTGCTATTACATTAAACATAAATAACCAGAAAGAAAAAGCCAGGTGTAGTGGGTGTTGTCAAATTCTGGCTCTCATTAGAAACGGAGCCTAGTAAGTATCAGCAATAAGTCAAAGATCAGCTCGCCCCAAAGGACAAAATTCTTCCTTAAAAAAGTCAGAGATGGCCAGGCGCGGTGGCTCAAGCCTGTAATCCCAGCACTTTGGGAGGCCGAGACGGGCGGATCATGAGGCCAGGAGATCGAGACCATCCTGGCTAACACAGTGAAACCCCGTCTCTACTAAAAAAATACAAAAAACTAGCCGGGCGAGGTGGCGGGCGCCTGTAGTCCCAGCTACTCGGGAGGCTGAAGCAGGAGAATGGCGTGAACCCGGGAGGCGGAGCTTGCAGTGAGCTGAGATCTGGCCACTGTACTCCAGCCCGGGCGACAGAGTGACACTCCATCTCAAAAAAAAAAAAAAAAAGTCAGAGATGGCTGGGTGTGGTGGCTCACGTCTCTAATCCCAGTACTTTGCGGGGCTGAGGCGGGAGGATTGCTTGAGGCTGGGAGGTCAAGGCTTTAGTGAGCAAGATCGTGGCACTACAACCCAGCTTGGGTGACAGAATGAGGCCAGTGTCAACTGTGGTTGATGCTTCACATTGCTCTATCTCAGTCTTTTTAACAACCATCATATACAGGAATTATCAGTCCCATTTTTATCGTTGAGAAAATGGAGGCACAGAAAGGTTAAATAACTTGCCCAATGTCACACAGCTACTGAGTTGGAGTCAGAATTTGAATTGGGGCTTCTTGGGGCTTGCCAATTCCAAAGTTCACACTCTTCCTAAAAGAACAGTGTTTCACCAGGAGCTCAAACTTAATTACACATTTACTGCTCTTTAAAGAGGAAGGCCAGGCATGGTGGCTCACACCTGTAATCCCAGCAATTTGGGAGACCAAGCTGGGAGGATTTCAAGTCCAGCCTGGGCAACATGGCAAAACCCCATCTCTACAAAAAATAGAAAAATTAGCTGGGCATGGTGGCATGCCCATGTAGTCCTAGCTACTTGAGAGGCTGAGGTAGGAGGATTGCTCGAGCCCAGGAGGCAGAGGTTGCAGTGAGTAAGATGGTGCCACTGCACTCTAGTCCAGGCGACAGAGTGAGACATTGTCTCAAAACAGAAAAGAAAAGAAAAAAAAAGAATATAGACACGCAAACAGACTAGAAAGGGGCAAAAGACAGATGAAAATTGATTTATTTAGGGCAGGATTTTGATTGAAGTGTTTTTCTCTTACCACAGTCTGAATAATGTTCAGATATCATTTTGTCATTTAAAGAAAGTTTTAAAATAAACTTTTCCATTATCTTGATATAGATTATCCATCTGAATTTACCCCAAACGACCACCAATTACATAGGGGCCAGCGTACCTTGCCAATAAATGGAAATGTGCTCAAGGAACACAGATTAATTTCAATAATGTTCAAAACAAAACCTAATTGAAAGCTGAATTAGCATCCAAATACAAACATTAATTTTTATTTGCCCACTGTGGATTATTCAACCACAAAAAAAATGACAGATAAATTGCTACATGATTCTACTGTCCAGGAAACCCAGATAGCGTATTACAGACGCCAATAACCGAGGGCCCCCAGATGGAAGCGTTCTGAGAATGCACTGCTTGACAGACAGCATCCATCAGAGCCCACTTAGGAGGCTGGGTGATCGAATGCAGCCTAGTCGCCCTCTCATCTTCTCCTGAAGCATCTAACCCAGGAAGTTAGCTTCCTCCCATCACTGCCGACTCCTAGTGAATTTCAGAATTTCAGAGCCGGCCACATAGCAATCAAAGCTTTCAGAGACAGAAAATAAGAGACCAAGCGCAGGGCAAAACGTCCCCTAGTTTGAAATTATGAGCAGAAATTCACACGGACAGATGTAGAAACCCCTCCCTAAGCTCTGTGTGGACTCAGATGCACAGAACAAGTTGGCAGAACTGACGAAGTGAAACACAGTGCTCAGTGCCTGGGGCTGGCCAGAGTGGTCTGAACCCCAACCCAGCTGGCCCGTCCCAGGCCTCAGGTTCCTGTTCTAAAACATGGGGAGAGTAATTCCGGCCCCCTAGAACCAAAGGAACCCATGGATGTAAAGTTCCTTCCGAGGCCGGGCGTGGTAGCTCACACCTGTAATCCCAGCACTCTGGGAGGCCCAGGCAGGCAGATCACCTGAGGTCAGGAGTTCGAGACCAGCCTGGCCGATACAGTGAAACCCCGTCTCTACTAAAAATACAAAAAATTAGCCAGGTGTGGTCATGGGCACTTGTAGTCCCAGCTACTCGGGAGGCTGGCGCAGGAGAATCGATTGAACCTGGGAGGCGGAGGTTGAAGTAAACCAAGATCAAACCACTACACTCCAGCCTGGGCACAACAGAGTGAGACTCCGTCTCAAAATAATAAATAAACAATAAAGTTCCTTCAGAGAGTGCCGAAACGGTGAACATCCAACACAAAACGTTACCTTCTTTTCCCTGCCTACATCTAAAAAAAAGAAAAAAAAAATCAGCTGCAAGAATGAATTTTAAAACTTTCCAAAGGGATCTGCTTTTCTCAGTGATCAGGTGTCTGGTGTGGGAGGGCATGCTTACTGGGGAAATTTCAAACCTTTATAACACGACCTTCCAGTCAACAACTGGAAATAACCTAAATGTCCATCGATAGGGGAGTTGTTAGGTAATTACGATCTGTTTGTCCAAAGGGTGGGAATCTAAGAAGACTGGGGCCTTTTTATTCCTAGATAAACTGATGCAGACTCAGCACCAGGATGAAAAGGCAGGAACAGAGTACGTGGTAGGGTCCCTTTCAGGTAAAGCTTTTCAAAGGCTACACATGATGGTATAAACACGACTTTTCCTGGAAAGATGCCTAAGAATGCATTGGCATCTTGGGGGAATAAAAAAAATTAGTGGCACTGTGTACACACCCACACAAGCACACTTTTTTTTTTTTTAAATACCTTTTGGTTTGAGATTTCTAATCATGTACATATATTAACTTTATTTTAAACACTCAGCTGGGTGTAGAGCTCATGTCTATAATCCCAGCACTTTGGGAGGCTGAGATGGGAGGATCGCTTGAGCCCAGTAAGTAGTTCAAGACCAGCCAGGTCTACACAGTGAGACCCTGCCTCTAAACATATAAATATAAATATATATATAATAAAAATTCAGCAGGGGTCATTTGGACATGGACTATTTTTGCTCCCTTTTATTCTATATTTTTAAAATCTGTTTTTGTTTTTTTTTTTCTTTTTCTTAAAGCTAACACCAAAACATCACAGGTAGCATGCAGAGGCTGGTAGAACTTGGCTGGGAAGTGTGGGCAGAGATTTGTGACCATTTCTGCTGCTCCTGTCACCCTCCTTCTGGCTGCCAGCCTCCAAGGATGCTCCAATCTGAAGCCCCCAGGAGAAGGGTCCCTGTCCCGTCTCTCACCACTGTGCTCTCAGCTCTACCCCACGGTGCCTGGACCAGAGGTGGACAGGCTGCTGCTGAGTAAGCTCATGGCTGTAGGAATGAATGTTTGTACCAGGCTGTACCCAAAGGGCAAGACAGAATGATGAAAAAAGGAGAAGGAGGAGAAGGGAGGGAAAGAAGGGGGAAGAAAGCCAAACATTCTCAGGAGCTAAACATAGCACAATGAAAGAGCAAGCTCACCCAAACTAACCAGAAGTGGAAAAGCCCACTTCAGAGTAAGAAATCAGAAGGCGTTTGGGTTGATTTTCTCAAAAAGAAAGTACACAACACATGCCCCAGGGAAAAGTATTCTGCAAAGAAGGTCTACATTTCCCAAATGCCACAGGTTTAGGTTTCACCACGCGCTGAGGCTGGGCTGCAGGAGGAGCATGAGGGGAAGGAGCCTCCTTGCTGACTGCAGTGAAATACAAGGGAGCCTTGAGCTCTGCAGCTGGATATTTGGGCTGACTTTGGGGGTCAGGGCCAGCTGATAGTCAGCAATGACATTTTAGAGGTGCCCTGGGGCCTAACTACTCCCTAAGTGCCTGCACCTGCCTACTGGTTAATGATGTCTTCCATCAGCCTTGAACCCCTTCACGTAAGGCTTTGGTCCTTGCTTTTTCAAAAGTCAAATACTTGGGGAAAGGTGAATCCCCAGGGGTCAGTCTTTCAGGGAATGGAGGAATCTGAGTGCAGAAACTCTGCAAAGGGCAGCAACAGGGTATGGGAGGGAGGATGGAAACAACCAAAGACTGGGTGCCTGAGGGAAAGAGAGGAGACCCACGGCTGAGAAGACAGATGTCAAACAGAACATGTTCTACCAGCTGTGGGTACAGCAGCTTACAAAGACTTGGACACAGGCTGCACATGAAAAAGCAAGTTGCAATCAACAATTAATGATTCAGTTTATGGTTAAAATAAAACCAAAACTATAGAGCTGAAACATACATGTATATCATGTATTCCTGGGTTGATAATTACATGAAAATACACAGAGAAAGGTCTGGAAGGATATGCAAACTGAGAACAGTGGTTCCCTCTGAGGAAGATACTGAGGTTGGAGGAACTTTCACTTTCTGCTCTACCTACTTCTACATCATTCAGTTGTTTTATTACCAGCACTATTTAAACATTACCAGCACTAGAAAATTTTATTACCAGCACAAGAAAATATTACCAGCACTATTTAAATGTAAAGAACATCTTTACAGAATGCATTAATGCCACTGAACTGAACACTTAAGAATAGTTAAGAGAGTGAATTTTATCCTTATTTTATACAATTTAAAAAAAACTTTGAAAAGGCAAGTTTAGAAGTTAGGATGATGATTCTCTTGGGTGGGGTGGAGGTATGGGTTACAAACTGAGGAGGGGCTTTATGGGAAAACCAGAAATGCTTTCCATCTTGACTCGAATTATACATGAGTATAATCGTGTGTACAAAATCATCAAGCAGTACATCTAAGATTACTAAACTTTTATGTATTTTATTGTATTTATGTGATTCCTCAATTTAAAAAGTTTCCCAGGCTGAGTGCAGTGGCTCACGCCTGTAACCCCAAGATTTAGAGAGGCTAAGGCAGGAGGATCACTTGAGCCCAGAAGTTCAAGATGAGCCCAGGAAGCATGGTGAGACCTTGTCTCTACAAAAAATACAAAAATTAGCTGGGTATGGTGGTGTATCCTGTAGTCCCAGCTACTCAGGAGGCTGAGGCAGGAAGATCATTTTAGCCCAAGAGGCTGAGGCTGCAGTGAGCTGCGGTCATGCCATTGCATTCCAGCCTGGGTGACACAGCAAGACTCTGTCTCAAAAACAAACAAACAAACAAAAAACACCAAGAAGTTTACCAAGAGGATTTTCAATGAAGTCAAATTGCTGTAATGCCCTAAATACAAGGTAGGAGAAAGTGAACAGGCGGTAGAGCTGGATTCACTGACCACTAATGATACGAGGGGAGCTGAGGTAAGATCATGAAGCCATAGGCCACACCTCTCAGAGCCCACAGTTCACCCCAGACAGGTGAATCCTGGTGAATCCCAGTGAATACTGCATTTATTGCCACATGGCCTGTGCAGATGCTGGAAGAGAAGAGGTTCACACAAGAGTGATGGGGGCCACAGAGGAAGGGAGGGAAAATGTGCTAGGGCTGGGAGGCATAGGGGGAGCTTAGGAGGGCTTGATAGAGAACGAAATGAGTGATACGAGTCTTGGATGTCAACAGAAGTTCAGGAGCATGTTCAGGAAGAAGACAATAGTAGGAAAGCCAGCTCAGAGCCCAGGAGGAGCCAGCTCCCTAGGTGTGTCCAGAAGTCACTCGTCTTTTATTTCTGCTAAGGCCTAGGTCACCTGGGCCTGGTGCTTGGTGACAGTAGTGGCACCCTTGGACCCAAGGTGCTCGGCCAGCTCCCCAGGCAGGGGCAGACATACAGCCGCTGGACCTTGCAGGAGGTCAGGGCAGTGGTCCCGGGTCAGCCAGTAGCCTCTCAGCCAGGCGCTAGCCTGTGTTGCTCATAAAGGGGTTCTTCACACTCATTGCCTCAGAAGAGATATCGGATGCCTTGACTCAGTGCCCTACAGATGGAACGTGTTGAGTGGGTTTCTCAGCATCTATTCAGTGGTGCAGCAGGGAGAGGAGAAAGCAGTGGTTGGCGAGTGACCAGGAAAGGGGATGTAAGGGCACCAAGCAGCCTGCCCAGGGAAGAATCTTGGTTGAGCACGAAGGAAAGAAAGAGACCAGTGGCCAGAGGCATCAGGTAAGGGAAGGAGAGATCCCGGGGCCTGGGATTCTGTCTGGATCTGTTGGAGCTGTCATGGTAATCAGGCTAAGAAGACCCTTCCAGGCTCTCCCACGCTGAGCCCACTCACCCTCTGAGGATGCTTCCTCAAACGGCTCTGCTAAGCGATTTGAGAAGTAGGAGAAAGGTTTTCCCCTTAAGAAAGGAGGCAGGTCATGTTGACTAGCAAAAAACATGCCCAGGCAGACCTGGCTCCAAGTCTCAGACCCACTTTCTACTAGCCAAGCGACCCTGACCACAGGAGCCTCAGTTCCTCATCTGTAAAACAGAGACAAGAGTAGTTCCATATCACACGCCACCATGGGAGTAGTGTGGGATCCAACAGGCAAAATGCCTGGTGCAAGGGGGCACCAGAGAAATTTTCATTGCCCTTCAACCCCCTGGCAAATAGATCACGAGGATGGAAGACAGGGCAGGGGACGGGCTTTTAAGGAACAATCATATTCTGTGCTTTAAACTGGACTCCCAAGCTCCTAGCAACTTACTGCTCGCTGGCCTTCTGGTTTGTTAGTGGGCTAGAGTCAGCCTCCTCGACATGCTCCTGGGCCCCTGGCTAACCTTCCTCATCTCCAGCCTCAGCAGCCAGGACTGGCAAGGTACGGAGCAAGGTACAAAATCAGGATGGGATTCAGAGGCCCGGGGTCCCACCCATCGCAGTTTGAGTCCTGGCTCCACTGCTTCCTACCTTCTCCTCTATGGGTCTCAGTTTCCACAGCCATTAATGGGCATCATATTAGCATCTCCCCAACAGTGCTTCTGAGAGGTGCCAACAGATGGCACACTCTTGTTATTCTTTCCAGGTAATAACAGCCATCCTGAATACTCAGTGAGCACTTAAAATGTGCCCAGCATGGCTCTGAGCACTTTATACATATTGTCTTGCTTTATCCTACAAATAACCAAATGGGGCAAGGAACTACACAGGTGAGGACCTTGCCCAAGATCACCCACTAGTGAGAGGCAGAGGCAGGATTTGAACCCAGGAAGAATCTAGCTCTGGTGCCTAGGTGCATAACCTTCCTGCCAGGAATGGCTCAAACACCATTCCCTTCCATATACATTTGCTGCACCTCCCAATGCTGGGCCAGCTTCCCGGGAGCACTGATGTTAAGACTACGCCATGCTGATGTCACACTAATCAGAGAAACAGGTAGTTCTTCGCAACAAAAGGGCAGTGGCAGTTTATATATCACTTGACAGGTGGCCCTCTGACCTGACAATTACACGGTTGTCTATAACGTGACTCTTTTCACATTTTTTTTTTTTTTTTTTTTTTGAGATAGGGTCTTACTTTGTCACCCAGGCTGGAGTGCAGTGGTGCGATCTCAGCTCACTGCAACCTCCGCCTCCTGGGTTTAAGCGATTCTCTAGCCTCAGCCTCCCACGTAGCTGGGATCACAGACACGTGCATTTTTCCACATTTTTATCTCACATACACAGAGACAAAGTCACAGGGGATCACACCCACTGTAACCAACAGCACTATAGCACATGGCTTGGCCATTGGCTGAAAAAGGAAGCCGTGTGACAGTGCAGCAGAGTGAACCTGTTCTCATCCAGAAGGAGGTGACTGGCAAGCAAGCACCAGTTGGGTGATGTACCCCAGGGTGATGTACAGACACATGCCTTACTCGCCAATCCAGGAGCCGCGTGGAGCTGCAGAACCAAAGCCCAAACACTCATGAAGAATGCACAGCTGCAACATCAGTGAGGTGATTTGACGGCACTACTGAATGTAAAGGGGAAGATGAAAGCTATGGAGTGGGGAACATGCAGAGGTAGCAGGCCACTTTCATTAACAAGGAGAACACGGCATTCTTCTCCATGAATTACCAGTTATCAGGGGTGTTGCAGCTGCAGAGGCATAAAGCAAGGCATCTCTCAGGAATTGGAACAGACTCACAGCACTCACAGGCCTCTCGCAGCCGCGTGCTCAGCACTTGACGCTGAGATAAGGAACAGGTAACATCAAGACAGTGCTGCAATTTCTTCTTGGAAAGCGACCTCTGGCACGTCACTAAGTCTGTAGGGGGCCAGCCTCCTCTCACTTGCATTCTCCATCCCAGGTCATCTTCTCTGTCCCTCTCAATGCCAAGCAGTATGTCTGGCACTGTCTCTGGCATTCAATCAAGAGGGAATGCTTGTGGGATGAATTAATTGCAAGATCCTCACGAGCATTGAACAGGCCTCTTCAATCACACAAAATGAGGCATCTCACACTCCCTTACTAAACAATGACATACCAAGCACTTATTTGGTATTTCTTTGGAAAGAGTATTTTACTGTATTTTGAAAAAGATGAACTGTGAAATATTGGTTATTCTGTTACTCGAAACAGCCCAAAATGCCACACTGCCCCGATATCTCATGCTAAACTGGAAAACATAATTGCAAGTGGTGATAAAAAGACATGGAATAGAAACAGTGAGATTTGGGGCTGGTCACCTGCAATCCCAATCACTTAATCTCTGGGAACCTTGGCTTCCTCATGGGGAGCGTGTGACAATAACACCACCTCACTCTTTTTCATTATGAGCATGACATGAGATGTTCAATGAGACAAACAAGTAGGCTTGCCTTCTTTTCTTTCTTTTTTAGACAGAGTCTCACTCTGTTGCCCAGGCTGGAGTGCAGTGGTGCGATCATGGCTCACTGCAACCTCCGCCTCCCAGGCTCAAGAGATCCTCCCACCTCAGCCTCCTGAGTAGTTGGGACCACAGGTATGCACCACCACACCTAGTTAATTTGTGTACTTTTTGTAGAGACGGGGTCTTACCATGTTGTCTAGGTTGGCCTCAAGTGATCCGCCCACTCCAGCCTCCCAAAGTGCTGGGATTACAGGTATGAACCACCAAGCCTGGCCAGGTTCACCTCCTATAAAACGAAAACTGTCCCTCTCTTCTGCCAACCCAGGATGTTTCTTGAATACTGGCCTCTCTCCTGATCCCATATACACCTAACTCCTTCCCACAGAGGTCTCTGACTCACCGTTTTTCATGTTTTGGCCATGTCCCCCCATCCCACCCCTCAACTCTCAGCAGGCCTAGCTCCCTGACCTCAGTTCTCAGTATTAGGCTCCCTCCTTAGGGGGGCTTCCCTCACCACACCTCCCAAAGTTGCTTCTATTTCCTTCTCATATCCAAATCTTAAATCTGTGAGGATGAGCTGGCTTACTGTCTATCCCCCACAAATAGACCATCAGGAAAGGGACAGATGTCTTGTTCATTTATGGCACCTGCCTGCAACTTGTAGGGGCTCAACAATTACTCGTGGCAGGGAGTGCACCAGGGTAAGTATGGCAGCCAGCCTCTGCTTCGCAGACAGAGCACATTCTGCTCATGTCGGAAAATGACCCACCCAGAACTCAAGTGTCACCCAGCACAATATTATTTGAGTGAATAAAGCTGTTTAATGTTATCTTTTTCTCTTTTTTATTTTCATTTTTTAATGGATGCATTACAATTGTACATGGTTATGGGGTACAATTTGATGTTTTAATACATGTGTATGTCATGTAATGAGCATATCAGGGTACTTAGCATATCCATCGCCTCATCTATTTATCATTTCTTTGTGGTAAGAACATTCAAAAACCTCTCTTCTAGCATGATCTCACTCATTTGTGGAATCTAAACAAAGTTGATCTTATAGAACTAGAGAGGAGAACAGTGGTTACAGGAGACCGGGCAGGGAGGCGATGCAGGGATGCGGATGGGGAAGATGGGGAGAGGTTGGTCAACAGGTACAAAGTTCCAATTAGACAGGAGGAGTGAGATCTCGTGTTCTATTGCACAGAAGGGTGACTGTGGTTAATAGTAAGGTATTGTATTTTTTATTTGCCCATGAAGCTGACAAATCTGTTCCTGTGCTTATCTGGAGGCTACCAGGAAGCTGTCCTGGGGCCAGGTTATAAGCAACCCAGCAAGTGGTCAGCAGGCAATCAATTTCAGGCCAGCCAGGATCTGCTACTCAACTGGCCTCAGAACTCTCTAGGGAAACTCCCACTCACTAATCACCTCCAGGGATGAGAGCTGCACTGCCCTCAGGCATGAAACGAATGACTCACACCACCATCCCACTGTTGTGAACTGTGCTGGAATGCCCAGAAAGGGCAGGGGACTCTGAGAAGTAAGCAAAATGCCCCCTTCTTGCTCATGTGCAGCCCCCAGGCTCCCATCGGGCAAAGCATTCCATAGCAAAACCAGTTTCAAGGACTCTGACACTGCCCAAGAGTGGATGTCCACTGCTCATTAGAGATATGTGTTTGATTCCCGTACTGAGACTTCTTACATCAAGACAATCAACGTTGACTGCAGGAACCATGCTAAACATGGGGACACAAAGACGAAGAGGTTCCAGTCTTCTTCCACAGCAACTCCTGAGTCCTCCAATGGCACACAGGCGCCATGTGCCTCGGACGCTTGTTCTCTCCCAACCTCATCTCCTACTTCCCATCCCCTTGCCACACTGCCCTTTGCTCTTCCTCCAACACACTAGGCACCATCTCACCGCAGGGCCTTTGAACTGGCTGGTTTTTTTTTTTTTTTGAGGCGGAGTCTTGCACTGTTGCCCAGGCTGGAGTGCAGTGGTGCGATCTCGGCTCACTGCAAGCTCCGCCTCCCAGTTTCGTGCTGTTCTTTATGACCAAAACGCTCTTCCTCCAGATATCAACATGACTCACTCTCTTGCTTCCTTTGAGTCTGTGCTCCCACCTCACCTTCCCAACGAGGCCAACCCCAGTCACCCTACTGAGAACGGAAACATCCCAGTCTCTGAGCACTGCCCAGGTCCATCCTCTGCTTCACTACTGTTTTCCCAGGGCTTCTCACATCTAATGTGCCCCGATGCCTGCTATTCGCTTTATTGCTCCTCTGTCTCTCTGCATGAGACCCAAGCTCCTGGAGGTCAAGGTTTTTGCTTTGTTCACTGGGTATATATCTCCAGGGCCTCCAACAGTGCCTGGCACACAGCAGATACCCAATAATTATCTGTTGAATATCTGAATAAATAATACTGACCTGGCTTCAGGTAACTCAAAGTCAGGTTAAAAATCTCAAATGTCCAAAGACGCTAGCTCAGTCATGAAAACTAACAATACCACAGGGGACAGAGGCTAGAAGTGGTGCATACCTCATTTGTCTGTCCCCACCCTCAATTTTCTGATTTTAATTGAAACCCAGAAAAAGCCACCAATGGCCTGACGCAACCAGAAAAGGTCCCTATTCCACATGGAGCTGCCTCCGGCCTTGTGGCTGCCCCAAGCCCATTCTGTGTCACACTGCAGGACAGATATAGAAAAGCCAGCTAGGGTCTGAGTCACAAGGCTTCTTCCCCATCTGCCTCCTGCCCCTATCCCTGCCCACTATGCCCACTCCATTGTTACCAGTTGGCTTCTACAGGATGTAGCAATGAAGGCCCCTGCCCCTTCCCCGGCTAGCTGGCCTGAAGTCAAAACTCCTGGTCTTTGGTCACAGCCACCTGCAGCCCTGACTGAAGTCTGCTCCCTTTTCAAGTACTAAGGGACACTCTGAGACCCTCCTCAGTTGTCCAGCCCACCTTCTGCCCCAGGAAACACGAAGAGGCAACTGTTTCTCAGACAACGATACGCTCCTTAGTACTGGACCTCATGTTGCACTCTGGATTTTGATCCTATCAAATCCTTTTAAATGTGAACCAGAGCTGCCACATTCAATACTTTGGTGGGAAAGAATGGCACCTTGCAGCTGTAACTGCATTGAGGGATTAGGGGATAGACCTTAATGGCAAAGCCAAAAGGGAGAATATACACCAAGCTTTAATTCCCTTGTGGGAATGTTTGCGATGGGTCAATTAAGGCCCTTAATTTATAGAAGTCTATTTTTACCCTTTGATATTCACAGTCAACCTTCTCCCAGAAGCCTACCAGCATTTTCAGGAAGAAGAATGTGTGTGCCTTGGAACCAGCACTGATCATCTGGGGGATCATAAGTACAGTCAGGGTCATTAAAAGACTCAGGAACTCTAAACCTGGCCGGAAGAGGTGCTATCCGGCGTGATGTATTCAGCACTTAGGAGACTCGGCTAACATCAGATACAAGTTTGAGTTGTAAAGAAAGCCCTGCAGGGTGGGTGCAGTGGCTCATGCCTGTAATCCCAGCACTTTGGGAGGCCGAGGCGGGCGGATCATGAGGTCAGGTGATCAAGACCATCCTGGCTAACACAGTGAAACCCCGTCTCTACTAAAAAATACAAAAAATTGGCCGAGCGTGGTGGCAGGCACCTGTAGTCCCAGCTACTCGGGAGCCTGAAGCAGGAGAACGGCGTGAGCCGCAGAGGCGGAGCTTGCAGTGAGCTAAGATCACGCCACTGCACTCCAGCCTGGGCGACAGCGAGACTCCGTCTCAAAAAAAAAAAAAAAAAAGCCCTGCAGCAGCTTTCTTAGGAAGCTAAGTCAATGATTAATGCTCTGAATCTGCAAACACACAACCCAGAGAAGCAAGGCTGCTACTTTCCTAGGCAATGGCTCCACACACCATATCCTGGTACAGTATCCGGCTGGGCAGAGAGTACTGCTACTAGAAGTGACAGGTATCCAGAGAATCATCTGGAAACCATCCTAACTGCTAAACTGCTATCTACAGATAGACCGTCAATGTCCTTATTTGGGGGTAAGCAAGCCTATTCTGCCCCAGAATCCTTAGACCCTGACTTCACAACCAGCCAACCATATGAACCCACATTAGCAGTTAAGTATTTATACTTTCCAGCTGGGTGTGATGGCTCACGCCTGTAATCCCAGCACTTTATGAGGCTGAGGTGGGTTAACTGCTTGAGCCCAGGAGTTCAAGACCAGCCTGGGTAACATGGCGAAACTCCGTCTCCACAAAAAAAAAAAAAAAAAAAAAAAAAAAAAGCAAAAGTTATCTGGGCATGGTGGCAAGTGCCTGTAGTCCCAGCTACTCAGGAAGCTGAGGTGGGTGGATCATTTGACCTGGGGAGGCTGAGGCTGCAGTGAGCTGGGACCATACCACTGCTCTCCAGCCTGGGCGATGCAACGAGACTCTGGCCCCCCAAAAAAACAACAGTATTTGCACTTTCCAGAAATTAAATCTGGGTCTGGCCGAATGGAGAGCACAGTATACACACAGAGGGCTTCACCTACCACCACTCAATGGCAATGGCTAACATTGGTGCTGTTTCATCATCACTGTTATTACTAACACTTCTCCCTCTGTGCCTTGGTATCTGCTCAAAAGCCACCTCCCTGAGGGGCGCATGGTGTGTGTTTCCACATTCATCAGTCCAGAGACAGCTCATAAGCCCAGGGAAGGAGGTTCCAGGTAGGAAGTGGAAGGTCACTGTGCAGCCTCAGGAACTAAGGTCACTATAATGATAACATCTAATATTTATGCACTTGCTGTGTACATAAAAAGGCTTTGGAGTAAGCACTGTACACAGCATTTAATTCTCATCATAAACCCACGTTTGCTATTCTCACTGGCGAGGTAAGAAATTGAGGCCCGGGAACACCTAGTAAAATCAGGGGCCAGGACTTGAGGAGCCCAGGGAAACTGGTTATAGCACCCACTCCACAAGGCTGCCTCTGGAGGTGGAACATGGACAGCACCAAAAGCAGCCCACTCCAAACCCAGCCACTGAGGCAAAGAGAAGGCGGCATTCAAGGGGCAGGCTAGGAAGTGATTTCTGCTCTGAGAGTCATTATGAGAATGTCACGAGAGCCCTTGTGACTCTGCTACCACTGCACCCACTGAGTCATTCATTCCTGCACCGAACACCTCCTGGGCATCTCTGGCAAGCCCCAGGATGGCACAGGTGGCACAGGCATCTCCGAGACATGGTCCCTGTTCTCATGGGAGGAGGGAAGTCCAGGGAGGGCAGGGGTCAGGTCGTTCCGGTGCACCACCACATCCCTCATCTCTCAGCACAAGTACACAACAGATGGCTGCTGAAGGAACGGATGAACAGATGAATAAATGAATGAATGCAAAAATGCAGGAAACTATTCCACAGAAACCCAAGAGGAAAAAAAAGTCCTTTAAAAAAAGTACCTACAAGTAATGATGCATATCCCAAATTCTAATCTATATGTTCATTCTGCAAAAACAACGAGATGCTAGCAGTTTCAGAATTAGTGTTCTCCTACTCGGTTTCCCCACACAAGAAACACTATCTGCTCTGCATTCGAATTATAGCAAGAATTAGCCCTTAGCAGGAACCATATGATTTTAATGCACAGACGAATTTCAATTAGACATTCATCTAACCATGCTGATTGTTTTCCATTTAACCCTAAATTACAGTCCTTTCAAATAACTGTGATCTCCCCTCTGCTTCTCTCTCTTCAATTTTGGTTTGGTTTTGTGAAAGGTCTGCTGGTAAAAATGAGGCAATACCAGTAACTTATCTACAAATTACGGGAAGGAGAAAGTAGGTTAAAAAAGACCAAGAAACTTAAAACAAGTATGATCAAACCACATCCGAGTTGGGCAGGAAACAATAGGAGACTGTTCTCGCTCATAGGGAAGGAAGGTATATCGTACCAGGACTATTGTCAAACAAGTCACAGAAGGAATTCAGCCTGTGCTCTTCCCAAACCTGAACAATAGTCATCAGATTACAACCAACTTCAACTTCACACTGAGAGAAAGGTAGTAACTGGAAGCAGAAAGCTGACACGTGGGCTGGCAATTCCCTCCACACTACAGAGTCTCATTTTCAGTTCAGGTGTCCACCACAACCAGCACTTATGTCCCAAATGCAGTTTGTGTGTCTCTCACAAGGGAGGTGAGACCTTCATCCCAAGAAGAGGCCATAACGGGAGAGAGAACAGATCTCCTAAAAACTTCCCCTGACAATGGTTCAACTACGGCCAGTGTCCTAAACTGAGAGGTTGCCAGTAACCTGCAATTTCCTTTTGCTCAAACGTAAATCCTATGTATCACTGTCAACATCCTGCTTGTGAAGGTGTACTCGAGTTTGGCAAGATGTTACCACTGAGGGAAACTGGGGAAGATCTCTCTGTATTATTTGTTACAACTGCATGCAAATCTATAATTATGTCAAGAAAAAATTTCAATTAAAAAAAAAAGTGCATAAAAGCAGGGTGCAGTGGCTCACACCCGTAATCCCAGCACATTGGGAGGCTAAGACGGGTAGATCACTTGAGGCCAGGAGTTCGAGACCAGCCTGGCCAACATGGTAAAACCTCGTCTCTACTAAAAATACAAAAAAAATTAGCCAGGTGTGGTGGTGCATGCCTGTAGCCCCAGCTACTCGGGAGGCTGAGGCACCAGAATCACTTGAACCTGGGAGGCAGAGGTTGCAGTGAGCCGCAATCATGCCATTATACTCCAGCCTGGGCGACAGAGCCAGACTCTGTCTCAAATAAATAAATAAATAAATAAATAAATAAATAAAATAAACAATGCTGCAAACCCAGAGCCAGACTCTGTCTCAAATAAATAAATAAATAAATAAATAAATAAATAAAATAAACAATGCTGCAAACCCGAGAGCCCAGCAATCTCTGATTTCGTCTTAGAACACCAAGTCTAGCTTCAGCACTGCAGAGGGTGTCTTACAGTAAGACAATTTGAGATGAAGCCACAGCAGCCATCTTCAGGTCTGGAAATCACGCAACCAAAAAAAAAAAAGGCCCAATACCTTAACATCAGTGTAGTCCCAGTTAGCAGTGGACAGATTTCACAGTAAACACGCCTCATCTGATGGCAGCAGGCTCTGTGAAGCTTCCTGTAGAAACGTGCATTGATGGGGACCAGATCTTCTGACTGTTGGAGAATATTCCAAAAATCTGGACTTCTCTTCCTAAATTTTAATGTTGGCAATTCATGAAATTTTCTTTTAAACACTGCACAGACCAAACCAAATGGGTCTAGTGGCCAGTTTGCAACCCGTCAGGCACTTGATGGGCACTTTATATATATATATACATATATATATATATATATATACACACATATATATATTTTTTTTTTTTTTTTTTTGAGACGGAGTCTTGCTCTGTTGCCCAGGCTGGAGTTTAGTGGCGCGATCTCGGCTCACTGCAAGCTCCGCCTCCCAGGTTCACGCCATTCTTCTGCCTCAGTCTCCCGAGTAGCTGGGACTACAGGCGCTCACCACTACGCCCGGCCAATTTTTTTTTTTGTATTTTTAGTAGAGATGGGGTTTCACCATGCCTGCTCTTGATCTCCTGACCTCGCAATCCACCTGCCTCGGCCTCCCAAAATGCTGGGATTACAGGTGTGAGCCACCGCGCCCGTTGGGCACTTAACATTTTGCCCGCATCTCCATCAGCTCTCCAGAGCAGGGCTTGCGCTGCCTGTTTTCTAAATGGAGTGAAAGAACCTGCCCAAGGCCAGGTGGCTGGCGGGGCACGGGGCACCTCTAACCAGAGGCCCTGCTGGTTCTGCTGACTCAGCTTTCCGTGACTTACATTCATTTAGCAAACACTACTTTAAGATAGTTGCAGAGAAATATCTAGGGCCCCATAAACTCTGAGTCAGCTATACATTTGCCAGATCGTGTGTTGTCATGAGATGGACCACTAGGAAAGTCTTTAACACATCACCCCTGTCACCTCTAGGCCAAATCCTCACACCAAACACTTCTTCCCTTTAGAGCACTTGTAAGAGCTGAGACAGTGAGTTATTTGCATATCTGATCCATGTTCATCTCTCTACTGTACTGTAAAGCTCGAATGTGGCACAGACTATTTATGACATTGTGTATCCCCAGAACTAGCATGATACTTGGCCCAAAGAGCTTCATCAACACTGCTGAATGAATTATGAAAGGGATAGGCCAGACAGGGGCCATGAAAAGGCCCCATTCAATTCAGCTGAACTAATGCCACCACCACTAACAAGGACAGAGGTTCTGGGAAGCTTTTCAGAGGCGCTAATGCTCCCCTGAATAACAAAATGACCTGGCCAGACCATCATACACCAAAAACAGCGGAAGGGAAGGGGCCTCTTGTAATTGTACTCCATGTAGTGCTGGCCTTTCATCCACAGGGTCACATTTCACCCATTCATGCAGGTGGGGCAGCAAATCTATTACCCCAGGGCGAGCTGGCCCTTTTACCAGCCTGGCCATTGCCTGAGCACCTGGCTGCAGAGAGGAAACCTGTATGAAACAGCCCTTGTATAAAACATACCGTGCTCATCTCACTTACCCACTCTAAGCTCCTTATGGCGAGGATCTCACCTGTCACTGAATCAGCTGCAGCCTGGGCTCAGCATAAGTGAGATGAGCATTTGTGCAGCCCAGGCTGCAGCTGATTCAGTGACAGGTGAGATCCCTGCCATAAGGAGCTTAGAGTGGGTAAGACCTTTGAAAAGAGGGAACCAGGTGCATCAGGAACCAGGCTATGGGTATGGTAGAGGCACAGGTTCAAAGGCACAAATGTTGGACATGCTGGGGGAAAAGCAAATCAGACCAGAAATAAGGCAGCTGGAGCTCAGGACATGTGAGCAGGATGTGAGGGATGACAGCAGAGATATACAAAGGACAAGATGGGAAAGCTTCAAAAGAAGTCACAACACTGGCCATCAGGTGTTTTCCCTCAGTAGGGTACCAAATGGAACTCCAAGACTCCTGCAGACCACAAACATGCTACTTAGTCCAAAGCTGGATGATCATTTAAAACCAGAGATTACACATAACAATGCAGATTTCCTGCTTCTTTAGAAACACGAAAAAAAACCTAGTAATCCTACATCCATATTTCTGCAGAACAGCAGCAGCCTGGGGTGGAACAGGAGCTGCTCGCCAAGGTGGCATATACTCTCCAATTTGCCACACCCCTCACCACTCTCTACTGCCTTCACCTGGGGCCTGAGTCATTCATGGATGTTCATCGCCCAGCTTCTGTAGACATTAGTTCCTCTGATAAGGCATTTTCTGTGTCCCGATAACAGTGTCTCACAGATATGCAACCTCAGGCCCAGACTGGTACAATTCCATGTTTAAGAACACACAATCAATCAAATCCAGGTGGTACCTGACCCCAGCTTCTCTGGGGTATGCAATCAAGACTCTGATTAGGTTCATTGAATCCTGGACCAGCTTATGCATCATCACTGCTATATACTCAGAACGTTAGTTTCTGATTTTAGAGAAACACATGGATTAGCAAAATGAGCAATGGTTTCTTATTAAGGTCAAACAATCCCAAAGCTAATGACTTACAGAACTTCTCTGAACATCCTGTTCAGTCTTAGCGTACATCTCAGACAGATCACCATTCAGAATGACTTCAGCTAACGAGTTCACCAGCGGTGCATGATGTATAATTAAGAAGACCTGATGGAAAAAAAGAAACGGGATTTGCATGAAAGTGTGCGGTACTTTCAACCTCTTGCTTCTGGGATCAGAAGCGACCAGGCTGGGCCACCTAAGTCCTGCATTAAGCAGAAATTCCTACGATGTAAAATCTGAAGAATGAGGCACAGGAAGGACTGAGTTCTACTCTCATAAGGTCAGCCTCTCCTTCAGACTGTTGCCTATTTGGCTGGCTGCTCTTCCTCGGAAGGAAGTGCATTAATGCGAGACTGTCCCTCATGGCTGGGTGAAGCCAAATCCGGCTGAAGTGGAGCAATGCGGGAAAGAACAGCCAAACCAGCACACTCCTTCCTTTCCATGGGCATTTTAGTGTCAAATTTGATTATGAGAAGACTAGGAGGCACTGTCCCAATACTTTAGTGATACAAGAAGAAGGGGCCGGCCAGAGAGTTTTGTTCCAATCAAGGACTTGGCAGAGGATTGGCTACACAGAGATTCCATCACGGGAAGGAGCTCTGACCCTGTGGTGGGTTTTAGCACACGGGGATTCCACAGCATCGTCAGTAGGTATGCGAACTCCGGGGCTGAAAACCACACGAGACAGAGGCAGACCTAGCCGGGCCAGGATGTAAAATCAGAGGGCTGGCTCTGGGCTAAGCTGGCCCTGCTCCCACACCTGTTGCCCAATGTTCAGAGGACCAGCTTTAAGAATCAGGGTATTCAAAACTGTCTTGCAAAGCTGGCCTAGACACGCCTGCTATTTTGTTTTAAAATGTAAAGGCAAAAGGGTGTAGCACAGGGTGTGGCTTATCTACCATTTGTATACAAAAGCGTGTGCATGTTTGTATTTGCTTATTTACACATGCATAGGCCAAGGTTTCTCAATCTTGGCACTGCTGACACTTTGGGCTGTCACTGAGTGTTGAGGGAGGCTGTCCCAGACACTGCAGGCTGCTTAGCAGATTCCCTGACCTCTACCCACTAGATGCCAGTAGCATCCCAGCCTCAGTCATGACAACTGAATGCGTCTCCCCAGACACTGCCAGGTACCCCCTAAGGGGCGAAATTACCCCTAGTTGAGAACCCCTGACAGATGTCTGTTAGGACATACGAGAACCCTGTAACCCTAATTGCCTCTGGAGATAGAAGTCAGGAGCCTGAACAAAACTAGAAAAGAAACCCGGTTTTTACCTGTTTGAACTTTTTAACTTTAAAAAACATTTACAAAAATTATTTTTTAAAAAGTGAAGGCAGGCCGGGCGCGGTGGCTCAAGCCTGTAATCCCAGCACTTTGGGAGGCCGAGGCGGGCGGATCACGAGGTCAGGAGATCGAGACCATCCTGGCTAACATGGTGAAACCCCGTCTCTACTAAAAATACAAAAAACTAGCCGGGCGTGGTGGCGGGCGCCTGTAGTCCCAGCTACTCGGAGGCTGAGGCAGGAGAATGGCCTGAACCTGGGAGGCGGAGCTTGCAGTGAGCCGAGATCGCGCCACTGCACTCCAGCCTGGGTGACACAGCGCGAGACTCCGTCTCAAAAAAAAAAAAAAAAAAAAAGTGAAGGCAAAAATCAACACAGGCTGCCTCTGGGGAGTGAGGTTGGGTGCCCACGGTATAGACTGAGAGAGGGACTTTTTCCATGCCATGTTTTGTACTGTTTGAACAAGGGGAATATATTACTCCAACGAATACATAGAATTCAAATTAGATAAAAGGTACAGGCAGAATGGCCATGTGGCACCTCCCTATAAAAAATGGCCGATAAAAATCTTTTTTAAAAATACTGGGAACCTTTTCTAATACAGAGACCGCACAGTATGATTCATTGAGTTAACCCATGTCCAGGGTTTGGCAGGCCCTCAAATGTTACCAATGATGATTCTTCTCACCTTATGGCCAAATTCCTGCCACACATTACGCTACCAGCAATACAAAACACCGATCACTGTGGCCATTCATTCTCAGGTATGTTACGTACCTTGTACGAATGCGGCCTTAACTGATCATTTATTCCTTGTTCTTTTCAGTCCACAAGCATTCAGTGAGCACCTACAAAGGATCCCCTGAACAAAGCAAACAATTCCTGCCTGTGGACACGCACAGTGCTCATCTTCCTGGCTCTGAACCCGAAAAAGAGGGAGGGCGAGTAACTGCAGAGTACATGGAAGCACGTGCAGGCCAGACTCAAAAATCCGGGTCCAGCTGCCCACACCACACTCTGTTAGCAGTTTAGTTCTAGGAGGACAGCATCACCTGTCACACCAAATTAATGTCATCCACGAAAATTTTCATGGTTTTCTAGCTATGCTTGTAAAATAATTTGCAAGTATGCAATGATTTTATATTGAGGTAGGGGCTTTAAGGACACAGGATTTATACCTGATTTAGGTTTTCCACACATTTAGGTCATATTTCCATTAAGCTAAATGAAAATGCAGGGGGAAACAGGGCTCTAGGTTGTTTATCTTTAAAAGGGATCTATTACTCAAGTTTGAGGAATACTGAATTACAAGCTATGCTTTCTGTGAGATATTGAAACAAGTAATTGGGTGCATGGGCTCCTGGTTCTTTACAAAGCAAACCGGCGAGGGAGGAGTCTCAGAGAAAAGGCGTAACTGTCTCCACTGATGTTCCCACCGTGGGTGGCTGGTGGCCATGCTCTCTGGAGGAGACCCTGCCCGGGCAATGCTCCAATAGCTGAAGGGTCCTGGGGATGCTTTCCATGTGATTCCTGGGGCTGAGAACTGGCTTGCCAGGGTCCTGCTGGACTCCCAGAATCCCAAGCAGGAGATGCCGGCAGACTTGGAAAGAGGCAGCAGAGAAAAGCTGCCAGGAGAGGCTGGGGTTTGCGCTCAGCGCCGTCGTACAGAGCAGCATTCAGACAAAGTTGGCCCCGCGCAGAGCCCTAAGCAAACAGAGCCCCAGAATAGGACTTCGGGCTATGAGTGATAGTCAGGACATGTCCAGATCGGCCTACCGGCTGGGGAGGAGGTGGCCTCTGAACCTCTCCTCCTGGGCCAAAAAGAAAAAGCCCCGCCCCAAATTCAAAACAGCTGGGGATCAAGTTAGATGGACAGTTCCTCATCAAAGCAAATACCTGTGCCATTGCAAAAGCGGAAACAGAGTTCTGGGTAAATGCTGGACTACTTGATAGTCTAATGAGATGCCCTGAGAGTCTGGACTGCTTGTAATAAAAATATTTTTAAAGTTATGTAACTGGGTCGCCATGGAGTTTTTCCCTTCTTGTAAATATTACATAATTACACGAAGGAAACACACTTGTTTAAGGAGGGGAGGGAGACAAATTGGCTCAAGACACAAATCTGAGAGCTAAGGCTGCTACGAGATCCCTTCCACGAGGTAATCTGGGAACTAGAACCGCGATAAAGCCCTTTAAAAATAGCCTCATTTCAGGAAGTTTGTTACACCAAGGTTGCTATGTGTATGCACGCTGTGGGTTCTGCAATGTGGGGCTTCATTCAAAGCTGCATGAGTAAAAGCGCTGCAGCCCACATTTCCAGGGTATTTCAAGCACTCAGTTGTTTTGGAAACCTCAGTCTTCATGGTAAAAAAATCAACGACACAAGTCATGTTTGGTTTATTTTTCATTTATCTTTGGATTTCCATCTCCTACCATGAAAAAGATACACACTACCTCTATTTAGTGCCTGGAAAACAGAAAGCCCCTTTGTTTTGCTGTTATTTTACTTTAGGATGGGGGACACAGAGAAGATGGGTGATAAGGCCTGGGGATTTTCTGCAAGCCAGTGGCACACCAAGGGACCCCAAATGTAGTGGGGACATTGGTGAATGATCAAGCGTACCTGTGACAGAAGATAAAGAGACACCGGCAGGCTAATTTTCGGCCGTTCTCCTCCCTAGTAGGGGGTGGCAGGAAAGAGAGAGATCAGGTCACACAAGGGAGCAGCACAAAATACACAAAGCCAAAAGCCTTCTGTGTGAACAAGGGCATCCTGTCCCACTGACTTCCTCCATGGCCCTAGGGCTGTCCTTTCCGGGTGCTACTCAAAAGTCCACTCTGCAAAATCCCACTCAATACTGTTTGTAAGGCCACTATTTTTCCACCTGAGAAACCTTTCATCATTAGTCACAGATGAGAGGCTGATCCCCGAGAACTTGCTCCTTAAGTTACCAAGCACGTTCATTTCCACCAGCTGGGGCACTGGATGACCCGGCAGGAGAGGCCTCCTGGAGGCCTGTTCTTGGGAAGTTATTTTCAAAGCATGGGGGAGGAGGTTTAGGGCACTGTGGCCTTGGAAAAGCCCCTCGTTTATACTGAATTTCAAGATGCTCCATTTCACACCCACCCTGTGAGAGAAGAATCGTTAGGCCCTCATTTTGCAGCTGAAGAAATGGGCTCAGGTTATTTGCTTTAGGTCACAGAGTTAGGAAAGGGAAGAGGCAGAATTTGAACCCAGGTCTGAAAACTCCAATTCTCATACTTTGTCTGTGCCTCCCAGAGCCGCCTCTGGTAAAGCTAAGGAGCTTATTCACTTTTACAGTCTTCTCTCACACACACTCTGTCTCAGTCTCAGGAAATAAGAGGAAAGGAAAGGAAAACCAGAGTGCTTTGAAAGGAAAGGAATCTCCCTCAGGCTTAAACCTCAGTCCTGGCCAGGTGCGGTGGCTCATGCCTGTAATCCCAGCACTTTGGGAGGCCGAGGCAGGCGTATCACCTGAGATCAGGAGTTCGAGACCAGCCTGGCCAACATGGTGAAACCCCGTTTCTACTAAAAATACATTTTCTTTTATTTACTCATCTGTAGTGAGAATCCTCAAAACTCCATCCCCTTGGGACACCTCTGCATGGTGACCAGCTGGCTCTGTCCTGCCTCCTGCTGAGGCCCCTTTACCTCCAGAGGAACTGCACAGAGGCCTCCCCTCCAGAAGCGGCATTCCTCACGGAGGGGGCACCGAGAACCAGCAGCACAGAATCAGAATCACCTGAGGGATAGGTGAGACATGCAGATTCCTGGCCCCACCCCAGAGCAACAGAACCAGAATCTCTGAGACTGGGAGAGAAACTGAGGCCCTGCATGTTACCAGCCGTCATCCCCACAGGCCTCTGGGGCCTGCTAACAGTGGACAGTCACCACCCTGGGACCCTTCCCTAAGTGTGCTCCATGCCTTCCCTCCGTGCTGCGCAAGTTCTGTCGCTGTCTGCATCTTCTCCAGATCAGTGGGTTCTGGCAACTACCAGGACAAGTTACCGGGGAGGAGAACACCTCAGGGAAGGATACACAGCAACCAAAACCCTACATTTGTACATGTTTCCTGTTTCCTCCTGAGGTCGGTAATCTTTTCTTACTCACTTTTATAATCTTCTCTCACACACACTCTGTCTCTGTCTCAGGATATAAGAGGAAAGGAAAGGAAAGCCAGCATGCTTTGAAAGGAATCTCCCTTGGGCTCAAAACCTCAGTCCTGGCTGTAATTCTAAGCCCAAGCAGGTGTATCACCTGAGGTCAGGAGTTCGAGACCAGCTTGACCAACATGGTGAACTGCCATCTCTTCTAAAAAGTACAAAATTAGTCAGGCATGGTGGTATGTGCCTATAATCCTAGCTACTCGGGAGGCTAAGGCAGGAGAACTACTTGAATTCAGGAGGCGGAGGTTGCAGTGAGCCAAGATCGCACCACTGCACTCCAGCCTGTGTAAAAGAGCAAAACTCTGTCAAAAACAACAACAACCACAACCACCTCAGTCCTGGTTTGCAATGCTCAGCCCCATTCCAGGGGACTAGAGACTGTTCTTCCCCACTTCTGAAGATGGGCTTCAGCCAGCGGGAGCCATGGGGCCGGACCCACCTTGTCCTGGTTCTCCAGTGAGTACACGTAGAGGGGCAGGAAGAGCCTGTTGAGCAGGTGGTCCGTGAGCACGTCATTGAGGAACTCACAGTTGATGATCAGGATGTCATTCAGATAGTGCAGGTGGTCTAGGTGCTCTGCCACCAGATCACTCAGTTTCCCCCGATTGCGGTGCCTGCCATGAAAAATGACCACCTCAGCCTGGAGGCCAACACTAGGAGCCTTTGAGCCTAACATCAATGGCCTGAGACTTAGGTCACTGGGGGTTCATCCACATAACCAATATCTGAGTTAGTCTCAAGAGACACTTATCCTGGCCACTGCTGGGGAGATACACAAGGGAAAATGGGCAGGTTTACTGCAATCAATTTCAGGGGACTGCTAGGGTCCCCCAGAATGAGGTAAACAAAGCAAAATGCTGCTAAGTTCTTCCAGCAAGCCACTGCATAAGCACAGCTACTAGCCACTGTGGCAAGATCCCCTGGCTCCCCAGATAAGCAGCATTAATGGAGCAATAAATCCACTGTAATTAAAATGCTCCCTCCGGAGGAGTTCTAAAGAGAAAAGCAGGCCTCCACAGCCGTGGCCACCCCGGTGGCCCTGAAGACATGCAGACACAGAGCAAAGACACGACACCCCTCCCCCAGGCCCCTGCCCTGGAGGTCTCCGTCTCCCTGCAGTTAGCAACAGCGTGCTGGGGGTGGGGGGTCAAGGGGTAATGTCTCTTGGGTGGAGTCAGTCTCACACTCCAGAAACAGCTGGTGGGGATGCTTTCACCGCCCCCAAAGCAGTATGCAGCAAATACTAGCTAGCCATTTGGTTTGTATTATTATTACCCAACTGATAGATGGTCATTTTCGACAACAGCGAATTAAAATACAAAAGCAAATAGAATTCAAAGTCTCAAACCCACTACTAACAGATATTCACTATTAACATTTGGGACTTATAACCCTAATGTCTGTTTTTTCTACATTTTTACCTCTCCTAGTAGTAGTCACATCTAAAATACAGATGTCACATTTCTATCCGTCTAACTGTATATACTTGAAAAAAAAAAACGTAAAAAGAAGATCAATTCTGCTTCTTTTACATAATTCTGGATAATTATTCCTTTTATTATTATTTTTTGAGACAGGGTCCTGTTCTGTCACCCAGGCTGGAGTGCTGTGGCATGAACACAGCTCATTACAGCCTCAACCCTAAGGTTCAAGGGATCCTCCCACCTCAGCCTCTAAAGTAGCTCAGATTACAGGCACCTGCCACTATGCCCAACTATTTTTAAAATTTTTTTGTAGAGGGTAGAGGGGTCTCACCATGTTGCCCAGGCTGGTCTCAAACTCCTGGACTCAAGTGATCCTTCTGCCTCGGCCTCCCAAAGTGGTAGGATTACAGGGGTGAGCCACTATGCTCAGCCAATTATTTCTTATACTTCAACAAGATATTTCAGCTGGGTACAGACTGGGATCACATCTGTAATCCCAGCACTTTGGGAGGCCAAGGCAGGCAGATTGCTTTAGGTCAGGAGTTTGAGACCAACCTCGCCAACATGGTGAAACCCCCTCTCTACTAAAAATACAAGAAAAAAAAAATTAGCCAGGTGTGGTGGCACGCACCTGTAGTCCCAGCTATTCAGGAGGCTGAGGCAAGAGAATCACTTGAATCTGGGAGGTGGGTTACAGTGAGCCAAGACTGCACTACTGCACTCCAGCCTGGGTGACAGAGCAAGACTCCATCTCAAAAAAGAAAAGAAAAAAAGATATTTGCTAAATATTTATAGCAAATATATGTTGTAAAGCCTAATCGTATATGAATGTCTACGAACCCATCGTGCGCCTGAGGCCTAGAACATTTATGCACAATGTTTTGTACTTTTCTCCCGCTTAAGAAGATACTTTGGAACATTTTCTCTAATGGTATATTTAAAATACCTCACTTTTTAATACTTTGGTTTAAAAAAAATCAAAGTAATACATGCAGCTAGGTTTAAAACTCAAATAGCACTGATAAGTTGATAACGAAAAAGAGCAGCTCCTGGCCCAGGCTCGCATCCTCCATTATTTTTTTCTTCTCTTTGAAACAGTGTATTGCTCTGTCGCCCAGGCTGGAGTACAGTGGCGCAATCTCAGCTCACGGCAACCTCCGCCTCCTAGGTTCAAGCAATTCTCGTGCCTTGGCCTCCCTACTAGCTGGGATTACAGGGGTGCACTACTATGTCTGGCTAATTTTTGTATTTTTAGTAGAGATGGGGCCAGGCTGGTCTCCAATTCCTGGCCTCAAGTGATTTGCCCACCTCAGCCTCCCAAAGTGCTGGGATTACAGGTGTAAGCCACCACACCCAGCCCTCCTCCACTTCTCCCCACTGTCCAGAGGCAGTTACTTGTTTCTACAGCTAGTTCCTCCCATATTTCTAGAAAGTCTGCATGGACTTCTATTTTGCAATTGAGCCATTTTAGGTATTATCTATTGACCTCATGTTATGACAGAACTCTTCTGTTCTCTCTGCCCCTTCCACCGAAGTAGTCATCAGTAATTGGGGTTGATGTCGTAACATTCACCGTGGAGCCAAATAGAGGACTACGTTTCATTTCTTTGTTTGTATAACTTTGCTCTTTCTGTAGTTAAGTGTCTCATTATGTCTTGCATCCACGACTGTTTAAATCCATAAGGCGCCGGGCGCGGTGGCTCAAGCCTGTAATCCCAGCACTTTGGGAGGCCGAGACGGGCGGATCACGAGGTCAGGAGATCGAGACCATCCTGGCTAACATGGTGAAACCCC